>NC_090265.1:1250174855-1250515927 GCF_040414725.1 Anabrus simplex
GGAGTTCGTTCATTCATTCGCGTCTGCACATTTCTTTTTGTCGTCCTGGTGACCAGGCGCCTGGGATTTGTCCAGCCCTGTTGTATAAAATAAAATAAAATTCGTAATTGAACGAAATAGAACCAGCTGATATTTTCCCCGACGAGCGGGAGGTTTTTAGACCATGCCATGCCAATATTTGCAGATTGTGTAGCTTAAATTGTGGGATAAGTTCTACACTTGCACATATTTTGTTCGAGAAATATTCAGTAGCATAATCCAAGAATTTTCAGCGGGAAGGATAAAGCGAATCTTGAATTTAATTTTATCCATTCTATGCTTCTTGTGTTCAAAGTCTATCTGTGAGAATTTTAGCGAACACTACATTCATTGAATGAATTTTCACAAATATATTCTATGTTTCTTCATATTGTTGTGGCCCTTCAGAAAACGATTCTTCTGTAGACGTCAGTTAATCCTTTAACAACAAAATGAATTATAGTTTTCTGTGGTTTCCCCATTTTTCACCAGGTAAATACTGACTGGCGCTGTTCCTTAACTAAGGCTACGACGGTTACCTTCCCAGTCCCAGTCCTTTCCCATTCCTGCATCGCTTAGAGCCTTCGATGAGTTAGTGTAACGGTAGACCACTAGGAATAAATAAGTAAATTTCTTTCTTCTTTTTACATTCAATTTTTAATTTTCCTCGTTCTTTTCTTTTGCCTGTATGTTTTATTGTTAATTGTTGTGTCTGTACAGTTATTTTGTTAGTTTTTAATTTCCTTCCGTTACTTTTGTCATTAGTTGATTTTTCTTCATTGCTCTTTCATTTTTTAGTTTTCATTGTGCTACTCCATTGTAAATATATTTTTCATTGTTGAACTCTGCTGGCGTGACTCAAAAGCTGGGTCATTTCCCCCCCCCCCGATTAGGGAATTCTCATCAAGGGAATGCCTGCATGTTTTAATCCTTACCTTGAAACCACATGCAAAAATAAATCTGTTATAACTTGTAGATTGTACGTTGTACATTGAGCACATTACACTACACGGAATAGTTCTTTATTTACTTTAAATTGTAGGTTGTCCAGCTGACGGAAGACAGATTACAAGCGCTCCGCAAGTTCTGTGCCTACTTGTTTTTCAGGCAAAGGTGAAAGAATGCCATTGGAAGCAGTCTGTTCTTGTAAATAACGTTGATTTTTTTTTAAAAAAATCACGTTTCAGATTGTGAGATCAGTCTATAACGATGCTTTTCTTTATAGGCTTATGGAACTTACGAAAACACGGCCTTTCCCAGCCGGAAATAACCTACAAAGACATAACTTAATGCGCGTCATGTCTGCTGGCGTGACTCAAAAGCTGGGTCACCTCTCCCGATTAGGGAATTCTCACCAAGGGAATGCCAGCAAGTTTTAACCCTTACCTTGAAACCACTCCGCATGTTAATGCTAGTTGTCGAACCAAGAAAATTATTGTTTGTTCACCATTTGAGGCAAACGCTCCATTAATTCCCTCAACCTGTCATTAACACTCTTGCTCTCATTTATATTAGATAAGTAAACATTTTTTTGACGTATTTTATTTACTGTAGTTCGTAATGTTTCCTTTGAAGTGTGGGGATCACCTTTGGCGTCTAGGTAAACAGACTAGAATTTTCGGAGACCCTCAGACGTTTTTGTTTTGAAACTTCGTGCATCAGTAGAAGATCACTATTTTAAACTAATAAAGAGTACCTCTCAACTATTCGTGATAAGAAAATAGCGATTCAAATAATACATGGTACTGTGCCTAGTTATGTTTTTTATAATGACCGGGCGAGTTGGCCGTGCGGTTAGGGGCGCGCGGCTGTGAGCTTTCATCCGGGAGATAGTGGGTTCGAATCCCATTGTCCCATTGAAAATGGTTTACCGTGGTTTCCCATTTTCACACAAGGCAAATGCTGCGGCTGTACCTTAATTAAAGCCACGGCCGCTTTCTTCCAACTCCTAGGCCTTTCCTATCCCATCTTCGCCATATGACCTGTCTGTGTCGGTGCGACGTAAAGCCACTAGCAAAAAAACAAAACAAAAAAGTGTAATTACGTGGAAGTTCCTTCTGTCATTTATGGATAGCCATCCCAATGTTTTGAAATATAGTGTAACATGAGCATCATGTCGCAGTTGGAAGGCATATCGTATGCTTGAGATTTGTGCTCGTTGAAGTCTCAAAACTTGTTCAGCATTTAGATTGACTAGTACCGTATCACAGTAGTCTAAAATTGGGAACAGTAGTGCTTGGATTAATTTTAAATTAAGGTTTGGAGGAAAAGCATTCTTGCGAGGTTTCAGGGGATGATGATGATGATGATGATGTTTGGAGGAGGATTGATACTGCTTATTACATGTAATAATTTAGAGTTTCCTATGATAATACTTGGTGTTTTATGAAGATTTAGGATTAAGTGGTTGTTTTTAGAATAGGCAGTAAGCCTTTCAATATTTTAATTAATGTGCTGAACTGTTTCATGTAAATGGTTTATAGTGGTGTGTTTGTATATCTGCAGATCACCATACGCCATGTCATGTCATCAGCATGCAGTCCGGCTCCATGGCTAAATGGTTAGCATGCTGGCCTATGGTCCAGGGGGTCCCGGGTTCGATTGCCGGCCGGGTCGGGGATTTTAACCTTCATTGGTTAATTCCAGTGGTTCGGGGGTTGGGTGTTTGTGCTGTCCGCAACATCCCTGCAACTCACACACCACACAACACTATCCTCCACCACAATAACACGCAGTTACCTACATATGGCAGATACCGCCCACCCTCATCGGAGGGTCTGCTTTACAAGGGCTGCACTCGGCTAGAAACAGCCCCACGAAATTAAATCAGCATAGGAGTGGTAGTTACAATGCTGAAACGTGGAGGATATGTCATTAATATGCAAGAAGAACAATGGGGACCATAGAACAGACCCTTGAGGGACACGGGTGATTTTACAGCCCATTGGGATCTTTGATTGTTTACCACTACGCACTGGCGACGATTTGTAAGGTACGACTTAAAAACATTTAGAGCTATCGGGCCGATATGCAGAGAGCGGAGCGTGGATAATAGTAGACTATGTCTATATTTACCGTGCCAAACGCACTACTAAAGTCGAGGAGTGTCAGTATCGTCACCTGCCGTTTGTTCCGAAGAAGGACAGTCGTAGTACTGTGTCCGTTTCTGAATCAGATTGCAATGGGTCAAAAAGAGAATGACTGGTTAAGAATTCTACTAACTGCTCGTGAACAACTCGTTCAATAACTTTCGAGAGAGGGGGAAGAAAATGCCTGCCCTGATTTCGTACCTTTCTCAGTAAACCTCATTGCATAGGCAAACCTAATATTTACCTTACAAATTCTATTTCTATTCACACTTGATGATAAAGTTGAATGTTCTGATTTACAAATGCTGCATAGGCCTCTTCTACTATTTACAACTTAATACAATCTTCACACGATTGACATTCTGACAGTACTTACTGTACACATAACTTGGTTCTGAACCATATCAGATATGACATTTAAATCTAATATTACACTGCCATCAGAATTATCATTTTCGTCCTTGTTTTCCTCTGAAACATAACTTATCTTTCTCTTTAAAGCTCTTGAAATACACTGACTGACAGAGCAAGTGCACCACCAAGAAGGAGTGGTCAGAACTCTATGCCAGTTGCAGGGTAGACTGACGTCACTGAGGTATGCTCATGATGTGAAATGCGCCGCTGTGTTGCGCACGTAGCGAACGATAAATGGGACACGGCGTTGGCGAATGGCCCACTTCGTACCGTGATTTCTCAGCCGACAGTCATTGTAGAACGTGTTGTCGTGTGCCACAGGACACGTGTATAGCTAAGAATGCCAGGCCGCCGTCAACGGAGACATTTCCAGCAGACAGACGACTTTACGAGGGGTATGGTGATCGGGCTGAGAAGGGCAGGTTGGTCGCTTCGTCAAATCGCAGCCGATACCCATAGGGATGTGTCCACGGTGCAGCGCCTGTGGCGAAGATGGTTGGCGCAGGGACATGTGGCACGTGCGAGGGGTCCAGGCGCAGCCCGAGTGACGTCAGCACGCGAGGATCGGCGCATCCGCCGCCAAGCGGTGGCAGCCCCGCACGCCACGTCAACCGCCATTCTTCAGCATGTGCAAGACACCCTGGCTGTTCCAATATCGACCAGAACAATCTCCCGTCGATTGGTTGAAGGAGGCCTGCACTCCCGGCGTCCGCTCAGAAGACTACCATTGACTCCACAGCATAGACGTGCACGCCTGGCATGGTGCCGGGCTAGAGCGACTTGGATGAGGGAATGGCGGAACGTCGTGTTCTCCGATGAGTCACGCTTCTGTTCTGTCAGTGATAGTCACCGCAGACGAGTGTGGCGTCGGCGTGGAGAAAGGTCAAATCCGGCAGTAACTGTGGAGCGCCCTACCGCTAGACAAAGCGGCATCATGGTTTGGGGCGCTATTGCGTTTGATTCCACGTCACCTCTAGTGCGTATTCAAGGCACGTTAAATGCCCACCGCTACGTGCAGCATGTGCTGCGGCCGGTGGCACTCCCGTACCTTCAGGGGCTGCCCATTGCTCTGTTTCAGCAGGATAATGCCCGCCCACACACTGCTCGCATCTCCCAACAGGCTCTACGAGGTGTACAGATGCTTCCGTGGCCAGCGTACTCTCCGGATCTTTCACCAATCGAACACGTGTGGGATCTCATTGGACGCCGTTTGCAAACTCTGCCCCAGCCTCGTACGGACGACCAACTGTGGCAAATGGTTGACAGAGAATGGAGAACCATCCCTCAGGACACCATCCGCACTCTTATTGACTCTGTACCTCGACGTGTTTCTGCGTGCATCGCCGCTCGCGGTGGTCCTACATCCTACTGAGTTGATGCCGTGCGCATTGTGTAACCTGCATATCGGTTTGAAATAAACATCAATTATTCGTCCGTGCCGTCTCTGTTTTTTCCCCAACTTTCATCCCTTTCGAACCACTCCTTCTTGGTGTTGCATTTGCTCTGTCAGTCAGTGTACATGAGTCTATTGTTTTTGTGAGGTTAGAAGATGAAATATTGTCTTGCACTGGACTCAAATTAACATTCACTGTATTTTTCATGTATCTGTTGCCTTTGTGGTTTTCTTTCCCATTGAAATGCATAGTTCTTGGTATATTTACACGTTTCAAATACCACAGATTCTACGAAAGATGTTCTAAGAATTACAAATTAAAATAATTCACAACTTTCGGAGTATGTTTACTTCATATAATAACAAAAACAAACACGTTTCTTTCACTGCTTCCGTGTGCAGTCTTTTGTTCACTACACGCGGGAGGTACCAACTTCTGATATGAGCCATCTCACGAAATTATGATTGACTAAGTATGTCAGTAGTGGAGTCTGAAAAGTGGGGCGTGGCAAAAACAAGACTTCACATTATTCTTAATTTCCTTGTGAAATCAAATAAAAATACATATAAATCATACATATTCTTGTTCAAAAGGTGCGCTTTTCAGATTAAGAGCAAGCAATTTTCATCGAAATATCCGTTCTATTCGTGCACTTCTGCCCTTAAACATTCATTATGGTTAAAAAAAAACAAAAACAAACAGACTGATTTCACGAATTCAAACGTAGAAATTTCTCCTGTTGCTATCAGCATCTCCCCCCTCGCCTCCCCCATAAACCGTACTTTTCCATTTCTAAAAGTAGCCGTGTCTTCCTGTACTGCTACATGAAGTGTAGACTTAAGATTGAAAATCTCTCAATACGTCACTGAAATAGAAACCTAATTATGTTTGTAGAGGCAGAAAATTCACACTACAGAGGAGAAGTCAATCTGTCTCTATCGAATTTTAATCGAAAACATTATTTTGGCACACCTATCGCATTACCGGACAAAGCCAGGATCTAGTTTACCGAGCTCGAGGACCCAATTTACCTTGCAGAAAGTATCAGAAATTTACCGAGATTCGCTAGGAGACCTTGAGATGTTCGGGTCACTGATTTTATTGATACGTCATGTATTAATTACAGATATTAGGTCATCTGGCCTCCCCCTTACCAACCTTCGGCCATCACAGGCACCAATAAAAAAACGGCTCTCATCTGAAAAGGCAATAGATCTGTACTCCACCCTCCAATGAGTTATAGATTGACACCACTGAAGTCGCAGATGGCAGTGATTCGGTGTTAATGGGATGAACACTACAGGACGTCTGGCACGGAGCTGTCCTTCAAGTAATCGATTTGTTACAGTACGCTGTGTCACCGTGGTGCTAACTGAAGCTCTGATGTCTGCTGCAGTTGCAGCATGTAGCGAATACTGCGGTCCCCCCTCTCTGTAGTCTCCCGTGTGCGGCCGAACCCTGGTCTTCTTGAGACAGTTCCATTCTCGTGACCATTTTTGTCAACACCGATTCACTGAGAATATATCCCTGCCAAGTCTTTCTGCAATATCGCGGAAATACCGTTCACCTTCTCGAAGTTCAGTTACACGGTTTCGTTCAAACTCAGTACGCTGGTGATGCTGCTTTCTTCGTCTCCTTAAAGGCTTGCCACACACCTGCCTTACAACGTCAACGATGACTAACGCTCACGCAGTGTGCAGCGCGTATTTAAGGCAAACTTGCTTTGCAAGGTCATAGTGGCGCTACAGGTCATAGTGGCGCTACTAGCGCGCACATTTTAATAGGCGTCGTCTTTCAGATATTTCTTTTATCTAGGAGAAATCTGGCCGGAGGTGATATTGTGATATTTGGGGGTGTTCTTCGTGCTGTGACTTGGGCCCACTTATTCAGGTCACCGTGAACATGAATCAGTATGTTTTTTCAACATTTACGGTGACCAGGTCTTGCCCTTCATTCAATATCTTCATGATATCGCAGAAAGATCCTAACTGACAGACACCGGAGACATGCTGTAGAAACTCCCATTTTTTTCAAGATGACAATAGCCGTGTTCGCAGGGCTTCAAGCATACGTGACTGGTTTGACGAATACACAGACAACCTGTTATACCTCACTGGCCCTCTAACTCCCCCGATCTTAATCCCATAGAAAATGTGTGCGACTATTTGGGACAGCGGGTGAAACTCAGACATCACCATCCTTGCAGTTTGGTGGCTTTACGGGATGTCATCATCAGCGAGTGGCTACAGCTGGATGTGGCATACCTGCATAAACTGATGGACTCCCTTCGTCGTCTAATCAAGATGGTTATCAAAGCAGAAGACGGTGTTATACGGTATTAGAATGATGTCTCCATGGGTTGACTTAACTGATAGTCCGGCGAGCTTACATACAAACATTAGGCGTATGTGTCTGCAGGATTGAATCCTTGATCTTCAAAAGTGTAGTTTCCTCACGATGGTTTAAAAACTGTGTTTGTATTGGAATTCATGTGCTGTAGGTTTATCTAGTAGTCTCATTAAGATCGTCTGATTAGATTATGAGTTGCATTTCTTCCTTATTTTTGTAGGGCTGAGTAGCTCAGACGGTAGAGCGTCGGCCTTCTGAGCTCAAGTTGGTTGGTTCGATTCGGGCTTAGTCCGTTAGTATTTGAGGATGCGTCAGCCTCGTATCGGTAGAATAACAGTAACAGGCACGTAAAATAACTCCTGCGGGACGACATTCCGGCATTTCTACGTCTCCGAAAACCGGAACATTTGTTAGCGGGCCATAAAATCAATACCATTCTTCCTTATTCCTGATCATTTCGCCTAAACATGCCATCATCATCATCATCATCATCCAAAAATTAGCAGGATGTCCATTATGTCGATAAAATGTGATTTCTGCTTGTCATGGAGAACGTCCGGTTGGAGCATGTGAGTGATTGGTATCTGACTACAGGTAATTAACAGCACTTAATTGAATTGAGCTCCCTCTCTGGTCCATTGGATAATATGTTTCTCATGAATGGGCCGCTGTATGTTGATATGAACCAGCCATTAAAGGATCGATAGATGAATCCTAGTTGAATCATGAATGAGTAATCCATGGTTCTCTCTTTACGATCAAGGTCCACTTTGCGGAAAGATAATATTGTGGCACTGTGTGTGTGCTTAAAAAAAACTACAAGCCATCATTCTCCTGGAGACCAAAGGGGTTGTTGCTATTTTCTTCTCGTATACAATATACCAACAGTAATGAAATTACAAACATCCTGTTTACACCATACTGAATGTCGCCAGAAACCTGCCATTGCGACTATAATAGAAGACAGAACCCACACCGCGAGGAGCCACTTGTCCTACTGCGACAGCACTTTGGAGATCGCTTAATTTCCCATACCCTTCCCACTCCCCAGATATCACGCCCCTAGATGGTTAAATATGAGGTATTCTGAAATAATCCGTTTTCCGGTCAGATGACCCACCTGGGGATGTTCCGGAATTAAAAAAGAAGATACTGTCATTTTTCTCTTTCTTTGCGGGTAATCTGTGTCGTAATCTATAGGACCGTTAGAATCCCGAACATTCCGTACCACGGACACTTCGTACAACTTGACCAGTTGATTACCTGCAAAGTGTCAGCTGATGTCTTTAAAATATTTAGGAGAGAACACTCCGTACCACTTGAAAGAGTGGAAAATATTCCGGGTCCATTACGGCCGTATTTATATCTTCAGTATGCACGTACAGTATATTAAGTAATTTATACGAGAAAATGTTCTTTACACCATAGGGGCATAGCGAGTACGGTTAGGGCCTACGATTTACTGTTGCCGAGTTTCTGCGAACGAATAGAAATACTGTAACGCTCACTCTTTAGTGTTTGTTGTAATCGTTTGGTGGCATCAATAGTGTAAAAATATGTTCTCGCGAAATCTGCTGATGACATCGATGTTAAATTTTGCGTGGTAACAGTGTTGGTGATTTAGAAGGTTCACAATAATTAAGTTTTTGAATAGTTTTGTTGAAAAACGATGATAAAATATGTGGATGTGGCGCTGAGAATAAAATAGTTCTTATGATGAGCTGAACATTGATGAAACTGGCATTTTACAGAATTGTATGTACTTAACATACCAAGTATTTTGCTCAGTTAATCTTGGTAATAAATACGGGGACAATAACATCAAATATGATAAGTTTTCTGATACCCATCACACTTTATCCAGGCTTTGGACTGGCAAAATGTTTATACATGGTTTATAAACAACCTGACGTGTTTAAATCAGCTGTGGGTAAGCTCTCATCATTTCTCATTTTCTTATTGTTTTATTATTTTTGTGAGTTTATAGTTTTTGGTGTTTTTTCCTTTATCAAACAAATAGCAAGTTCGTTATGGGATGTTTCATTCCAAGCGAATAAACCCCCTATAAAAGTTTCAGCAATTCGGATTATATGCAGAGTAAATATCTGTATATGTGATAGAACTTAACTTGAACAATTGCTGTTGTTAAATGTATCGTACAAAAGGGTATAAAATAGTCTACCTAATTTCTTAATTTCATAGTTACTTTTTTATGTAATATTTCGCTATAACAAATGTAAAATTCCAAATGTAATTAGCTGTAGAACAATACGTAATCGTAAAGGTGTATTGTGTTGTAAAATAAAACAAAACATAATTTTAGTGATCATTTCTCTAAGAAGCCACAGAATGAAAAATTACACTAACCTTTGTCGTGAAAATCGCCCAAAGCATGGTATGAATTTTTGAAATAGGTGTTCCCGTGCTCTTTTCTTCGCCAATTGCGTCCGCTTGTTTACCTAAGCTGCGCATCGTTCGGAACTCCACACACGTGAATGCTTGAAGGGCCGCCATAACTTTATCTCCTCTTGATTTCATAAACACAACACTTGTCCGATTGTTGCTTTACCGCAGTCTAAGGAACAGTATCCTTTTATCGTCTTCCTGTATGCGTATCCCTCGAAGTGCGCACTTAAACTGCTCTTAGTCATAGTACACAATTCCAAAATTTTAAAAGCCGCATAGGGTCTGCCTTACGAGGGCTGCACCAGGCTGGCAATAGCCATATTAGATTATTTTATCTTTAACTCGTCGTCGTCGTCACCAGACCACTCAGTCAGTCCTCGGATGTACGTTTGCCAACTTTTTTTTTTTTTTTTTTGCTTTACGTCGCACCGACACAGATAAGTCTTATGGCGACGATGGGAGAGGAAAGGCCTAGGAATTGGAAGGAAGCGGCCGTGGCCTTAATTAAGGTACAGCCCCAGCATTTGCCTGGTGTGAAAATGGGAAACCACGGAAAACCATCTTCGGGGCTGCCGACAGTGGGGCTCGAACCCACTATCTCCCGATTACTGGATACTGGCCGCACTTAAGCGACTTTAAAAAAAAATGATAACGGGAGATCACGGACTCGACTAAATTTCACTAGAAAACACTATTTTTTGCGTTGTGAACGGCACGTATCATTCTGCATGGACTCAGTAAAGACATACAAATCACATTTTACCAGAGTTTAAACTTATAGCTTGACAGGTGCTCATGATTTTGATATACTAAGAAAATTCTACAATTTAATTACTACAAATACTTTTTAAAATTAGATTTCAATGCTGGTTTTTGCCTCCCTAAGGCAATGTATCGGTGAAATTTGGTGAAAGTTGTGAAAAAAATCCATTTTTAGTTTTTCACGTTCTTATAATGTTTATACCTTGTACTTTCTTTTTGAGCTTTGTTTTATTTAAATATCAGCCATTCAAAGTCCTTAGCGGCCATTTAAATGACCCGGCGCAAGTGGGCGTTGCCGCCCATCGACACTATTCTCATGAATATCTTTCGTTTTGTTTTTCGAAGATTTTGAATTGTGCGTGAGGGTTGAATGTAAGAAATTTTGTTCCTGTGGGTCTTTGTGTTGGCTATTCTGACGGACTATTGATATATCGAGTGGAATTGGCGCTTATTTCAGTGATGGAGCTTGTCCATGTGTTGAATGTAAACAAAGAGTTGTGATCGCACGTTTTGAGTTTATCACTCGTGTTTTAGCCCTATACTCTGCTTTCCTGTAATTTCTTAAATGTTATATTTGTAATAAGTGCGTTATAAATGATCCATAACAATAACAGGATCTACTTAGTGCAAGCAGCTTAGTTTTTGAGGTTGGGATTTGTGAGGTTGTGTAATTATCAGTGTACATAACGGGAAGAAGAATTGAGACTTATCACCGGAAGAAACGTCCTAGTAAAGTGTTGGATAAAGTGAAAAAATGCCATATCTAACAGGAATAAGAATGTAAGTACTAGTTTACAAGATCAAGTAGGGGAAGTTAAAATTCCCACACCAAATATTGTGCCCGGGGAATGCATAGTGTAATTTGAGCTAAGTGTCTGAAGAAAGTGTTTATGTCAAATAAAGAACTGGAGATTGCTGTAACATCAGCAATTGCTGAATTCAACATGGGTTGTGAAGCAAATGAGAAACTAAAAGCCAGTGTTAGGGGTGTTAACGTTAGCAGCTCAGGACAGAATATTAGTGTAATGAGGGACAAGCGTAGAATTGACCACAGTGGAGTGTCTGGGCGACAAAGGTTCAAAACAGCCCGAAGGAAACTAAAACTCTCAAAACAGCTAGTGAGGCCAGGAAGAAGGCAGCAGAGGGTCCAACATATGGTGCTGGGGAGTTTTAAGTCAACTAGTTTCTGGTATTGGACTATTGTTCATCTCTAACATTTCAATATCTTTTTCCTCAGAATTTATTTTCCAGCACTTTTCAAGATTCAAAATGCTCCTCATGCCACAGTTTTCTATCAATCTACTTGAAACTTTTAGGATAGTTTCAGATACAACATAACAACAAACTGATGTGCAAATTTTAAAATACATGCAATAGTTCAGTGGCAATCTAGTTTTTTCTCATCATGATCATCACAAAATATATTTTGAAAGTTAAGCCTATGTGAAATAATTTGTTCCTTTCAGTGTAATTAAAATTTGTCAAAACCCACACATCACTTCTTTTATATTGGTCTTTTAAAACCAAGATTAAATTTTAAGCCAGATCTGTTGAGCCGTTTGGCATGAGGAGCATTTTATAAATATATCGAAAATTGTTTAAAAAATATTGATAAATTTATTAATATCACAAAAACTGTTACTGATAGAAACTTGAAATTTTGTGTGTTGTATCATACTGATACTGACATTAAATGATCAAAATTCTAAGGCGATAGGATGAAAACTGTAGATTTTAGGATTTTCACAAATGCATTGCCTAAAAGGCTTCCATAATTTCTAACAAATGAAAGGAATCCCTACACGAGTTATCAAAATTTGTTACAATTTTCAATTGTACTTCTGCTTCGAACATCTGTCCACTTGTTGTTCATTAGAGAAAATACTTTATCTACCTGTTGTGCTGAGAACAAAACTCATGAGTTTTTCCCTTGTTCTGTTTTAAAGTTGTGAACACAGAAACCTATTTTTGGCAAACATTACCTTCTAGAGAGATTGCACATTTTAAAGCATCTCCAAAGCAAAGCCAAGTCACCCCCGTACAGGCCGTGAAGGCCCTTCGAGGAGTGGAAGGTAAAGGCTTCCACCATTGTTAACCTCGGCACGTGATGGGGTATAGTGGTTAGCTCTACGCCCGGCCGCCTTTGCCCCCAGGAATTAACCTGGTACTCATTTTTGGTGTAGGCTGAGTGATCCTCAGGGCCATATGCATCTCCGGAAGTGGAAATCTCGTTTCTTAAATGTTACGACCTCCTGACGAGGATTCGAACCCACGTCCTTCCGGGCGAATCGAGCACGCCTTTACCGCCTCGGCCAGGCAGCCCCTTTTTAAAGCATCTCCGGAACAACAAAATTCTTTATACAATTCATCCTCATTTACACACACTATATTAAGACATTCAACGGCTTTTAGCAAATTACTAGACTTTGTCAAATGTCTCAATTGTTAACGGAGTATGGATACAAAGAATCTAAGAATTGAATGAAACTGTTTTCAGTATTACACTTAAGATCTGAACCTAGGAAAGTACCTTAAATGTGATGAGTGGAGCTACCAAAAAATCTGTCTTCCTTTCTCTGCTTAACTTTACTAATTAATTAATGACTGCACACCTTCCTGCATTTGTATGATACCGAGATCTGAATTTTCCTAGTATTCTGAGGAAACAAGGAAAATGTTACCAATATGCACAACAAAACTTAAATAAGCTTCAACAACAATTTCATTTTCTGGATATTCACCATCTTCATCATCATCACATCACTGAAATACCTTTTTAATATTCTCGGACAGTCATCCACACTTTTAAAGTAACCTTTTATGGGCTCCCAGGTTTTCAGCTGTCTTCCTACAGTAGGTGTAAGAGAGAGCCACCTAGTTGGTACATGCCGAAGGATTTCTGACCACTCGACATTCACAAATTCAAAAAAAAAAAAATGATGTTAATGCATATCTTCATTTGGCAGAACAGAAAAAGTGACTATATTTTCAGCACTAACACAACATCCACCTCTAAACTATTTGATGCTTGTTTCATGGTGTTATGTGCAACATGGCTGGAACAATTGGCTTTAAGTAATTTTTCATCGTTATCTTGCAGTCATTTCATAACTGAACAGTGCTTCTCTTAGTTGACATTAGCACCACCGCACAATATGAAGGTAATTGTTCGGTCTCTGATTGTGTGATTTAAGAGCACTCGCCAGTAAATTGTTGATATCAGTTGCAGTCTCATTCGCTTGTTCAGTGAAATCTAATAGCTTGTTTTGAATTCGTTTGAAAGGGTCAAAATATCTAATTACCACAGGAAACACTTTCCTGCTAAGATAATTCGAAGCAACTGTTGCTAACGAAAAAATCACATTACTTTACATTACTTTATAGAGGACCACTCAACACTTAAAAAAATCAATCATACTTCTAGGTGGTAAGACGTTTTTCACAATCATTTCGGCCTGTATTCGACCACAGTATTTTTTTAAAAATTGCAAATCTTTAAATATGTTCTTAGAATATTTGTTGTCGTTGTAGCTCAGGTTGTGTTGAACGGCATGGAAGACTAATGAAGGTTCACCAGTAATAGCATTTCTCTCGATGCGTTTAGTGTTTAAATTTGGATTTGGAGAGTTGAAGGAACTGGTTATCTTACACGAGCGTCTCTCTCTACTATGGCCTATAAAATAAAAAAAACGAGTTCTATTAGATAACTAAAAAAATTCGCCAGAAAGAAGGCTTAGATATCAAGTGATTAAACATCATGATAAATTCGTTCGTGGACCTCTTAAACTAGGCCTACCTGTTGTTTTCGTGTACTGCACAGAATCCGCCATGTGCGATGCTAAATTCACGTTTGCAGATTGAACAACGTGCTTTGTATGAATTAGGTTTCACTGGTTGAATCCACGTGTAAGTGTCTTCCCACTTATGATTATACACAAATACTTTCGTTTCTTTTTTGTCGTCTGAACTTCGCCGCTACTAATTTTTAATTGCATGTTCATTGTTTGGAAGTTAGAAAACATATGAACGAATAAACGGAAGGATTATCACAACAAAGTTTAGTTCTTGTTTTTGCCGCTACGAAAAGGCAACTGTGCGGCAAATTTAAATGTTTTACACAATGTAAAATAAGTGAAAGAAAGGGTCCAAATAGGTCAAAATGTAGGAGCCCTCGAACTGTTGAAAATCAGGGCCAAATACGGGAGCTCCCGGGAAATACGGGAGAGTTGGCAACCCTGTTCGGATTAAGATTATAACTGGGGAGCGGATTTTTTTGTAATTACATATTTTTTGCACACATCTTAACACAATTTACAAAGTTTATTATTCCTAATGTGTATCCCCAAGCGAAAAAAACCTAATATTATTTTACATAAGAACACATATTTTTACACATTTTTTGTAAATACATATTTTAAGAAAATCCATAAGCACATAAATCTTCTTCTTTATCTGTTTATCCTCCAGGGTCGGTTTTCCCTTCGGACTCAGCGAGGGATCCCACCTCTACCGCCTCATGGGCAGTGTGCTGGAGCTTCAGACTCTGGGGCGTGGGATGAAATTGGGGAGGAGGACCAGTACCTCGCCCAGGCGGCCTCATCTGCTGTGCTGAACAGGGGCCTTGCGGGGGATGGAAAGATTGGAGGGATAGACAAGGAAGAGGGAAGGAAGCGGCCGTGACCTTAAGTTAGGGACCATCCCGGCATTTGCCTGGAGGAGAAGTGGGACACTACGGAAAATCACTTCTAGGATGGCTGAGGTGGGAATCGAACCAACCTCTACTCAGTTGACCTCCCGAGGCTGAGTGGGCCCCGTTCCAGCCCTCGTACCACTTTTCGAGTTTCGTGGCAGAGCCGGGAATCGAACCCGGGCATCCGTGGGTGGCAGCTAATCACACTAACTACTATACCACAGAGGCGGACGGCAATATTTATTACTCAATAAAATTTAAAATGCTTGTGTGTTATAAAATTATGCTCATATTCTCGTTTTACGATTACGGTATTGTTTTTAACAGTGTATCTAACGTCATATTTCTTAATGTTGTGGCTATTTATGGACTTCCCTCCGGAAGTTCGAAGACTAGTTGGTCACTGGCTACGTCGTTAACTTTAAACAGCGATTCGAATTGCTGTACAAGTTGTTTCCCTTCATTTTAATTTGATTTCGTGTGGCTACTTCTAGCCTCCGACGAGGGTGGGTGGCATCTGCCGTGTATAGGATACTGCGTTTTACTGTAGTGGAGCATAGTGTTGTGTGTGGCATGTGAGTTGGAGGGATGTTGGGGAACAGTACACACACCTAGTCTCCGGGCTAATTGAATGAACCATTTTAAGATTTAAATATCCGACCCAGCTGGGAATCGAACCAGGGGCTCTCTGAACCGAAGAGCACTAAGCTCACCATTCAGCCAAGGAGCCAGGCTCCCTCCCTGCTTGAGTTAGGTAGCTTTCTAACTCGCTCGTATTAGTCGGCCGGCTTTTTTTTTTTTTTTTTAATTATAGAATGTCAAGCGAAAGGCTATCACGGAGAGGTGACATGGAATCTGGTAAGTTAAACTGTGCTCTGGGAACTGGGAAGATATTCCCCCAACAGAAGGTAGTGGAATTGTGTCACTCCCAAGAGTAAGGTTAGTTGTTCGGGTCCAAATATCATTCCGATGGTCGTGTGATTTTGTCTGAATTTCTAAGACAGAAGAAACATTTCCTTCAGTGTCTGCTGCTATTTTTAATTGAAACAGTGATTAACTTTAAATGCGTGTGTAACTTGCAAAACAGTGCCGAAAGTGAACTGTAGTACAAGACTGCGTTTTCAGCAATACGAATAGGATTTTTTTTAAATCTGTACCGATGGAAAAGTATTATTTTTCCAAGCATGTGGTAAAATAATAAGTGCCGATCAACGTTCTCAAGTAACCCAGCATTTGTCAGGAAAGACATTGTGGCTGCTTCGCGTGAGCGTTCGCGATAATTACTAATAGATGAACCAGATACTTGCAAATTTAGGCCCATACAAATACTCCCAGTATTATTTAGATTTATGTAGAGCATTTGTTTGCGTCGACAAAATAAATAATCCGTGGCTGAGAAATTTCGTTACAAAACATATTCATTGTGACCCTCCAGTCGATTCCACATTGAGGAAAAACTACCTCCCAAAATGTTACGAACAACTGTGCATGAGCATTTACGAAGCCACTGATTCAAGTGATAGAAAAGTAGAAATGTTTTAGTTGGTATGTTGAAGAATGCGTGTGAACAGTCTTATTGGCTGGTTTGTAAAGAAATGCTGCAGACCATGTCACTTTAGTTAGGTTGTTTGATGAACGTCATACACTTACTTTGCCAAAAGGTGTAAAATACAAGAATACTTACTGATAGTACAGCTTAATGAAAGAAAAGCAGCCGATTAAAGTGACCTTCCTGTAAGCTTTCCGAAAAAGATTTGTGTGACTTGCGCTGTTCATGCTCTACACAGGTTATGTACGGGCTAAGTATCCTAAAGTAGATAAATTAGTGTCTGATGGCAAACAAGTCTTCGTAAAAACATCCTCAAAATCGCTCTATTTAAAGACAAAACCCCAGATCTTGTGAAGGCTCTAGATAAAAACGACGCGTTGTCAGTTGAGATTGTTCAAGAGTTACTGAAAGACAGCGCTTTGAAAAATGATTTGGTGTTGTCTGAAACAGTGAAGGAATTGCGTAGTGTTGAAAATAAATTAGATTCACTCTCTGCTTCGCAGGTACAGGGACTGTTAAAGGTCAAATATCAACATTTGTTGTAGGAAAGCAGAGGGTTGAAAAAATGTACGAAGTTGCTCAAGCATTGGAGGGTGTTCATGTTGGTGAAATTGATGGCGTTATTGTTGGTGACATTCTCTCTTTAATTATGCACGTGTAACGTCCTGTGATGTGGAGCGATCATTTTCGCAGTATAAGGCGTTCTTTAGAGATACTAATAATAATAATAATAATAATTGTTTTTAAGTCCCACTAACTACTTCTACAGTTTTCGGAAACGCTCTGTAGAGATTTGTGATGGACAGTTTTGAGATGACCTTTGTTTTCAATGCAGTTCTGAGACTACTTCTAGCAATTAATATTCCAGTGTGTGACTGGCAAGTACGAACTGGTACGGTACAATGTTTTCAAAGATGATAGGTTGTTTTTGCTATACATAAACAAAATTTACCTTTTATGTAAATACCATTAACATCTACTTGGGCATATTAACAGTGAATATACCATACATTACTTTACCACACACAAACATCCATCTGCCTTAAGGAGGACGTTTGGTAGCACCATATTTTCATACAAAACTCTGTATTTATTTATCTCTTGAACGCGAGCGGTTAAGTGATATTTAAAGCGGAATATTTTAAACTTTTTATCAAATATTTTTTACGTTTTTAGCACATTAAAACATATTTTTCACTTTTTAGCACATAACAATCCGCTCTCTAGTGGGCCTAATGATATTATCGTTTTCTACTGCGTGAGGATCATTGCCACCAGTTCGTAGCCATTTGGGTTGTGATTGGCATTCATTAGAATTACCGGTACCGTAAACATCTGGATTCGTTATATGTTGTAAGCTTATATTGTTACCTGGAACAATTTCAAAGTCCAGAAGTCACGGGTTGTAACCATGTCCTTGAGCTGCTGGATGAGTCATAGCGATTAACTATTGTTGAATTTGTTGATGTTGAAAATGCTGCTGTATTTGATGGTTAGACATAGTGCCCGTTGATAAAGCACTATCTTGTTGGTGATGTATGTTTAGTCCTCAGACCGAAGGCTGGTTGGATCCTCAACATCTCCACCATTAGCCGTCATAGATGGCCTAGGCATCACTGAAGAGATGTACTAGGGAAATGAGTGATGTAGTTTCTCGCTGCTTTCCCCACATGTTGTTGATATGTTTCTGAATAACATGTGTAATGCTGCACTGATGGCTTGGCCCGTGTCAACCCCCATGTCCGGTGGGTCAGCCAGAGTAAAGCAATGGACCTGTTCTAAATCACAGTACTTATTGAATGTTAATTAGAAAACAACTAATTTAAAACAAAATTAAGTTTCCTCGTGCACGGACGAATGGGCTTGGTCACTTACAGAGTTCCACACGAGTACATCACTCCATGCTGCCTGCGAGCGAACTGCATTAGGATTTCAACAAAGTTAGAGCCTTAGTGTGAATTATTTTGGATATCGCATTCCTTCGCTGCTACGATCCCTTAATCCACTTGAAGTTTTACAAGTTGTGATAAATCTTTATATAAAAACTTACCATCCAATTTTTTAAATTGTTCACTGTTCACAGCCGTGAGCTGAAAATACTAGACTACTGGTTTCTACGGTAGATGAGGATATTTTATTCTGTAAAATCTGGTTTCTTACCTCGGAGCAATTTCTGACTTCTACTGTAGACGAGGTTATTTTATTCTGTAAAATGTGGTTTCTTTCCTCGGAGCATTTGTCTTCAATTTTTCTTGTCTAGGTCTGTGAGCTCGTGGTGTAAGGGTAGCATACCTGCCTTTTACCCGGACACCCCAGGTTTGATTCCCGGCCAGGTTAGGGATTTTTACCTGGAGGGTTGGTTCGAGGTCCACTCAGCCTACGTGATTAGAATTGAGGAGCTATCTGACGGTGAGATAGCGGCTCCGGTCTAGAAAGCCAAGGATTTGTCGTGCAGACCAAACGACACCTCGTAATTTGCAGACCTTCGGGCTGAGCAGCGGTCACTTGGTAGGCCAAGGCCCTTCAGGGCTTAGTGCCATGGGGTTATGTTAGGGATGTGAGCTAGTAATGACAATTGTTTTAGAACACTCTGAAGGAATTTACTGATTTGTCTGATCTTCATTCTAAGAAGGCAAGACTTATTAAATTATATTAAATTCAATACATTTACTTTACTGTGTACTTTCTACATACTCTCAATAGAACATGCCCGCTGAATAGAGTTTTTAAGTCAGGTTGGCACAATCGGTTTTTAATGAAGCCCAGCACTGTAGTTTAGTATTTCTTTAATTAGCATATGGCTTTTAGTGCCAGGAGTGTCCGAGGACATGTAGGACTCAAATATGATGCCCATGGTCAAACTGGGCGTTTGGCTGTGAGATGATGATGATGATGATGATGATGATGATGATGATGATGATGATGATGATGATGATGATAGGTAGGTAGGTAGGTAGGTAGGTAGGTAGGTAGGTAGGTAGGTAGAGGGTGAAACCCATTGTCGGCACATAGCCTACTCCTGTCGAATGACACCAAGGGGTCTGCTTAAGACTTAACGTCATATTATGCCTTCTCCTTATGAACACTACGAAGAGGTTAGTAATTGAATTCAGGGTTTTGGTACGCTATCTGTTGATTACAAATTGTATACCACCACCTCTCGTACTCTGCCGGCCAGCATTCTGATGAACATATTTTCCACCAACAGAACTCGAACCGGCTAACCACAGTGTCAGACCATAGAGACTTCATGCCTTAACGATCATGTCAGCCAGACGATCTAGTTTAGTTTAAAATAATAATAATAATAATAATAATAATAATAATAATAATAATAGTTGTTATGATGGATCAGCAGAGGTGAAAGAAGGTGCCGGGGTGAACGGGTCTAACTACAAAGTCAAGAATGGAATTTAAAACTTTAACCAAGGTTATATTTTCTTTTCTTTTTTAGAATTCCAAACTTAACAATCTTCCACTAAGTGAACACAATAATATATCAGGTACAATGACAAACTAGAAACAAGGCAAGAAAGATCCCAATTTTAGTGATTTTTTACACTCTTGGGCTACAAGCCCCTAGTTTTACAATTCTGAGCTCTTAGCTCAATTTTACCAAAGCACAAATTTTAATGCAAGGGCAGAAAATCCCCAATACATTGAGCACTAGCTCCAACAATGACAATTTCAGGCCTCCCAGAGGCACACTTGAAAAGAGCTGACACGCTCTCAGTTTTTCAAGCCTATTCAAGGCGATATCAGACTTTACCACTACTTGCCATCAGGGCACAACTTACACAAATGAAACCGGGGTATCTCGTACCCAACCTACTGGGCCTTAGCAGAAAAAGGACAAGTTAAGTAATTGGCCCGAAACACCAAGTTGAATGGAGGCGTGTACTTGCACTCCTAAATATGCATTCTTAAAACCTAAAAGGCACTAGGCCGATGAAACAGGGGCTATTCCCAAACTATTGAGGTGACCCGTATAAGAAAGAAATTTAAAACATTACAGAAAGGAAGAAAACCAGTTACAAAACGTAGTCACCTCAAACCAATATGAAGGGGAGCTTGAGAGGGTAAATCACTCTCTATTCCCGAATTACAGTTGCAGATTTTATGAAGTTTTTACATAAGCCGGTAGAAAATTACATTTTTAGAAAAGTAGGTTACATGGTAAAAGTTTCGGACCTTTCCCGCGGGTTAAACTGCTGAGCTAGCAAGAAATAAAGATGTTAAACGGCCATTACCTTGCTGAAGAACTGCTGCCTGATGAGACACCACCCGCCTCCTGCTTCACATACACACACTCAGTTAGATGTTGATAAAATGACCAAGAGACGTGAAAATCCGCAGTTCATAAACCCTCGGGGAAAGTTCGAGACCTTTCATAAATAATCCAGACACACCCACAGAATTTTATTGGAGGATACAAAGTTTACACTCAAAATTGAAGAAGAAAGACGTGATGGGTTGGAAATTAATTACAGAAATTCTTTATTGGTTAAATTCAAAACAGGCGGAAAGAAAGGATAAATATTGCCAATCCACAAATGAATGAACGAAATTTAGTAAGGAGAAAATTTATGAATACAACATTTCTTCAAATAAAGTTCCTTCACTGCGCACCAGGGTGCATGATATAGTTTTTGTAGTGACCTCTCTGAGAGAATGTCCAAATTTCTTGATGAACGGAAAACAAAAAAAAGTTGAAATTCACACAGTACTGGCGACTACATAATCACAAAATTACGGTAGTGACATCTTCAGAGGAAACGTTTAAATAGGTCTAGTTTCAAGTTCAGTGTTTCTCCTGTAGAGGAGTTTCAATTGGCGCAAGATTTAAATGTGCGGCGTAGAGGTGTACCTCCCGGTACAACAATAATAATAATAATAATAATAATAATAATAATAATAATAATAATAATAATAATAATAATAATAATAATAATTGCCTGTTCATCAATTTTAACCACTTGACATGCTTCACTGCTCCTCTCTGTGAGTGCTTTTTTTTCTTTTTAATATTCGTGCTATGTTGAAACAACAAGTGGGTTCTTAAAAAAATATAAAACAAATATGTTCAAAGCGCAAGCCACGTATTGTACAATTTTTATGTCATTATGTGGCATATTTTTTTAACAAATCCTCTCTTCTGCAATTTCTTTGCACTGAGAAAATGTTTATAATTAGGCCTATAGCCCCCCCCCCCCTCTCTCTCTATATCTATATATATAAAATAAGAGTTTTGTCTGTACATTGCTCAGAATTTGAAATGAATGATATTTCTGTATCTGTCATGTCGACAGTAACAAGGAAATGCATTTTTTACTTTTCCGTAATTTCTGTCTGTCTGTATGTATGTATGTATGTATGTATGTATGTATGTATGTATGTATGTATGTATGTATGTATGTATGTATGTATGTATGTATGTACACGCATCACGAGAAAACGGCTGAAGAGAATTTAATGAAAATCGGAATGTAAAGTCGGGTGATGAACCGCTACAATCTAGGCTATAAATTATTTTAATCACGCTGAGTGAAATGGTAGTTTAGGGGAAGGCCTGAAATTTAATTCTCAAATATTTATGTTATTAGTGGTCGTGCCTTAATGAAAATCGCTAGACAAAGATGGGAAATAAGTCGCTACAATATAGGCTATACACGCTGAGAAAAATGGTAGTTTAGGGGAAGGCCTAAAATTTAATTGTCAAATATTTATTTTATTAGTGGTCGTATCTTCACGAAAATCGGTATGCAAAGTCGAGGAATAGGTCGCTATAATCTAGACTATCAATAATGTTATTCGCACTGAGTGAAATGGTAGTTTAGGGGAAGGCCTGAAATGTAATCTATATATAAAATAAGTGTTTTGCCTGTGCATTGCTCAGAATTTGAAATGAATGATATTTCTGTATCTGTCATGTCGACAGTAACAAGGAAATGCATTTTTTACTTTTCCGTAATTTCTGTCTGTCTGTATGTATGTATGTATGTATGTATGTATGTACTCGCATCAATAGAAAACGGCTGAAGAGAATTTAATAAAAATCGGTATGTGATGTCGGGTGATGAACCACTGCAATGTAGGCTACAAATTATTTTCTTCACGTTGAGTGAAATGGTAATTTAGGGGAAGGCCTGAAATGTAATTCTCAAATAAGTTATTTATGTTGTTAGTGGTCGTATCGATAAATACTACATAACTAACATAACTTTAGTTATGTCGTTAGTAGTAGTTATGTAAGAAGTTATTAAATTTCCGATCACTTATGTCTTATACATTGTTACCGTACCGCATATAATCAGAGATATTCATGAATTTGGATTTTTGTTACTAAGTCCATATCAGCGCCGAGTCACGAGAAAATGGGTAAACAGAATTTAGTGAAAATCGGTATTTAAAGTCTGAGAATAAGGAACTACAGTCTACGATATCAATAATTTTGTGAGACACCCTAATATCACAGAGTCGAAAGAAAACTAATGTGAAGGCCTGCAATATAGAAAGCTCATAAACTTTATCAACAATACATTATATTGACCATTGTTTGTTGTGATGTGCTTTTTGTCTTCTGTTTTCTCTCATCCCCGATAGATAGAATTACTGCAGCGTACCGAGGTTTTCTTAATTTGCTTGACGTCGCACCGACACAGGTAGGTCTTATGGCGACAATGGGATAAGAAATGAATAGCGGTGTGAAGGAAGCGGCCTTGGCTTTAAGGTACAGCCTGGTGTGACTGGTGTGAAAATGGGAAACCACGGAATACCATCTTCAGGGTTGCCGGCAGTGCGTTCGAATCCACTATCTCCCGGATGCAAGCTCACAGCTGCGCGCCCCTAACCACACGGGCAACTCGCCTGGTCGTACCGACTGTAACAGCCTGTCTGTATATTGGCGGGAAGTAGCTGGGGAGTAAGATTACTTTCTTCTTTAGCATGCCATTCCTCTGGTTCATACATTTTCTGATATATCTGGTACGTAACACACTGGTTCATCATAGTATTCGAGCTATTCAATCCCTACTCTGAGGCACCGATTGGAAAGAGTAGTGTGCATATTTAACGGAATAATGACGGAGGAGTGTTCACGGCAGTCTGCGACCTGGTTATTCCAGCTCTGGAACTTTGGACTCTTAGATCGGCACCGTAGTACTGTTCGTTGAAAGTGAAAAAGTGTGCGGTTTTTCATTTGATTGTGTATTTTATATGATAACATGGCTTTCAATCCCTACATTCCTACTGACGTTTTTGTAATGACCTATGTTGAATTCAGGTAGGAAAACCATCAAGTCAGTCTTTCTGAGAATCCCGTAGCGAAGCACGGGTACATCAGCTAGTATATATATAATTTGAACTCGTAACACAATATTATGAGAAAACTAATACAAACGCCTATGTTAGTGAATCAGAAGAAAGGTCTCCATCTCAGGATTATTAGAAACATATTTTTTGCAATAAATCCTTTGTTTGCGTAAAATAATCATTTATTCGAATAATACAGTGCTTAGGTCGTTGCAATTAACTGTATTCGCCGTTAGATGGCTCTATGAAAATTGTCTCTGCTGAGCTTTCTATGCCAGCTCGATAGAGGGCTCTGTGAAATCAAATTAGGAATTTTTTGGAAGTTTCAGGAGGCTGCGGGAAAACATTCGTTTGTTGAAGTTTAGTATACATGATTAGAAGCAGAGGTGGGATTGCAACCGCTACTGCATTGACAATAATTGCAGCTTTGTTAGTACCAGATGATCATATCATTCACAAAACATTTGGTTTGCCTGTTCCAGTTACAGAAAGTTCAGTTTTGTGTATTAAATGAAACAGCTCAGAAGCAGACGTTTCGCGGAAATCAGCCATTATTATTGTTATTGTTGCTATTATTGTTTGCGTGGAACGGAGAGAGGTGAAAGAAGGTGCTGGCTTGAATGGGTCTATCTACGACAGTCGAAGATGAATTTAAAACTTAAAAAATAAAGGTTATATTTATTTTCAGATATTAAATTTTAACAACACTATTCGCTTGGCGAAAGAACAAGATTTCAGGTACAGAGCTAGTTTGGTACAAAGTAGGAAAAACAGAAAAACCCAGTAAGGTTAGTTACAAAAGTTGAGCTTCAAGCTCCCAATTTACAAAAGTCCCTACATCACTACTGTTGCGTTTAGTTAGATAGACAAGGAGACGAGTCTCCCAATTTCTTTTACAATATATTTATATCACACAATTTTTCACGTGCACCTTTTGCTCCAAAGGTTACAAGTTACGACCTTCCAAAGGCACCATTCAATATTTACACAAGTATCTTTTACATTGCAAGAAAGAGCCTATATGTTCTATGATTCTACCAAGGAGACTGCGCTCCCAAACTCTAGCAGCATTTAACTTTTACACTTGATTAGAGCGTTTTTGTCAATAAAATTTACACCTTCAGGCCTCTCTAGGCACAACCTACCATTTACAAGACCACAATAGTTATCTTTTAAGTTTACAAGGAAGAAATAACACAGGGGTATCGAATACCCATTCTATCGGGCCTTTGTGAAAAATAACAGGTTCAATTACTGGCTCAAAACTCAAAACATGTATGGAGGCGGAACATGCGCTCCTTAAAATCAAAGCTTAAAACCCTATTGGGCTTCTGGCCCGACGACACAGAGGCTAATCCCTAACTACTGAGGTGGCTGGATAGACAAGTTAGGTTTCAATTTACAATAGTGAAAACAGTTACAAAATCGTAGTCACCTCAAGATTAAATTGAAGGGGTATTCGAGAGGATAACGCACTCTCTATCCCCGGTTTTTATTTAAGTGCTATAGACTAGTTGAACTTTTACATGAGAAGACAGAAAAATTTACATTTTCGGAATTTTACAGTTACATTATTAAAGATTAGAAACCTTCCCCTCGAATTAGCTGGCAGAGATACCTACAGAGTTAGGAAAATTGTGACCATTACCTTAGAGCTGATGTTCTGCTTGCCGATGGATGAGGCCCCCGTCTCCTCTCTTAACACACACACACTTAGTAACACGACGATCAATAAGACAAGTTAGCTCGAAAAGGCGTCAGCTTTTATACCCGAGAGGAAGGTTCGGGAAGGCTCTGGACTATGTCCAGACATACCCTTTATTTTTTATTGAACAATCGAAAAGTTACAAGAAGCATGTGATTGGCTGAAAATTAAATACACAAAATTTCTGATTGGCCAGACTCCAAAGCTGGCGGAATGAGTTAGAAGTGTAGCAAACTTTGAAATATAAAAAACAAAGAATAATCGATTCAGTTAGAAAACCTATAAATCAAAAATTTCCTTAAACTTTTAGTAGTTCCACTTTACACTAGAATGCATGACATCAGTTTTTAATAGAGACATCTATGGAGAAAAGTCCGAATTTCTTGAATAATAGTTGTTGCAAACTTTGTGTGTTAGATAGCGTTCTTCAATACGCTTCATTTAAATGTACGGGGTTGAGGTGTACCTCCCAGTACAGTTATTATTATTATTATTATTATTATTATTATTATTATTATTATTATTATTATTATTATTATTATTATTATTATTATTATTTCTGAAGCTTCGATGATTCCTGCATTAGCAATAAATTGCATTGATCGCCTACTAAAGGACATTATGAGGTGTGAAAAGGAAATGGGTGCTAAGATTGTCATGTTTGGGGAAGATTTTTGTCTAGTTCTTGCTGTGGTATCCAAAGGTGGAAGAGTTCAAGTAATTGAGGCATGTATCCAGATTGCTCAAATGTGGCCAAAAATTGAAGTGTTGTGCTTGGAAACAAAATATGCGTGCAAAGCCTTCCGAAAAAGAATTCACGGGGTGGCAACTACAAGTGGGAAATTATCAAAGTAAAAGTGAAATAGGAAAAGATGTGATAAGGGTTCCCAATTACTTCAAAAGCAACTATTCATTGGTAAGTTACGTTTTCGGCAATTGTATATAGACTTTAATTCTTCAGCTTTCTATAATAGAACAATTTGTAAGTCCCTTCAATGATGACTGTAACAGCATAAATGAAGACGTTCTTCACCTAATCCTATGAGTATTAAGGAATACAAGAGTGTCGATAATCTGTCAGATGATGATGCTGACACAGATTTCGTAAGCAGTATACCCATAGAATACCAGCGCTCCATTATGCCATCTTTAATGCCTCCACATGTATAAAAATTGAAATTTAAGGCAGTTGTAATGCTTATAAGAAATATGCACACAACCTTTCGTTTAGAAAATAGAGTGCGTGTGATACTCAGATAAATGTATGACAAAATTATAAAATGAGAAGTAATTACAGGCACTTCCAAGAATCAGGTAATTTATCTGCCTAGGATTTATTTGGTACCGGTACCTACTGACAGTAACCTGCCTTTCAAATTTAAAAGGTGGCAGTTTCCGTTAGGTCTTGCTTTCGCAATGACCATTAACAAAGTACAGGGTTAAAGTTTTACTTTTATTTACTTTTACTATTATTATTTATCTCGGTGCGTTTTCAACCATGGTTAGTTATATGTGGCATTTGGTAGAGTTAAAGCTGCGAGGGATGTCAAAATTAAAATTATAACTGCACCATACGAGGGTCAGTTCCCTGATATTGAAGGGTATTTCATACAAAAACAAACATAATTTACAATGAAATATTAAAATCTGTCAAATGCTTTCATTTACAGTAAACTGTAGCCTACTTTATTAAAACGATTAAAACATGACTGTTACAAGCATGCAGAAGAAGATTGGAAATGAAAACCTACAACCTGTTTTCCAGTCATTGACCGGGTCAGGGATGGAATGAATGAAGCAGATATAGGCTATTAGTACGATAGGGTTGCCACTCCCAAAGTGATTTATTAATGACTGATAGATGCTATGAAATGAGAATGGAGAGTGTTGCTGGAATGAAAGATGACAGGGAAAACCGGAGTACCCGGAGAAAAACCTGTCCCGCCTCCGCTTTGTCCAGCACAAATCTCACATGGAACGACCGGGATTTGAACCACGGTATCCAGCGGCGAGAGGCCGACGCGCTGCCGTCTGAGCCACGGAGGCTCCACAGAAGAAGATTATGATAGGGCAATTGCTAAGATTAGAACATTCCAGATGTATAGTTACAACAGGAAGCGTAGGTTTAAAGGCAAATAAACGGTCTTCGGAGTTCAGTATATTTTCCGTTACTTTTCTCACGCTTCCTTTATCATCACCATTTTAAGTCTTTGTTCACAGCTATTACTGCGACAAGTCACTAGTAATTTTTGTTCGGAATATTCTATTGTTGCTAATTTACTAATAAATAATCTTTATTTACTTGCCATTGCTAATCATTTTGAAAGCTGAAAAACTTGTCTATTTGTGTTGGAATTGCTTTTGCAGTTAGGTGCTGAGCATCATTGACCGCCTTTCTTCTTACACTCATTGTCTAGCGTGAGAATTATAAATATTTATAAATGTAACATTCAGGATGTATAAAACAAGTTTTCACTTGAATGTACGTACTACAGCTGTTTACTACTTTCAAAATAAAGCTCACATGGTATAAAATAAGCATTTACTCGAAAGCTAGGTGTGATGGCAGGTTACTCTGTTTCAGGATGACCGAAACTGGTCATGCCCACTAGAATTTGGTGCAGGATTGGAGCAAAGTTTCCTTTATGTATACTTCGTGTTCTGTGGCATAGCGCTGGCCTTCCTACATGAAGTTGGCGGGTTTTATCCCGGCTCAGTCCGGTGATATTTGAAAAACTTGTCTTTATTTGTGTTGGAATTGCTTTTGCAATCAGGTGCTGAGCATCATCGACATACTACAGCTGTTTTCTATTTTCATATTAAAGGTCACAAGGTATACACGTCACGTATCGTGTCACGTAAAGGAACTCCTGTGGGGGAAACTTGCGGCACCTCGGCGTCTCCGAAAGTCGTAAAAGTAGTTATTGGGTTGTACAGCTATGATGATGATGATGATGATGATGATGATGATGTTATTATGTTCATGTTATTGGTTAACGTTCTCAGACTCCGTAGCTGACTGTTGAGCATCTTAGCCTTCAGTACTCGGGGTCACTGGTTCGATTCCTGACCAGGCCGTAGAATTTTTATCGTGAACGGTTAATGGCTGTAGGACTGGGTGTTTATGATGACCTCGGCATTTCTGAAACTCTCACACCGCACATAACACTACTCTCCACTACATGTAAGTTCCTTCTACACAGCACGAACAATCGAAGGATCTGCCTTACAAGGGCTGCACCAGGCTAATGATACCTCACTCATTTTAATCGCAGGAGCAGGTTCGATCGTGGCTCAGTCCGGTGGTATTTGAAGGTGCTCAAATTCGTCAGCCTCGTGTCGGCAGATTTACTGGCGCGTAAAAGAACTCTTGCGGGACTAAATTATGGCGCCTCGGCGTCTCCAAAACCCTAAAAATTGTTAGACGTAAAACTATTATTATTATTATTATTATTATTATTATTATTATTATTATTATTATTATTATTATTATTATTTAATCGTCGGGGTAGCCTGTAGTTTATTATCCCTTAACAATTTCAGATTGTTTCGAACAGGTTTACTCTCAAGATAGAGACCAGGAGACAAAGCTATTACATTAGAGCTGTGCGATTTGTATTGGCATCGTTAGATAGTGTAAACATGTATTACATATATTTCTTCTTTTCCCATTATCTTATTACTGCAAGTTTTAATAAGCGAATGGCTAATGTTTAGAGTCGTGTTTGTTCGTGCTTAGCTTTCGCTGGTTCGGCTGTAACATGATGTATGAGTTACTGGGGAATGCAAGGTAAGGGCCAACAGTGAGATAAATACAGCGAGCCGTTCATTCTGTGGGAACAAGATTTGTATTTAGAAGTACGTCTGTGTCTTTCTGCAGGAGACGTTCGGAGACTAAAACTACCCCAGACAATTTTATCAAGTGCCATTCTTCTTTTCCCTTTTTGTTCCAATTTGTCGATCTTTTGATTTGTAATGGTTATTTACATGGTTCTCTTTTCGATATGTAGTCAGTTCTGGAATAACTAGCTTTCTTTGTAATTATTTGCAACAAAACTTGGGCCTCTAACTTTGTTCTTTTGAATGCTTTCTGTAAATTTCTAAGACACGTGCTTCACCGTTAACAAAATTAGAACCGAACAAGTCACGTAGCAGTCTACTTGCATTTGGGAGATAGTGGGTTCGAACCCCACTGTCGGCAGTCCTAAATATGGTTTTCCATGGTTTTCCATTTTCAAATGCCAGGGCTGTATTTTAATAAGACCACGGTTACTTCCTTCCCGTTCCTAGCCCTTTCCAATACTATCGTCCGCATACGACCTAGGGATATCTGTGTCGGTGCGACGTTCGGCAAATTGTAAAAAATAAAACATAGAATAACACATGAACATGTCAAATAGGTTAAATTAAACAGGAACAGCGCACCAATATGCGTATAGGTTTGAAATGATCAATTTATCGATTTTATTGTGTTTTTTTTTTCACTCTTGCCATATGGTATCTGCCACAGTATTGATCTCACAGTTTGCACACACAGTTGATTTTAGTAAAAATGAGCTTTCTTGCATATTTTATGTCGAAAACCACGCACCGCGGGTTGTTCGATAGTGTAGACTTTGATCGGTGTTTGTCTAGGTTCAATCTATCATGGCATCAGTGTTGTAGAATTCTCGCCATTTATAATTTCTTTTCTGCTTTCTTTCTTCAAAGAAATAGGTCAACGTACTGACCTTCGTATGAGCGGGCCCCGGGTTCGATTCCCGACAGGGCCGAGGATATTAGCCGCATAAGCTATGATTAGTTCTTGTGGATCGGAGTCTGGGCGTATTGTGTTTGTCTTCATACACTTCTCTTCACATCTAAATGCAATACTCCACCCTACAGACCACAGAGCATCCGGCCGTAAATCTGGGTTAGATCGACATGCCCACCCGAGTAAACTGGGAAGAGACCAAGAAGAAGAAACTCTGAATTATGTGGTGTCTAAGACTAAATCGTTCGCTTCTTGAGTTTGATTCCGCGGTTTCGGTTATTTTAGACATATTTTCTTGCTATTTAGTGCCTTCAGGCAAATTCGTGGGTGATTGCCATGCATGTTTTTTTTTAAATATGGATTCCGGACTAATTTGACCATACATCCAGCTCATATTGTTGACTTACGTTGAAGAAACAGAACTCATATTAATTAACTTTGACAAGCAGTATTGATTCGAAGCAATATTTAACACAACTAAAGACATCATATATTCGTGCCTATATTCAAACCAGCACTAGATGCCTCGTTCAGTTTCTCAGCCTCATGCATTAGCTCGGAGTTCAACGTTTCAAAAATAGTTTCTGTAATTCCTGCCGAACTATAAGGCTTTACGGTCGTATAGGGTGGTTCTGAAATGTAAGTGATAAGACCAATAGGGCACTCACTTTTTTTTTTTTTTTTAGGGCAAGTGCATGAGAGTCCTGGGGCGAAAACAATGTCCCTTTACTCCTCTGTTTCTGAGAATGCCGATGAGTCGGAAAAGTCTTGTTTCACACTGGCGGGGGAAAAACGATATGGCTAAGAGGCGGTATTTTCCTCTCGTCAGAGATGAAACCCCCTCACTCACCTCTGTGCAAGACTGAATCCTTTAGTAGCTGTTCGGCATTTGAGTGCTTGAATATGAGATATCAGTGTGTTAAAGAATCTCTTCCAAGGTGAAATTGAGATTCTCCTACTTATTTTAAGACAATGAACAATTACAGCTATAATAATAATAATAATAATAATAATAATAATAATAATAATAATAATAATAATAATAATAATAATAATAATAATAATGTCTCAGCTAAGTTACCGAGTTGCAGACTTTCCGAATTGGTGCCATCTAGACGCCCTCCGTATCAATTTCGACATTCCGATTCTGTCTTAACAACCAAACCGGAATTCTGGACGGATACTGTGGTTGAGTTAATGTTGTTCGGGTGACTCTTCAGTACGTCACCAGCGATCTATAAAATGCCAACAACAATGACATGGGGTGCCAACAATTTTTTAGCACCCTTCAAAAAATCGACTATCTCGGCCAGGATCGAACCCACGAACTTGGTATCGTGAGTCAGACAGACTATCACTGAACCACAGAGAGAGCCACTTAGCCAATGATGAATATTCTTTACATAATTTGACTTTTTATGTGGATGTGTGAACCGACGGAATTTTTGGAAAACTTACGTTAACGATTTTATAGATACTGTACATTAAACGGAACCATCATTTCTGCTCAAAATCATTACCCTACTCGAAGGTTTTAAACTAAAGTTAGTATTCATTTGCCATGTCCTCATTTGATGAATATTCTTTGCATAGGTCCGACGTAATAATTATGTGGTTGTGATTCAACCCATTCAACATTTAATGCTATTAAACTGGTGTCTGCTGTTCTACTGCTAACGGCATTTAAGATTCGACTGTATGAAGCAGCTTTAGTATGCATTATGCCTCATAGAGTTACTGGTTACGTGAAGCTGTAAAATGCAGTGTTGTGGTTAAGTAGGTAGCGGCAGTTTGTGTTCGGGAACCTGAGCTGCTCACCGGAGTGAGACGAGTGTGTTAACGAGCGTTAACACACGGCTGCTTTTTTCTTTTTTTTTTTTTCTTTTCTTTTAACATGTATTACGCAGAGATTTGAACTACGCTGCTTAAGAATTCATTATACTTGGAGGCTTCCAACCTTACTGAATTTGCGACCCGACCATTTGTACTTTTAACAAGGTTCACTTTATGGCTGCACCAAAATAGCTGTTAACTGTTCTGGATGGTGTTGACTACAATATATACATGCACGTGTAATATATTCATCATGAATATGATTATACCTTAATCGTTGATAATGCATGTGATTTGATTAATAATGTATTTTTCAATTCCAAGTAAAGTCTGCAACTCAACTAGAACGTAGAAAAGACAACCGGTGTTATTACTGTGTATGTGTTGTATATAACGCTTTCTTGTCAAGATTGACAGTTCTGGGGGATTCTTGAACTGGACCTGATTTTTCTTTCTTTTCTTTTCTTTTCTTTTCTTTTCTTTTCTTTCCTGGTTTGCCTGCAGCCTATTTGTCCTACATTCTGTAATTCACGAGACTCTTGTTCTTTTATCTCTAGAAGCGTCATCGTTTAAAAAAATTAAGAAACAATAATAAAATGTAATTTGGTTCTTTTCAAACAGTCACCATCATTACCTGGAGAACTGAATGTGAATTGCACTAATATTCTTTCTTTTCATTCTAGGTGAGTATTCGTTATACATGACTGGTGGCTAAAGAAGAATATCACCCGGTTGTGAGTATTGCACAATTGTCTAAAGTAGCCAACACTACTTGAGAAAGTGTCATATTCGTGTTAATAGGTACTCTTAAAGAGAGAGAGAGAGAGAGAGAGAGAGAGAGAGAGAGAGAGAGAGAGAGAGAGAGAGAGAGAGAGAGAGAGAGGGGGGCTATTTTATGTTAGCCTATGTATTTTTGTTAATATTTTCGCGTTTTCTTACTCAAATCGTTATTTACCCTTCAATACAATAGACGTATCTGACAGCTCGTTATACATACGTTAGGGAACATGTCTGGTTTCACCAGTACGGTTAATATTTCACTTACATTGGATTATGTTTCTTAATTGTGTTCATTATTCCTATATCACCTAAAGTATCAGAGCTTTCTAATTGCACCTTGAAATACAAATCTGATCCTCCTAAAAACATAACTCTTTTAATGCTACTGTCGTGTTTGTAATAATGCATGCAAATATAAATAGAGCACTGAAAGGGACACACACGATTGTTCAGAATGCGTAGATCACAATCAGCGGTTCAACATAATGACTCGCCACCTGGAATCATTGCAGAAAGAGTGGTCTATTTCCTCGCCATTTGTATGCACAGGCGCTTAAGTACTGCTGTACCGGTCTTCGAAGAGTAAGGCAGCCATATCAACAGAATTGCGACTTTCATCCCAAGAAAATTGTGACATATTTTTATTATGAGTATTTAGTAATCCTCCTGAAATTACAGGAGACCACAAGGATCCAGATACTAGAAGTTTATACATTAATAGCCTCTAGCTGTTAAGAATGAAGATGAAATATAAAAATCAAAGAGAGAGATGTCTTATTTGCAGCATTAGAGTTCGTTAAGATGTCTCAAGATCCTGGCTGATCACTTTAGTGCCGTGAAGATAACTGATGCATACAGTTATTTGTTGATTATGCTTTCGGGCCATTGGTGCTTTTATTGGATGGAATAATGGAATACAAGAACACTGATTCGAATAATGGCATCAGTGACTATGATGGACGCAGTCGTCGATGTGAACTATTTCCAGCACTGAACGGTACAAACACCCGCTTAAGACTCTAGGTGTGCAGCGTAGTAGCCTAATCAAGTAATACATCCGCGATTGCGTGATGTGAAAATAGGAACCTATGTAAATGGGTGTTTACGAAATCTGATATTGACGTTGGTGGGGCTCGTTTGATAGGCCATAATGGCGGCCTTTGTCTTCGGTCAGCGAATCTTGATCCCACGGAAGATTCTGCGTTATAGGTTGATTTTTATTTTATGTAATTTCTACCTAGAGTAAGTAAACAAACGTGGATTTCAAATACTTTTACATTAGTTGGAAATAATTGTGATACCTTCGTGCTTGGAGTTCGTGTTTGATATACACCGTGTATTTTTTATCTCTTACCTTTTCACTGTTTGTTAAAGAACGTTAGAAGACATTTTTATGAACCGTACGGGAGATTCAATTGTGTGTAATGTAATAGCCGTAACATATTTAGTTCTGCATCATACAATATGTACTTCTCACTCACAAGGTGTTGTTTTTTTTCTACTCTGAATATATTATATTAGCCGCCCTCCTTTTTTAAAGCTTCGAGATAAACTACTATGGCACCCGTTGTCAGACAGTATTCTCGCAGTGGAGTGGATAGTAATAATGACCAAACATGCCCTTCGCTTTTAAATGAAGCAGCCTTGATTCTTAAGATGTATTGTTGTTATAAACCGTTCTGTACACAACAGAGTAAGTAAATAGTACACTACAGGTAGCAGCGGCGCCACCGTCTGCGAGAGAATTATTGTAGCCAGCGGAGCATGAAATCTCAGCTGTTTGGCAAAAAGCTCGATCCGCTGTACTCATCAATGTAAATAGGAGACTTTTAAAATTGCGTGGATATTTATGTGATTTAAAATTCTTACATGTAAACATGATCAGAGATTACAGTATATTTGCGTTGTTTCTCTCCAGTAGAACGAAGGCCCAAAAAGGAGAAATACAGGACAAATGCTTTTTAAGAGAGGACGGTGTTCAACTGCAGTTAAGTAAACAAAATCAATTTATTGTTCATGTTAAGTCTTCTAACAACATGCTTTTGGAATGGGAGTATGTATATTTCGCTATCTTTTGTGTAAATATAATAAATGGAAAAGACTTCGGCATAATTCTGCTCAACGACCGAAAACATTCTCTCTCGTACGAAGCGAATAAGCGAGTTTTTAGGCTTAAAAGTGTTGGCGAGATTTTGGAGCAAAGTGGGCAAATTGTTGTCATCGCAGGTTGAGACGCTGGCTTTCTGAGTCGAAGTTGGCAGATTCGATCCTAGCTTAGTCCGGTGATATTTGGTGGTCGAATATGTCAGCCTCGTGACGGAAATTTGCCGGCATGTAAAAGAACTCCCGTGGGGAAAAAATCGGCACCTCGGCATTTGCGAAAACCGTAAAAGTACTTAGTGGGACAAAACCAAGATTATTATTATTATTATTATTATTATTATTATTATTATTATTATTATTATTATTATTATTAGCATCATCATCATTGTCATCACTGTTTCCTAAATGTGGTTATAGTTGGAAATATGACACTCGGTTGTTTCCGGTATATTATGGAGTTTTTTTATTTAGCTTTTCGTGAAATGTTTGATTTGCTTTAAGATTTTAAGTTTTTAAATGGCTTCCTTTAACGGAAAATGATAAGATTGAAGAGAACTGAACAAATCTTTACAGTAATATTTTGTTTGTTTACCATTTGCTTTACGTCGCACCGACATAGATAGGTCTTATGGAGACGATGTGATAGGAAAGCCGCTAGGAGTGGGTTGGAAGCAGCCGTGACCTTAATTAAGGTACAGCCCCAGCATTTGCCTGGTGTAAAAATGTGAAACCACGGAAACCCATCTTCAGGGCTACCGACAGTGGAGCTCGAACCCACTATCTCCCAAATGCAGGTACACAGCTACGCGACCCAAAATCCACAGTTAATCGCTCGGTGTCGTGCACATCAGTGGCATTACAAGAAAGGAAAAGGAATCCATCAGGTTAATCTCTAAACACTGAGTAATCATGGCCATGAGGAGCCAATTACACCCGTCAATATAATCAGCGTTGTAAGAAATATGTTGAAATTCGGCACCTCGGCAATTGCGAAAACCGTAAAAGTATTTAGTGGGACGTAAAACCAAGATTATTATTATTATTATTATTATTATTATTATTATTATTATTATTATTATTATTATTGTTGTTGTTACGGGGTTGCCCGTGGGTCAGCAGAGGTGAAAGAAGGTGCCGGGATGAATGGGTCTAACTACAAAGTCAAAGTTAATTTAAAATTTTAACAAAAGTTATATTTTCTTGAAAACAAAATTTAAACAACTTAGTGAAATAACAATGACACAGCAAGACTAGGAAGGATCCCAGACTAATTTACAATTTTGAGCTCATAGCTCAACTTTATAAAATATTACAATTTTACACAAAGGGCAGAAATCCCCTAATACATGGAGCACTTGCTCCCAATTCTCAATATCAAGCCTCCCAGAGGCATTCTTACAATACTCGAAAAGAGCTGACGTGCTCTCAGTGTTCCCAACCTACTCAAGGCAACACAATGTAAAAATCCAATAATCACTGGCCTTACAAGGCACTATTTACAAATAGCAATCTTATTACACAGAGGTACCTATACTAGACTTAACTGAAGTTGGCGTCTGACAGATAAGGTTGGAAGGAGGAGCACTGCACGTGCCATTTAACGATGTTGCCACATTCCAGCATTCCTTTCTACATGCTCTTACTCCTCGCTTCCGGCTCACTTGTTCCCTCCTTCATTCTGACCGCTGTGATCTGTTGTAGACTACCTAGCCAGGCGGTGTCGTCCCATTTGCGATCACTTTTATACAAACAATCAGGTTCTTATCAGTGACAGTGACAGGTTTGGCAACTCCCAGCAAGACGAGCTGCCCTGAAGTTTTGTCTCCATGACAACCGCAGTCGCCCCACCCTCGTTTCCATGGCAACCACACAGCCACTCCCTTTATCCCGCCTCGGCAGGCAGTAAACGGACCTCCCTCTAAGAAATGTCAGACATCAACTCTTATTATTAGCAGTATAGTACCCAACCTACGGGGCCTTAGTGAAAAAGAACAGGTTCAATAAACGGCCCGAGCACAACTGGAGTGGAGTCGGAGATAGAGCTCCACAAAAAAAATATAAAGACCTATAGGGCACTAGGCCAACGAAACAGGGGCTGATCCCAATCTACTGAGGTAGCGCGAATGGAGATAACTTTAATACATTGCAGAAACAAATGCGGTACCTCAAACCAAGATGAAGGGGAGCCCGAGAGAGTAACTCACTCTCTATCCCCGATTTACAGTTAAAGATTTCTGAAATTTTACATGAGCCGAACGGAGATTTACATTTTAAGGACGTTGGTTACATAATAAGGTTTCGAACCTTTCCCTCGGGTTAAACTGCGGAGCAAGCAAAAGTGAAGATGTTAAGTGGCCATACCTTGCTGAAGAACTGCTGCTTGATGAAAGAGGCGCCTCCTGCCCCCTACTTCACACACACACTTAGTTAGATGTTGATCAAATGGCCAGGAGACGGGGAAATCTGCAGTTTATAAACCCTCGGGGAAAGTTCGAGACCTTTCACAAATAAGACAGCCACACCCTCACAATTTTATTGGCGAATGAAAAGGTTACACTCAAAATCGAAGAAGAAATACTGGATTGGTTGAAAATTAATTAAAATTATTTAGCAACATACCCACTCCATTTCTCCGTTCAGCATCCTCCCCAGACTGTCCAGAATAAATAAATGTATTCCCATTTTGCGTCATGATCTCTCGAAAATCGCACCACCTCACTTCACTTAAACCAAGAATTTCCAGGCCATAATTTTGCATCTCTTTCTCAACCTGCTTTATTTTACCTTCTTCTGTCAAAGTTCTAACATTCCAACAACCAATTCTCATTTTCCGTTTTGGGCCAAAGTTTGTCATCGAAGTATCCATCCGGTTTCGTTTCACTTCATTTTCTTTAATAAGTGGATTTAAGATGTGCGAGTTATTAGCCCACAGCACCCGAGCTGGGGCTGCCACCTGAGCCTCCAAGCCTGCCGTTTTCTGTAGAGATTGTCTCCCTTAGCCTTTGAAGATCACCACAAGGCAGTGATTTCCCCCATTTCTTCAACCCCGAGGGAAAAGGGTTGCCTCGTCTGCCAGATTTGCCGTTCCAAAGGTCTCCTTCTCCGCCGCATCTGCCATTGAGGACTTCACCAGAGCCCCGTTAGCCGTCACTTATCAGGGTTCCTGAAGGGCCTTCACACCTACCGTAGCGGTCCTGGGGCACACGCAGTCCCCGCTGTACATCACCCCTACAATCTCCTACTTCATGCCGTTGCCCACCTCCCACGACGTGGACGAGGGTTTGGACTTATGGGAGGCCGGGCTTCCAGGGGTGCAAATAATTACGCTAATCGATTATTTATTACCCCTAAATTTTATTTCATTGAATAATCCTTTAGGCAGAGTCATATTTGCTACGTGACTGCAACACAACACATTTTTTATCCAAGATAATCTGAACTAAAATTTAAACACTGGCAAGTAGGAACGATTACTGTTATGACAGTAAGGCCAACGTATTTACTCAAAATACTTTTCTCCCACTGAATTTTTATTTAAAATTCTTCTTTTTCGCTATTTGTTTCACGTCGCACCGACACAGGTAGGACTTATGGCGACGGTGGAACAGGAAAGGGCTAGGAGTGGGAAGGAATCGGCCGTGGCCTTAATTAAGGTACCGCCTGGTGTCAAAATGGGAAACCACGGAAAACCATCTTCAGGGCTGCCGAGCCGACAGTGGGGTTCCAACCCACTATCTCCCGGATGCTAGCTCACAGCTGCGTGCCCCTAACCGCACGGCCAACTCGCCCGGTATTTAAAATTCTAGTGCAAGGTATGAAACTATACATATATATATATATATATATATATTGAAATTAAAATTTAAACATGTTTGAGTCAGAAATTTGTTATCCATACATCCAATATTAAAAAGTAAGACTTTTATGTTTGTCCAGCCCCCTTCCTGACAGCAGCACTTGAAGAATTTTAAAACTCTAAGTGAAAAATGACTCTTAATCTCAAGATTAACATCAGGAGACAAAAGTGTTGTGGTAAGTTCTGCTATGTATCTACAATGACTTAGCAGATGTCATGGGATAGTCACCTAATAGCGCGTGAGGCCTCCTCTGGCCCTGCAAACTGCAGTGAGACGCCGTGGAAGTGACGCAGCTGACAGCAAATTGTTTGCAGAGCGGCCGCCAATGCTGGTGTGTTCGTGGGTGCAGGATCCATGGCACGGAGCCTGCGTTCCAGGACATCCCAGATATGCTCGATAGGGTTCATATCGGGGCTCCTGGGTGGCCATGGCAGTCGTTGGACCTCCGCTGCATGTTCCTGGAACCATTCCCGGGCGACGTGGGAGCGATGTGGCGGCGCGTTATCATCTTGAAACACCGCAGAACCGTCTGGGCGCTGGAAGGCCAAAAATGGGTGGAGATGGTCTCTGAGAAGCTCAACATACCGTGTACCATTTAAAGTCTCTTCCAGAACAACTAGGGGGCCCATTCCATACCAGGAAAATGCACCCCAGACCATAACAGAGATACAGGCGGGAGGCGGGATCCATCGCTTCATGTGGTCTGCGCCATACACGGTGCCTCCCATCGGCATGGTGCAGTTGAAATCGTGATTCGCCCGACCATATCACGTCACGCCATTGTTCCAGTGTCCATCCCTGGTAACTGGCGACAAATGCGCGTCGTTGTGCCCGATGACATTGGGTTAACAGTGGCACCCGTGTGTGGCGCCGACTCCCATACCCCATAGAACACATGTTCTTACGGATTGTCCACTGGGAGACGTGTCTAGCACGGCCTATGTTGAATTGAGCCGTGATTTGTTGCACGGTTGCCCGTCTGTCACTACTGACAATCCGTCTCAGATGTCGCCGGTCACGATCATCAAGAGTGACTGGGCGGCCGGTCGTTCGTCTGTTGTGGACGGTGACACCCGCATTCAACCATTCACGATACACCCTGATAGATAAAAGATAGATAAAAGCCTTTATTTTCTGTGGCGAAGTTAGGGCTCTTGGCGCTTTCTTGCACTTAACCACACACATATTCTTATTTGTTAATACAATGACACTGATTAACTTAAAATACTAAGAACTACAAATAACACTAATTTTTAAGGCAAAAATATGAATATATACTCGCAGAGATGAAAGAAAGAAAAAGCAACTGCCCACATAATACAGATTCGAACAAATACTCATTTTAATACACAACGAAAGAAGTACAAACTTAAAAATACTAGTAAGCTTAATAAAAATTTTAAATGAAATTCAACTAATTGTATACTTGCAATACTACATCTAAGTTACATTCAGTTATTACTAGCTATGTTTAGACTACTTCTACTTCGTAAATACCGTACAGATGTTTTAATTTAATTTAAATTATCATATTAATCCAATATCTTATTTTAATGTACAATAATCTCTTATCATTTTCACACACAATCACTCGTTCCACTCATACAGGTACCTTGCTGGAAGCACTTAACGAGGAACTGCTGGTAAGAGGTTTTAAATATGCGTTTTGATGCAGCATCCTTGATGTCTTTGGGAACAGCATTCCACCATCCCGAAGCGGTGATAGTAAATGATCGATGGTATGTGGTTGTTCGGTGGACAGGTATTTCTAGGAGGGACACTGAGCGAGTATCATGGAGATGTAAAGAGCCAAGGTGACGAAAATTTTTGGAGAGATAAGCAGGGATGTCTTCCGAAAGTACCTGGTACATAAGAGTATTTGAATGTAGTTTACGCCTGTCGTCTAGTCGTAACCAAGATAATTGTTTATAATAGGGAGAAACTCGAGCGTCATACCGTAAATCCATAGCATATCTAAGACAAGCATTCTGAGTGCGTTGTACTTTCAAGCTTAATTCATTTGTTATATCCGTAAAAATTACATCACAGTAGTCAAAAATAGGAAATAATAATGACTGAACAAGTTGAATTTTTAGAGATCGAGGAAATACATTTCTGAACCTTTTTAAGGGGTGCAATCCACAATAAACCTTTTTACAGATATTCTTAACTTGTGCTGACCAGTTTAGAGTTTCCGTTATAATAACTCCAAGGTTAGAAACTGATTCACAATAAGGTATAACAGTATTATTTAAAGTTATGGGAGGAATGCAGTTTTGTTGTAAAATGTGAAGATTCTTTGATGTACCGATGATAATGGCTTGCGTTTTATGGGGGTTTAATTTAAGGTTGTTTTTAATTGCATAGCCATTAATTTGCTCAAGGTCAGCATTAACATTACATATTGCTTGTTGCATATTATTAGTTCTAGTGTGGTAATAAATTTGCAGATCATCAGCATAAAGATGGAACTTGCAGTGCTTAATTGATCTGGTGATATCATTTGTATATAAAGTGAACAGGAGAGGGCCAAGGACTGACCCCTGTGGGACATCAATATTTTTTGTTCGCCACATTGATTTATTGTTATTTGCAACCACACACTGCCGGGGGTTTGTGAGGTAAGAATAGAAAAATTCCAGCACTTTCTGGCTAAAGTTTAAGGACTGTAATTTGGGAAGAAGCAACCTAGGATCGACAGCATCAAATGCGCTACTGAAATCTAAAAGTGTAAGTATTGTCACTCGTTTGTTGTCCATTGCATATCTAATGTCATCTGTCACTTTCAGCAGAGCTGTCATGGTACTATGTTTTTTTCTTAAAGCCTGATTGGTAAGAGTCGAGTAAAGCATATTTATGTAAATATGTAAGGATTTACTCATGTACCAGGCGTTCCAGCACTTTGGACAGGGGTGGTAGGATAGAAACTGGTCGGTAATCTGAAGGAATACTGGGTCCGTCCTTTTTCGGGATTGGGATGACGAGGGCATCCTTCCACGCCGTAGGGAAAATTCCTTGGGTTAAACAGTAATTAATAATGTGTGTTAAGATCGGCAGAATGGCGCCAATGATATATTTGTAGAAAGACAGAGGTATGCCACCGTGTCCAGCAGCATTTGATCTGAGAGAATACATAACTCGTTTTACGTCATTTATACCAACCTCTTTAAACACAAATGTATCTTGAATTGGCATAGAAGAAACATTATTATTATTATTATTATTATTATTATTATTATTATTATTATTATTATTATTTGCTGTTACAGTGGATTTGGCCGACGTGAAGTGTAAGTTTAAGTCATCAAGGGATACATTCGGCGCCTGCTTTAATGACTTTCGACCTATACCCATCGTTCGTAATTGTTTCCATATTACTGTCGAGTTCTTCTATTTTGATACTTGACATGTGTGTTTATATTTACTGTTTCTGATTAACTGTTTAACCCTGTTGCGGAGAACGCGATAATTTTCAAAGTCATTAGCATTACCCGTTCGTTTAAACCTTCTGTACCATGAGTCACGCTTTGCCATTTCTGATTTAATTTCACTAGTCAACCACGGAGAAGGTGGTCGAGTTACCCGGATCTCCTTCTTGGGAGCAAATGTGTCATACAGTTCTAACACCAAATCAGATAATTTATTTATTTTTAAGTCAATATCATCCATGTGTAAAATACCGTTCCACGGCAGATAATATGCTTCGTGTCGTATTCTTTCCTTGTCCAGATTTTTTATATCCCTACATGTTATATATTTAGTTTCATATTTTGGCATCTTTAATGAATAGCAGATATACAGGGTGAAGCGTAATTCGCGCACTCGGGCGTCGCAGCGCGACTCCTCACATGCCAGCAATAAAAAAATGTCTCTTACAAAATTTCGTCTTGCGAGTATATCCGGCAGAAAAACGACGTTGAAGAGTAGCAATCTGACAACACTGTAACCATATGTAGGGTAACTACCGCTGTCAGCATGTTCTCGTGGTGCCGTACAGTTGGTGCAATGGGTAGAGTTTTTGGTTGGATTGCAGGAGGTCGATGGTTCGATCCTGGGTTGAGGAGCATTTTTTATCTGCTAATTTCCATCCGACATTACCTACTGTAATACAGTAAGACACCGTTTCTGAGGTCACATGTATCCTACATTTACAACATTTTGTAACGCTGAAACAACAAATACCTGGTTAGACTAATAAGAAACAGACAGCTGAAACAAACAGGTTACACATCTAGTAGATGAAGTGGTGCGAATGAATTCACGCCCACGACGTGGAAAGGGCGCCTTTCAAAGCTGACCAATGAAAACGATTGTTCGTCCATTTCTAGGATCGTAGTATGTAAGTGCAATTGGTTTCTAGAGGACCCGCTGCAATCGCTGTTGACGATTAAGATGCCAGATACCATACCACCTGGACTACATTTACGAAATAAAAAAAAACACACGCCTCAACCCAGGATCGACCACTCGACCTCCTGCATGCTAACCCCAAAAAACTATCCACTGCACCAACTGTACAGCACGACTAACTTCTGCTGACAGAGGTTGTTACCCTACATGTGGTTACAGTGTTGCCAGATTGTTACTCTTCAACGTCGTTTTTCTGCCGGATATACTCGCAAGACGAAATTTTGTAAGAGACATTTTTTTATTGCTGGCATGTGAGGAGTCGCGCTGCGACGCCCGAGTGCGCGAATTACGCTTCACCCTGTATATTAGATCATGGGTAGAAATACCTGGCACTGCAAGCTGTCCATGATTTAAAACTTTCTGAGAATTGTTAGTTATGATCAAGTCAATTAAAGTATGAGTCGTCCGGTTTACTGTGTGTAGATGATTAGTAGCATTTAGAGGTAGGATGTTTAGGTCTAAGCTAAAGAACATATTTTGTAAACGTAATGAGTCGTTTGTCGCAGTCAGCAAGGACAAGGTTGATCGTGTGAAGCCGAATTCCCGCACCACTTCCGAAATCGCACTTCCCATTCGTCGGGCACCGACCACCATACCCCGTTCGAACGGTGTCAGCTCACGACGACGTTCCATGTTACACCTGTCACATGCACAGCCACTGCTCACAAGGTCTCCTATACAACTGCCGCTGGCACAGGGGGTGTGTGGTGTGCAGACAACACACCTGCGCATCAGTGCTCCGCTATCCCATGACTTTTGCTCAGTGTAAATGCTATCGATAATAAAAGTGATTACTGTTATTCCTCACAGTTAAGGAACGTCAGTTGGACTACTTCATCTTTCCGCAGTTTTCACGTTAGTTTGGCAAATATCAACGAAAGTAACCTTTAGGATTAATCATTTTAATAGTATTAACCTATGTATCATTCTCCATACCTCTAAATTACGATAAATCGGCAACCAAAGTTAATATATTTTCCATACAGGAGTATGTATTTCTACCGCAAAAACTTAGGTCGCCAGCGCCACGTGTCGAAATATGAAACTGCTCCGAGCGTGGACTGGATTGTCAGGGCCGGTAAGGAGCTAGTTAGAGCATCAAGTTGACCGTCTCTAGATACTCCACTCCAGCGGCAAATGAGTTAAGGTAGATACACGCACAGACACACCTACCTAAATAATAATAATAATAATAATAATAATAATAATAATAATAATAATAATAATAATAGCATTTTTATTATTTAATCAGTTTACCACGCAGAGTTGGTTTTCCCTTGGTCTCAGCGAGGGATCCCACCTCTACCGCCACAAGGGCAGTGTCCTGGAGCGTGAGACATTTGGTCGGGGATAAAACTGGGGAGGAGGACCAGTACCTCGCCCAGGCACCCTCACCTGCTATGTTGAACAGGGGCCTTGGGGAGATGGGAAGATTGGAAGGGATAGGCAAGGAAGGGGAAGGGGAGCGGCTATGGCCTTAAGTTAGGTACCTTACCGGCATTTGCCTGGAGAAGAAGTGGGAAACCACGGAAAATCACTTCGAGGATGACTAAGGCGTGAATCGAAGCCCCTATACTCAGTTGACCTCCCGAGACTGAGTGGACCCCGTTCCAGTCCTCGTACCACTTGTCAAATTTCGTAGCAGAGCCAGGAATCGAACCCGGGCCTCCGAGGATAGCAGCTAATTACACTAACCACAACATCACAGAGGCGGTCGATTTCGTAAATAAACGAATTTCCTTGTTCCTTTTGAAAACGAAATTAAGGTAGTCTATTCGCCTTCCCGCTTTATATATTTTGGGGATCTTAGTTCGAATTTATTCGTCACCTTAAAAATCCTATTATTGTCTGTCGTAGTTGGATGGAGCAATAGGGGATTTTCATTACTGTACTTACACTGAAACATATCACGCAGTATGCGTTTTGGTCATTCATGTGAACGCCTCGACAGTGTAGTGAGATCAGGCCATCAGACATCGTGGTTTACCAACGCTCACTAATAAGGATACAAGTGGAGGCCGTTTCCTGTGCACCCACAGCGTGTGATTGTAGCTGAGGCGACGCAAAATGAAGACCCGCATTCTGGCTTCTAGTTATCAATTTTTTTCGTCTTTTCCAACAAATATTGCTCAAGATATTTTGTCCTTGCTCTTGTGGGTTAGTTGTAATTTGTTTGACGTCATTAACTTTAGCGTCGCTAGGCTTGTGAAGTTTGGCAGGTTTCAAACGCACGATATCATGGGGCATGATAGGAAATCTGCATATCTAAAAAGATGAAGTTGTCGGCTATAAGATCACCCCGGCAGTAGTAGTTTCAAAATTGTTCATTGAACTTGCTTTGATTTCTCTATCATATATGGCCATGAGTTAGAAGATATTTACAGTGAGTGGAGAAAAACGGCCGGCCCCGCGGTGTAGGGTTAGCGCGCGTGCCTCTTTGTCGGAGGCCCCGAATTCGATTCCCGGCCAGGTCAGGGATTTTTACCTGCATCTGAGGACTGATTCTAGGTCCATTCAGCCTTCGTGATTACAATTGAGGAACTATTTGACTGTGAGATGGCGGCTCCGGTGTAGAAAGCCAAGAATAACGGTCGAGAGGATCCGTCGTGCTGACCACACCACACCTCGTAATCTGCGGGCCTTCGGGCTGAACAACGGTCGCTTGGTAGGCCATGGCCCTTCGGGGCTTTTGCGCCGTGGGGTTTGGTTTTGGTTTGATTTTGGAGAGAAACGACTGCATGGCTTCGCTTGCAAATCGGAAGATTCCAATAACGCAGGCACAAAGGACTGATCGCAGTAATAGGCAAAAGGAACTGTTTACGAGATCTAATCCTTAATAATTATGAAATTCAATATCTTGTGTATTTACCCCATGTGAGAGGTTTATTTGGTAATCAGTAAATGTGAACAAACCTTCAAAAATTAGAAACGCCAACTTTTAGAAATTGTTGTGGAAGAACGGGAAGGTAATTAATAGCACCTTTTCTTATCTAAAATATAGAGTTCATATTGTGATAATTGCTACAAGAAGAAAGCTCAGTTTCAGTGTGCAATATTTCTCGCAAGCCTGCAACTTCCACATCGCTTTTTCCTTTTAATTTGATTAATGCACGAATTCCCAGTTTCTTGAAAATCCTATGCCATTCCTTAACTTTCCTATCTTTGCGTGTATGACTGGCAACATAATGTTTGAACAAAATATAGCCTACTTACAGTGATATGATGATAGTGTTAATATTATTAATTCAAGCGCTCAGCTACCGGGCGAGTTGGCCGTGCTGTTAGGGGCGCGCGGCTGTGAGCTTTCATCCGGGAAATAGTGGGTTGGAATCCCACTGTCGGCAGCCCTGAAAATGGTTTTCCGTGGTTTCCCATTTTCACACCAGGCAAATGCTGTGGCTGTACCTTCAAGCCACGGCCGCTTCCTTCCAACTCCTAGGCCTTTCCTATCCCATCGTCGCCATAAGACCTATCTGTGTCGGTGCGACGTAAGGCCACTAGCAAAAAAGCACCCAGCTTGATCTGTTGTTCCGGCACCTTTTAGAAAGAAAGAGCTCATTTCAAACTTTGAATCAATGCACTATGATACTGAGCAAGACCCAAGTCTCGTATACCGTATTATTTGCTAAGCAAGCCAGACAAGTTTGTCGTTTTATTTTACTGCTGACATCATGAATATAGCTACGGGTCCTCCAGTTTCAAGCTGAATCTGAACCACAGAGACATGATTTTATATTGATATGCATTTCTCGGAATTCGAACCATAGCCCTTTGATGATAAGCCACTAACGATGTCGTTCGACTGTCAAAAGCCACCACACCCATAGTTATTTATACAGTATTTGTAATTCATACAGGCTACACAGGATAACTAGTTATTACCATTTACTGATTTAAGATTGGAGATGGTCACATTTAGTCGAAGTGGCGACTTTAATACGGTAAGGATAACTAGGATAGTCCATGATAAACACATGCTGTGTTATGCCATTTTGCGGTAGTATTCGCCATCTGGCGGAGATTATTGGCAGCGCACAGTCGTTAAAAGCGTATTACAGGGCTGGCATTATATAATTAAGACGGTGGTGGTTGGCGCAAACACTGTCCCCTTGTCAGAGAAATTAACCAGACGCGATGAAAATCCTCGACCCTGTCGGGAATTCAACCCGGGACCATTTGAACCGAAGGCCTAAACTCTGACCACTCAGCCAAAGAGCCGGACATTTAATTAATAATAATTATGATACAGTTCAGTATTGATAATGTTATTGGTTTTACATTCCTCTAATTACTTTGACCGTTTTCGGAGACGTCGGTGTAAATCTGCCGACACGAGGCTGGCGTATTTGAGCACCCTCAAATACCACCGGTATGATCTGGTATCGAACCCGTCAACTAGGCCTCAAAGCCAGCACACCCGTCTGGGCACCTCAGGGCGTGTTTGACCGGCAACGTAGTGTTTGAACGAAATCTGTTTGCAGCGGTATCAGGGACGTAGCCAGGGGGGAGGAGTTACCGGGGTTAGAACCCCCCAATGGAATATTTACAAAAATAAAATAAACATAAAGTTACAATAAACAACAAACTAAATAAACATTCAAGGAGATATAGTTGTAACATAAACAGATCTGTAGAATCTATTTTCTAAAGAAGCCTCGAAAGTTAGATTTCAGATTGTAAAGTGAACATACCATTCGCTGTAAAACTGTTGACCTTGCTCATGCTATTCTTGTTCTGTATTTTAATGTAAGCTTTTGTCCTGTACTGCAATCTGAATATCAACATAATTCACTTGTATCAGTGACTTTATAATGACAATCAAGCATGCGGACCACACATGCACCTGCACCTTCATTATGCTCTATCAAAATTTTGTAACTATAACTCTCCCATCGGCCAATACTGGCTACGCTACTGAGTGATATGATGATAGTGTTGATCTGTTGTTCGACTATCTCGTCAGGCTCGTTTTAGATGTATCCCTTAAATTGCCATACGTTATCTTCGCGGACAGGTCCTCATTTTGAGTTGTACTATTGGCTGTCACATTCCGATTTGGAAAGGGAATCACAGTCCAAGGAGAGGAAATCAAAACCTTGAGATTTGCCGATGATATTGTTATTTTATCTGAGACTGCAGAAGATCTCGAGAAGTTGCTGAATGGTATGGATGAAGTCTTGGGTAAGGGGTACAAGATGAAAATAAATAAGTCCAAAACAAAAGTAATGGAGTGCAGTCGAACGAAGGCAGGTGATGCAGGAAATATTAGATTAGGAAATGAAGTCTTAAAGGAAGTAGATGAATATTGTTACTTGGGTAGTAAAATAACTAACGATGCCAGAAGTAAGGAGGACATAAAATGCAGACTAGCACAAGCAAGGAAGAGCTTTCTTAAGAAAAGAAATTTGCTCACTTCAAACATTGATATCGGAATTAGAAAGATGTTTTTGAAGACTTTCGTGTGGAGCGTGGCATTGTATGGAAGTGAAACATGGACGATAACTGGCTCAGAAAGAAAGAGAATAGAAGCTTTTGAAATGTGGTGTTACAGAAGAATGCTGAAGGTGAGATGGATAGATCGAATCACGAATGAAGAGATACTGAATCGAATTGGTGAGAGGAGATCGATTTGGCTAAATTTGACGAGAAGAAGAGATAGAATGATAGGACACATCTTAAGACACCCAGGACTTGTTCAGTTGGTTTTTGAAGGAAGTGTAGGGGGTAAGAACGGTAGGGGTAGACCAAGATATGAATATGACAAGCAGATTAGAGCAGATGTAGGATGCAATAGTTACGTAGAAATGAAAAGGTTAGCACAGGATAGGGTGGCATGGAGAGCTGCATCAAACCAGTCTATGGACTGATGACTCAAACAACAACGCATTTTCCTCAGTCGATTGAATGTACCATGATGCAGTACTACAGTTTTGAGGTAGGTAGTGTTGCACGCTTTTCTCTGTGGTCTGAGCATCTTGTAACTTTTTTGATGATAATAATAAATAAAATCATGAATTAAAATATAATTAATAAAATTACTCAAAAACTTAATAACATTAATAAGCATAATTAACCGAAATGTCCGTAGTATGGGCGCCAGAGTTCACCAGAATGGATCCCTCGAATTTAGATAAGAGCATGATAAACTGTATATCCCAGGGCGTGTACATAATGCTGCGTACTGGTACATCTGCTGCAGGCCTTACCTAACCTCCTGAAAACGACTAATTAGGTAGGAACTGCACCTAGGTTCATCAATAACACTGATTCTAAAATAGCTAACTATATTCTTAACAAATTCCGTGCATGAGCACCTCATCAACATACAACATTATACATATAATACACACATAAAATATTGCTGGAAGACTCCATATTTACAACAACAACAATAATGATGAAAATCGTGGGAAAACGAAAGCGAGAACTAAGCTACCATTTGTAGATAGTCCGATGAACAATGTACATGTATGAAGATAAATACCCTTCACTGTCTCTATATTAATTCGACTTACTGATTCTCATAATCGGCAGTTATCACATCACACAGATACTGTACCTTGTACTACTGTGTTCACATATTTTAACACTTGTTGTAAAGATATATACACACGTCTGTCGATCCTCAACATAAATTTATGGAAAGTCTGAGATAGCTTTCACCAACATATGATGCTAGGCCGCCACAAGTGCTACCATACTTAATGCGCAAGCACTCTCCACAATCAGCCACTTTCCACGAACATAACAAGACTACGCTCCACGAACGTTTGAAGTCCAGTCCATTGCTGCCGTGTCACTCCAGTACCGTGTATCAGCACCACTTCCTTCCCATACAGTGTGTCAGTTGTAGTTGTAGTTGTAGTTATCTTCCTTCTCGTTCCTTTACAATCACCTTCACAATCACCCTTACAATGTTTCTTACAATGTCCCTGGTTGCCGCCGTATCATCAACCTTTATAGACATCAACATCCCCCTCCTCTCAGATGATACGTCTGGATTGGTGCTTGCCAGCCAATCATGAGTAAACCTCTTCTTTCTCCCAAGTCAATAACAAACTCTGGGGTATATTCCATGAATCACCAAATTTCCCTGGTACAACAACAAGCTCATCTCATCAGGCCGGGATATATACATGACTCATGAATTTCCCGACACAAGTACATCACAACAGACACTGGGGTAGCCATATGACTCATTCAAATTACCAGAGTTATTAAAGCAATGTTTTCCCACTCATGCAAAACAAATTACTCATACCTACATATGTGGATATCTTCCAGCTTACCAATATAAATGGCAAAATATACAAATGAAGTATAATAATAATGATAATAATAATAATAATAATAATAATAATAATAATAATAATAATAATAAATCGAATACTGACAATAATATCTCTAACTTCTACATATAATTCGGGGGTGTGATATATGTACTATCACATAACGCCCCCTTGGTGAATCGATGATATCACATATTATGATTCACCATAAAACAGAACTTCATACATAACCTTATAATGACATAACTGAACACTTAATTTACTGTAATAATGATATATACATTGCGTCTACTGCATTGTATTCGCACACACGAAATACAATGTGTCCAAATAATAATAATAATAATAATAATAATAATATGGCTATATACACACAACTCCGATTGTTTCATATACCATTGAACTCAATCCCTTCTTGCTACTGTACACATCTCATAATTGATAATATATACATCCAAGGTGCAGATCCTATCTCTTATATCTGCGAAGGCTATAGATATTAAATGTCCCAAGGACCTTATTTTCAGCGGTTAGGAGCCTATAAGCACACTTGCCTATTCTACTGTCCACAGTATACGGACCCTGATATAAATAAAAAACTATACATGAACTTAACATTGGCATCGATAAGCGAGGAATGCGTACCGTAATAAAAACTACGTCTAGAATACACTCTATCTCACACACAAACATTCATCCCATTCAGTCACACAAGAATTATACAAACTTTCATTCGGAGCATTCATAAAAAGGAAACCCCTCTTTCTGAAATGCGCGGGAATCTCACTATGTTTACTCTTCCACAAACTATAATTAATGCAAGTAAACAGATCACATACTTTTTCATACATTCCACATCGCTATCACTCAACACGTCATTCAAATCTTTCTCACAACTCTCAGCCTTAAATAAAACATTACGCACACTCTTGAATAGACTTTCCTTCATCTCACGCACACTTCCATTCTCACTCACGTTCACTCTATTACAGAAATTCTTACCACAATACGCTTTGAAATTGCTGTCATTACTACTTAATGATCCAACAATCAATCCATCTTCACCACCTTCCATATCAGCTCCTACTTGCACCACTTTCATACCAACAACACTGCTACTTTCGACTCTCTTATCAGAAGTTTCATTAATCTCAAAGTCACCATTTTCACACATAATGGACCTAACTTTACTCTCCTCACGTACACTTAAATCAACAAAAACATCCTCATGATGTATACTCCGTGAACACTCTTCACTTACTAAACAACCTTCATCAACTTCACAAAAAACTTCACTTTCAATTTCAGAAACTTCCACAAGATTATCGATCGCAACACCGCTATTACCATCACCACTAGCACAAAGTAAGACATCCGACACATCCTTCTTATTTTCATCACGCCCCCTATTCTCAAAATCTCCTTGAACACAAAACACATGGTCATACAGTAATTCCTCTTTCACGTCTACCTCGTAACTTACCTGTCTCATCACGTGAATAGGAATTTCGGTATCGGACTGCCTATCTGACCCAACTAAGAAGTCCGATTCCGGTTTAAATTACTTGACGTGGACTGTTCACTATTATCATGTCTCGGCACTTGATCTGGAGGTCTTTGATCCGTACGCCCCCTACTTTCTGATTCCCCTTGATTAGGTCTTCTGCCATAATATTCCTGGTGATTACCTCCTTGGTTAGAGTGTCTGTTTCCCCTTCCGGAATAACCACCCTGATTCCCTTGCCTAGAATGACTGAAATTCTGATTATTCCTATCTCCCGCTACCTGATTACCTTGTCTCCCATTATCCCCGTAATTTCTACCTTCACTTTGCCTAGTCCTCCCCTGCCCTTCCAAAGCATCAAACCTCTCTAACAGCTGCTCTAATTCCTTAATCGTAACAATATTCTGCATACATGCAGCTAATCCGACCTTCTCAGGAAAATGCCTCAACATCTGGCGGACTGTATCTCTCTCCGATGCTAGACCTTCAATATTCTGGCTGATCAGAACATGCGCCAAGAAATACTCCGTCATAGATACACCTTCCTGAGGTTTATACTTGCCAAATAGCACGCGATCTCTTTCCCTTCCCTGAATAGCTTCACTCCAAAATTTAGAACTAAATTTCTCCCTAAATTCCTCCAAACTCGAAATACCCTGTCTGTAAACTTGAAACCAAGATCTCGCTTCTCCAACAAAAGCAATATCCAACATCTCATCAACCATACTCCAATCAATCAAACCATCGTCAAGATTCTTGGAAAACCGTTTCTCCACCGTTTTCAAGAATTCCATCGGATTAAACTGCCGACCATTAAACTTGGGTAATTCAGATTCCTTCGTACAAGATACGTACCTATTACATATGCTGCTACCTACTTGGATTTGACTGATCTCCTGCCTTAACTTTACATGACATGCTTTAATTCCTTCTTCAACTACCATTCTGGCATTTCCTTCTACTGACTTGAGGTCTTTCTCCAATTTCTCAGTCTTTTCATCTATTCGCTTCGCTAAAACATTCTGGCTGATTTTAATTCTGTCTACTTCTTCGACTTTATCTTCCACCATTTTTATTCTCTTATCACATTCCTTGCTGTTTTCAACAAATTCCTTCCTCACTACATTAACTCGGCATTCAATTTTCTCAGTCAATTCCAAGCATTGAGCTTCTACCTTATTGTTGACTTCCTGAATTTCCCTGCTTTGATGGTCAAACTTCTGGTTTAATTAATCTATTCTACCATTCACAGCAGTACTTAAACTATCAATTTTACTAGACAATTCAACACTCACTGAATTTAACTCCTTACTCTGATTCTCAATCTTACTGGACAATTCCGTACTAACTGAATTTAATTCACTATTAATACTGTATATTTCATTGCTTAAAAAACTCAATTCACTCTTCAACTCTTTACTCTGACCATCAATCTTATTGGACAATTCAACACTTACTGAATTTAATTCCTTACTTTGACTATCAATCTACTGGACACTTCATCACTCTTACTGTTTAATTCAACACTCACTGAATTTAACTCCTTACTCTGACAATCAATCTTATTGTTAACAACATTTAATTCCTCCTTTAACTCTTTACTCTGACTATCAATCTTACTGGACAATTCGTTAAATAGCGATTTAAACATACTAAGAGTCAAACCTTCCCCTTGATCCCCTACATTCTGAGTTTGAGACGGGTTACTCGGTTCCTCACCTATCGCTGCTAATTGATCTTATCTACTATCAGCCATTTTGCTATTCTCAATTAAATTAGATAAACTCAATGTGGTGGAATTCTTTTGACTTCTCTTATCCTGATTCATAGTACCAACAACTTTCAAAACCTCTCTACTTCTCAATTTTATAATACTGGACTCGCTACAACATTTCTTCATACTCCAAAATACACATGAAACATATAAAACACTTCACTGACATTATTTGTAGAATTCCAACCACACCTGACAAGTGCACCTACGCTTATAAGCCTAACAGATGTACCAATCATTCAGCCCCACGTTGGGCGTCAGTTGTAACTTTTTGATGATAATAATAAATAAAATCATGAATTAAAATATAATTAATAAAATTACTCAAAAACTTAATAACATTAATAAGCATAATTAACCGAAATGTCCGTAGTATGGGCGCCAGAGTTCACCAGAATGGATCCCTCGAATTTAGATAAGAGCATGATAAACTGTATATCCCAGGGCGTGTACATAATGCTGCGTACTGGTACATCTGCTGCAGGCCTTACCTAACCTCCTGAAAACGACTAATTAGGTAGGAACTGCACCTAGGTTCATCAATAACACTGATTCTAAAATAGCTAACTATATTCTTAACAAATTCCGTGCATGAGCACCTCATCAACATACAACATTATACATATAATACACACATAAAATATTGCTGGAAGACTCCATATTTACAACAACAACAATAATGATGAAAATCGTGGGAAAACGAAAGCGAGAACTAAGCTACCATTTGTAGATAGTCCGATGAACAATGTACATGTATGAAGATAAATGCCCTTCACTGTCTCTATATTAATTCGACTTACTGATTCTCATAATCGATCACATCACACAGATACTGTACCTTGTACTACTGTGTTCACATATTTTAACACTTGTTGTAAAGATATATACACACGTCTGTCGATCCTCAACATAAATTTATGGAAAGTCTGAGATAGCTTTCACCAACATATAATGCTAGGCCGCCACAAGTGCTACCATACTTAATGCGCAAGCACTCTCCACAATCAGCCACTTTCCACGAACATAACAAGACTACGCTCCACGAACGTTTGAAGTCCAGTCCATTGCTGCCGTGTCACTCCAGTACCGTGTATCAGCACCACTTCCTTCCCATACAGTGTGTCAGTTGTAGTTGTAGTTATCTTCCTTCTCGTTCCTTTACAATCACATTCACAATCACCCTTACAATGTTTCTTACAATGTCCCTGGTTGCCGCCGTATCATCAACCTTTATAGACATCAACATCCCCCTCCTCTCAGATGATGCGTCTGGATTGGTGCTTGCCAGCCAATCATGAGTAAACCTCTTCTTTCTCCCAAGTCAATAACAAACTCTGGGGTATATTCCATGAATCACCAAATTTCCCGGGTACAACAACAAGCTCATCTCATCAGGCTGGGATATATACATGACTCATGAATTTCCCGACACAAGTACATCACAACAGACACTGGGGTAGCCATATGACTCATTCAAATTACCAGAGTTATTAAAGCAATGTTTTCCCACTCATGCAAAACAAATTACTCATACCTACATATGTGGATATCTTCCAGCTTACCAATATAAATGGCAAAATATACAAATGAAATATAATAATAATAATAATAATAATAATAAATCGAATACTGACAATAATATCTCTAACTTCTACATATAATTCGGGGGTGTGATATATGTACTATCACAATCTGAAAGGTGTATTGCACTCAAGTGTGAAAATGCATTGAAGAACACCCAGAAAACATCGTCCAATCCAAACGGGTTTTACAATACAAACTGTTCGTATGTAGAGTACATATTGATTATATGTGAAAGGGTACCACTCGCCTGCACCCGTCTGTAGCCATTAGACCAGGTGCCTTATCGCACATCTTCTGACAACACGAGTGTAATTGACTGTGAGATTCCATTTCGTATGTACCGCCCACTGTGTCTGCAATGACTGGTAGATGACGCCGAGCACCAGTTCTTGAATAATTAGGTAGACGTAGACGTATAGTGGGACTCAGAGAGGGTGGCTCGACGTTCCGCAGAATTGCCACTTACTTGGAGTGTGACGTGTTAGTGGTCCATCGATGGTAGAGAAGATGGGAGACAGTGCCAACCAGTAGTGCCACCTCGCTACACTGATGAGCACTTGGGCGGCACTCGGACTACACTGACAGAACAGCAACCGCACATACAATGAGAGCTACTTCGGCCCCTCGTGTGTCTGCACGAATAATAAACAGTCGATTGTTGGAAGTTAATTTACGACACGTTTACCCCTGACAACTGCTCATCGTTGTAAAAGTCTCCGATGGCGGCGGGAGAGAATACGTTGGAGGGGCGAGTGGTAAGCCACGAATTGTTTTCCACCTCTTGCGATCGGTAGATATTATGAAGGCAGACAATGTATCCGCCGGAGTCATAAAAATCTTTGCACTCTCAATTTCTCTGTGAGTCACGAAAAAAAAACCGCACAACAATGAATGGTAATATCGACTTATCAAGAGCGCTGATACGAACGGATTAACGCCAAGAAAGCCACTCACATATTGTCTGAAGACCGGGTCGATATTTTTCGCTAACTAGTAGTAAGGAGGTTGCTATGACAACGGCAGAAGCCTGCGTGGAAGGAAGAGCATTTCTCTGCTCTTCACTTCCCCTCGCGATAGCGAGCAAATGGGCTCTGAACAATACCCTTGCTTCCCTGGCCCGCTAGATCTCCAGACCTGGGCCCCACCGAGCATGTGTCGAGCATTATGGAACTGCGCGTGACGTTCAGTCCAATGACCATCGCCCAGCTACGCCAAGAACTACAGCGATCGTGGATATCGTACCCTAGAGAGACATTTAGCACTTGTACGACAGGTAAATGCTAGAATCGTTGCATGTATGGTCGTTCGGAGTTGATCCATTCCTTATGAATGTGCCTGCTATGTATTGCAAGTAATGTTATGGATCCCTCCTGACTTTGTTTTGTTCAGGCCCCACATACCACCACCTTCTTGTGTACCAACTTTGGGGCAGATACATATAGTCTTACGGGGTGTTCTTAAGTGCATTTCCACGAGTGAAGATCTCTGTGCTATTTCTGTTTATAAATTTCGTTATGTAGCGTGTGGCTTTTAGTGCCGGGAATGTCCGAGTGCATGTTTGGCTCGCCTGATGCAGGTCTTTCTACTTGACTCCTATGGGCGACCTGCGCGTGTGGTTGTGAGATTGAGATGAGGAGGTAGGGAGAGGGTGAAACCCGGTGTCGGCACATAGCCTACTTCTGTCGAGTAATACAGGTGGTCTACTCAGTGTTTAACGACTCTATCCGGCGGACGAATCCGTCAACAGCCCTCACTCCGTACGAACACTGCGGAGAGGTTTGGAATTGAGTTCAGGCTTCGGTACGCAATCACCTACCCCGCCGGCCAACATTCTTATGGTGACTTTTTCTTTCCCGCTCCAATGGGACTCAAATCGGCTAACCACAGTCAGATCATCGAAACTTGCTCAACAATCATGATCACCAGGCAGGTTGCTGTACCTATGAAATGGCCCCATAGAGTGATAGGATTGTCGTGGAATGTAAGGTGCCTTCTGATTGGACGAAAGCAGTAATTGCGCCTAATATAAGCAAGGGAACAGGAAAGATTGGAACTATGGGGGTATGTCATTGATCAGCATACCAAACAAGGTTTTCACAAGCATTTTCGAAAGGAGGATACAATCAATGGTAGGGAGCAAGTTGGGCGATAACCAGTGTGGTTTCAGACCACAGAGTCAGAGGGGATGTCAGGATCAAATTATCAGTATGCGTCAAGTAATTAAACATGCTACGGAGAGGAGTAGACAATAGTTATGTTCGTTTTGTAGATCTATACCAGAGTTCCAAGGGAAAAGATGTTCTCCATACTGGGTGGTTAAGGTTATCAATCATCGATCAATCATCAATGATCAGAATTTAGTGCTGTCGCCCAGGTGGCAGATTCCCTACCAGTTATTTACCTAAACTTTTTCTTAAACGTTTTCGTAGTACGTGAACATTTGTCGAACATTTCCCTTAACACATTATTCCAGTCTCTTACTCCTCGTCCTGTAAATAAATGTTTGCCCCAATTTGTTCTCTTGAATTTCAAGTTTATCTTCATATTCCGATCACGCTTATTCATCTACTAATGTCATTCCACGTCAACTCTCCACTGACAGCTCGAAACATACCACTTAGTCGAGCATCTTGTCTCCTTACTCACAAGTCTTCCCAGCCCAAAGTTTGCAATATTTTTGTAACACTAATCCTTTATCAGACAATCGTGCTGCTTTCCTGGGTGTTTTTCCAGTTCTCGTATCAAGTAGTCCTGGTGTAGGTCCCATACACTGAAGCCATACTCTAGTTGGGGTCTTACCAAAGACTTATACGCCCTCTCCTTTATATCTTTACTACAACCCCGAAATACTCTCATAAATATGTGAAGAGATCTGTAACCTTGCTTAACAACTTCGTTAATATGATTACCCCAATGATCATCATTCCACCGAACGAGTGGCTGCGTGATTTGGGGCACGTAGCTGTCAGCTTGCATTCGGGAGATAGTGGGTTCGAATCCCACTGTCGGCAACCCTGAAGATGATTTTTACCCATTTTCACACCGGGCTAATGCTGGGGCTGTACCGTAATTAAGGCCACGGGCGCTTCCTTCCCACTCCTAGCCACTTCCTATCTCATCGTCGCCGTAAGAGCTATCAGTGTCGGTGCGACGTAAACCAAATTTTAAAAAAACAAGAGATCATTCCGTATACACGTATTAACGTCTAGGTACTTAGTGTTCCCAGTGAGGACTATTACTCCATCAACACAGTAATTAAAACTGAGAGGACTTTTCCTCTTGTTAGGGATAGGTTATTACAGGCAGTCAAAGGAATTTATGTGGACAACCGGGCGTCTGGGTAAGTGTTGGTCGTCTCAGCACGTCATCTGTACAAGGTCATCTTGTGTGAGAAGAAACCTTTCTACATTTGTGTTGATGTGTTCTAAACTGTGACCACTTACCAGGAAATATTCAGTTTAAGCAAGTTAAATTGTTTGCATATGTAACTACAGAAATGTGATTTTGTGGAGTATGTTTAAGAAATACTAGCAAATATTATTATCTATAAGGAGGAAATTCTCATTATCATCATTTGATTTGCCCATGAGAAGGCACATTACTTTTAATTTTCTGTTTGAGAGGATAGTTCTTCCAAATACCTCGTTAATTAGTTCAGGAGGAGATTTTAAAAGTAAAGTAAAATTTAAGTAATGTTTAATCTATATTAATCAGTGTCATTGATCGCAGTCCAGTTCAGAACGTGAGAAATTTCAAGTTCTCTCGCCCATAGATGTGAAATGTGTTTTAAAATTATGTTAATGCTTTTCAAAGTTTATCGATAACCTGGTATTATTCACCCTGTGTATGTTATATTAACTTAAAGACAGACAGAGAGAAATGATTTATTACCATACATAATCATCATCAACTTCCCGAATGTACGTGTTGTCAACAACGGACAAAGCAAACAGATAGAGGATTTTTTTTAAATATTCAGAGCTGTTATATTGTATGTAACTAAAGAAAATGGTAATAAATTTTACAACAGATATCTATCAGGCTTGATAATATCAGATCCACATCGATGCAGGTTTCACGGGAAGTATGGGTGGGGCCCATACTATTTCCACTGATCCACGAACGACAGCTGTCACGATGTTTGAAGTGCTTTTCAGTGGTAAGTTGAATCGTTTCCAGAACTGCATTGAGAAGGGCGGTACTGTACCGCGTGCCCCTAGCATTAGCCCAGGATCCTCTATCTCCTCCAGGTAGTACTAATCCTTGTAGAAGGGCACTGTATGGTTACAAGCGTTCCCTTTCTCAACATTCAATTTTTCAAGTTGGTCTCAATGGTTTCCGAATCGGATGGTCGGGTTGTAGCATTTCTTGTTGTTGTTATTGTTGTTGTTGCTGTTGTGTTGTTGTTGAAAGCTATTATATCAATATTGTTCAATCAATGACTTTTCTGAACAGCTTAGATTTACTTTTAAAATTGCTTTAGACACTTTTAATTGACTGCAAATTAATTCCATTCAAAAATATATTAAAAAATATATTCTATAAAGAAGGGAAAAGCCCTGATATGTACAAAAGTGGGGTCCATTGTTTAACCATAAAGTACCCTACACGTGACCTCCGGGCGGTGCTAAGCGAGCGACAGCGAACAGCCGACCAGACATATTTCTCTCCTGGTCAAAGTAAAATATTAATGAACATGGCTTCGTCATCTAAAGGCCCTCTTCAGGGCCAAACTAGTACTAGAAATGTGGGACCTACTGTCCGTATTTGTCAATTTTCTGTAGAAGGCTTTAGCCTATTCAAGAGTGAAGCTGCAGTTGATCATCAGTTAAGGACTAGAGGAAAGATTGCTGGATATGCTCTTCTGGGAGCTACGTACCATCAAGCGTATGGTAATCTCACCTACATGCGCTCCACCATAGATAATGATCACCTTGTCTCTTCTAGTATAAGCGAGGATATCCACGCCCTCGGTACTCGAATAGGTGACATTGTAGTCTCAAATATCTATAAACCACCCAATGTTAAGCGGTCTAATCAAGTTTTAGATGTGCGTCCACACCCAACTGTCTTTGTAGGATACTTAAAGCAGTCATCACCAGGAATGGAATTATAGAACCAACGACAACAGCGTAGAGGCGCTAATGCGTTGGGTAGATTTCGGTGCTAAGGATCGAAGTAATTTTAGACCTGCAGCGTGTAGATTAGAATTGCCATGACTGTTTTTTGTGTCTAGAAACCAAGATGGTAAATCCTTAAGTCATCCGGGAAGTTCTCACCGACTTTCCTCATAGCTAGATTCCTCTAATCTCAGCTACCTCACGACCACCCTGGAACTTTAATAAAGCTAACTCGCCTGATTTTACACAGGACCTCGATACATGTTTACAGAGCATACCACCAACAAGTAAAGGGTACGAGAGATTCGTAGGAGTTGTGAAATTTACAGCAAAAATCAGATCCGGAGGGGCTTCCGTAGAGAGTATAACCCTGGATGGGGAGAGGAAACAGATAATCTTTATCAGCAATACATTGATAGAGGTGATCACAAAATTGCAGATCAACGTTTACGCAGCTTAGATACTGAAAGACGTCAAAAGTGGATTTCGAAAGTTGAACCTGTTGACTGTACAAAATCCAGTGGAGAAGCTTGGTCCCTTCTCAGAAAGCTGGGTGATGGTAAACCTATTGCACGAAAGAGTTCAGAAATTCGCCCAAACAAAATTGCCTCTCACATAGTCACGACTTCCAAAAGTAGCAGGGATAAAGTAATCACAAAATGCATAAAGTAGAATCTGAAAATTCTGAAAGGTAGTGTCTCAGATATATCGAAGTACTCCAAACCTTTTACTCCGAATGTGGTAACTACGGTACTGTACTGCAATTGCTGAAATCAAGCCAGGCAAAGCACCTGGTGTGGATGGTATTCACCCGGAATTAATCAATTATGGGGATAGTATGGTTGTCCAACTTCTTTGCGAGTATCGTACAGTTGGTGGGCGGGGGGGGGGGGGAGTTGGCAACGTTATCCAAACAAACAAACAAACAAACAAACAAAGATCATAATCATCTTGAAGAAAGACAAAGCTAGTGATGAACCAGAGAGCTATCGCCCTATTTCGCTGCTTAGTGTGATTAATAAATTACTAGAAAGGGCCCTTCTCAATAAAATCATCCCAGAGATACTCCAGAAAATCTCAGTGGAGCAGGCCGGATTCAGACCGCACAGAAGCACTATAGATCAAGTAATGTCTCTTACTACTTTCATAGAAGCAGCCTATCAGAGAAAGCTTAAGACATCGATGGCTTTTATTGATCTCACAGCAGCCTATGACACAGTTTGGAAGGATGGCCTACTCTTCAAGTTTCTGAAAGTGATACCGTGTAAGACGACTGTCCAGCTCTTGAATAACATGCTAAGTCAAAGACTTTTCCAAGTACATACGGGGAATACTGTGAGCACGAAAAGATCACTAAGTAATGGACTCAGGGTTTTGTTTTTGTCCCAGTTTTATTTAACTTATATGCCTCATATATCTTGCCACACTTGTAATAAAATTTGGTTATGCCGATGATTGGATGCTTGCTACTAGAGATACAACATTCGAGAAATCCGAGATGACCCTAATGGACGACCTTAAAGAGTTGATACAATACTTTAAATTGTGGAGACTGACGCCTAATGCCAACAAGGTGCACGGTGGCTAATAAATAGTTGCAGATGTACATTGGAAATCAATTATTGAGACATAGTAGATTCCCTAAATATCTAGGAGTCACCTTAGAACACACTATTTTAGACAACACCTTCGCAACATCCAATCCAAAGTAAGAACTCGCAACAGTGTAATCCAAAAATTATGTGGTATAACATGGACTTTAACGGCAAATTTACTTCGATGCTCAGCTTTGGGACTTGTGTTTTTTGGCTGCCGAGTACTGTGCTCCTGTTTGGTTGAATAGCCCTCACGCCAACGTCATAGATACGCAGCTCAACACCACGATGCGTCTCATCCAGTGGCGGTGAGTGACTTTCGTCACTGGGGGTTCAACAGAAGGAAAAATCCCCCCCTCAGTATCTCCTCTCCCCCCTGTCACCTGTGCCATGACTAAATTCAAGTAATGGGCATATTGTGCATGTCTAAAATCTTCCCTGACGAGAACTTGCACCCTGAATGGTAACCACTCATTACATTTGCTCCATCGTAACCTTGTGAAATCAACTTATCTGGATTATCCACAACTTCGTTCAAAGAAAATTTTAAACACTCTGCTATTGTCTTAGCATCATGACTAGAGGGTGAGATGAAACCCCAGAATCTTTCAACTCGCTTACCGTTGGGAAGAACGATAACAAATTGTGCTGTAGTTGATACATCGGTGGTCTCATCTGCGATTACCGAAATGAAGTGCGCTGTGGCACTGCCTTCGTAATGTCCAGGCCGTACTGTACCTCTGATGACGTCACGCTTTGGGGGGGACTTGAAGGCGATACGCATACGTTCCGCTTGAATAACACATTCGTTTAAATTACTTAAAGAACTGTTAACACCTTATAAAACCAAAACTTATCCTCAAATATTTGTTAATTCTGACATACAGTGCATATCCTTCTCCGTAACGTTCTATTTCTCGCGTATATACGTTCGTTTGCGTGAGTACAGCCTAACACTTTGAGACATATTCTTGTGATTTTATCCATTTTCCGATCAACTGGAACATTCACATCTTATGCACTGACAGAAAACATGCAACGAATTACCATTACTATTTATTACAAATATAAATTATTTCCGTACCTCACTGCTTCCACTCCATGAACAATGCAGCTTTCCTGGACCTCTTACAGGAAGTTACACCAGTATGGAGTAGGTCTGCTCTCTTTGAAGCACTTTGTTGAATACACAAGTCGGTGTGAATTTTGGAAAAGTTATTTAAAAATATATTCACCCAAATATACTGTATATACACTGTCCGGCCAGGTCTTCCAATTTCTTCCCGCAGTCACAAATGACTAGGGAATGTGCCAACTGCATTGACTCCAAAGCCAAGGATTTTGTGACACACTTAGGATTGTCTGAATTTAGAAATACCATCTTATATGTATCTGACACTAACACACAAAATACTTTGTACATCTCAATTCCAAGTTCTATTGACATGTCTGATGGATACTTTAGGCCCCTCGATTTAGGAAATTCAGATATCTTACTTCTGGAGGTAATTCATAAATAAGATCTGAATCTGTCAGAAGATAAGACTGACATACATCACACTGCTGTTTGATACTCATACTTTTTTTTTTTCTGCTATTGGTTTTTCGTCGCACCGACACAGATAGGCCTTGCGGCGACGATGGGACAGGAAAGGTCTAGGAATGGGAAGGAAGCGGCCGTGGCCTTAATTAAGGTACAGCCCCAGCATTTGCCTGGCGTGAAAATGGGAAACCACGGAAAACATCTTCAGGGCTGCCGACAGTGGGGTTCGAACCCACTGTCTCTCGAATACTGGATACTGGCCGCACTTAAGCGACTGCAGCTATCGAGCTCGGTGATACTCATAAATAAGACTTGCATTTTCAAATGCACCGAATTCAAATAAGCCGTAAGTCTGATTACATAAAAAATATAGGGCCTACCTAATGTTACCCATGTTTATGGCATAATAAAAAATTTAACTCACCATCTGGACGAGACACTCTTATTTCTCTCAGGATGTGATTTTCAGGAAAGTGCTTGATACACACGACTGTGTTGTGATTAACTATTAAATTCTCCCTGGGAATAGCCTTCTTCCATAATTTAACTCGTTCTTCATCAGAAGGAAACACAAATACCGGAGTGTACTCTCCTTGTTTATAATTGGCTTTGCAGCCAGGCACACAGCAACTCTTATAGGCATGGTGATTTCCCTCAATGATCATCTTAATTCAAGTACACAATTCGTGGTTAATAATAAAACATAGAATGCACTAACTCAATTAATTTTACACTATAAATATAACTTTACACAAGTAAACTACAAAATTAAAACACTGAAGAACGATCTTCTTAACCTATAGCTTCACATAAATACACGCTCACACTACGTTTTCTTCACTAATTAACGACTTTCCACTTAATAATGCAGTCGATGACGACTCATTCTCACATATATCTGAGTGAACATGCGGCCATCGTTAAAAATTTCAATAAAACTGCGAAAAATCTATGTTTAACTCTACTAACTCATGTGCTAAACTTCCCCCCTAACGATCAGCTGATTGCTTTCCCGCGCTCGTTACAGTACGGCCTGGACATCACGAAGGCAGTGGCTGTGGTGATTTCTTTTCTTTTTTCTTTCCTCACGACAGATTATATACATGCACGAAAGCAAATCATTCTGAAGCCCCAGCATTTGCCTGGTGTTAAAATGGGGAACTACGGAAAACCATCTTCAGGGCTGCCCACAGTGGGATTCGAAACCACTATCACCCGGGTGCGAGCTCGCAGCTGCGGGGTCCTAACTCCACGGCTAGCTCAGCCGGTACAATTAAATAGAAGTACGGCATGATCATGCAATTAAAAGTTATTTAGTATTTTAATACACACTAAGGAACTAACAGGCACTGAAGAGGCTGCCAGACTGACGAATGCGTGCGTCATACGGGTGAATTATAACACAGTGTCCACGACCTTGGCAAAAACATTATACCCCTACTACCCTTCCCCACAGCACATGCAAAGTCTCCACTACTTGCCGTAGCGCTATACAAATCGGTTAGCCGCGACGAACGGCATTTGGTGCTTATTTCCGCCAAACATTATGTTAATAAAATAAAGGAAAGAATTAGCAAATAAGACACAAAGGCTTGTACAGATAACGTTTCTTTTAAAACTAATTGGCTTTGAGCTTGCATCCGGGAGATCGTGGGTTCGAATCCCACTGTGGGCAGCCCTGAAGATGGTTTTCCGTGGTTTCCCATTTTCACACCACGCAAATGCTGGTGCTGTACCTTAATTAAGGCCACGGCCGCTTCCTTCCAACTCCTAGGCCTTTCCTATCCCATCGTCGCCATAACTCCTATCTGTGTCGGTGCGACGTAAAGCAATTAGCAAAAAAAAAAAAATCCTAGTTCCAGGTGGCTAAAGTGAATATGTAATGTTTACTCCACAAAGTGGCGAGGGGCGGGGGCGACGTTCCCTTCTCGCCCCACCTCCTAATCGCCGCAACTGTTTGGTAACACGCCAAAGATGCAGAAAAGGAAATTTAATAACGTGTTAATTTATACACGTGTAGACATTCCACGCGATAAAAGAGTTGCTTGTATGAAACAAACACGGTACTGTTCGGTGAAATACTTGTGTAGATGGCATATGTCTGTTTGGAGCTTCGGTTGCATTCCGACCTGGCAGTCCAGTTAAAGGTAATGTATGTGTATTCATCGCTGCTGAACACACTAGCCATTGTCGATAAGCAGACAGTAAATATAGTGCGGCTGTACCATCCACCAGCCTAGAAGTATGGGGTCGAAAACGATGTTTACTAATGCAAGGGGTGCATTCGACCGGGAACGCTGAGTAACATGCTGCGAGTGTGACTCTGTTTCTTATCTCTTCATATTCTGACGTAACCTGCCCGCTGGCAGTCGTTCCCCTGTTAAAAGTAGGTGGTAGACACCCCACACATCACTTATGCATGCAGGACATTTATAAGTAGAAAGTACAGCGTCCGGGAGCCACCTGGTATAAACAACATAGATATAAATATATATTTTGACTTGTTTTTCTAAATCGGTTAGCATGTATGTATTGTATCTGCAAAGCCATACGCTAAATAAATAAAATATACAACAGTCTTCAAGCACATAAACTAAAATTAAGGAAAATTGCTCATAAAATCTTCACACATGGTAACACAGTATTTTGAGTATATTAACTACCATTGAAATTTTAAACTAGTTCGGTGATCTCATAGACTCTCGAGATGGTACATAGGGTAGAGTGGAGGGAGGATGCACTAATTCGGATTTGTGTAAAACAGAACTATTTCCTTTCCTTTTGTGGTGTTGGATGAGGAAGTTTCTATAGACACGTACCCACTTGGCCCACACTTGTGTGACAAAATTATAACGTGGCGGGTCACTTTAATATTAATATAATTAAATGATATCTCATTGTTTCTCCATAAACAATATCCCGTGGGCGCCAGCTTTCAAGCTTATGGCTTGAAAACGAAAGTTGATAATTAATAATAATAATAATAATAATAATAATAATAATAATAATACGTAATGAGACTCAAAAAACTCCCAGGGGTGAGGTGACGGAACACAAATCATTAAGTACACTAACTTGGAATTTAAGGATCATTAATAATAATTTCAGAGAATACAAATTAAAACAGCTATTTATTAAGATGAAAAACGTGACGTAGCGGCGTATTAACTAAATCTGAACTTACGGAAGCAAAAGAAAAATTAAATGAAATGAACTCTAAGAACATGAATTGTAACGCGTAGACTTGCAGTAATTTAAGCCATTAGCTCACCATTTGTAGACTCTGTTATCTGGAAGCTGATGATTGATGATGGATCTCTCGTACCGGCTACGTCATGTGTTGTTGGATGCCAGTCCTACTTCTTTCTGCTTTTCCTGCCGTTAACACTTCCTACTGTACTCCTTACATAAAGTCGTAATGAGTCCTAATTTTAAATGCAAAACCACCATGGGTTATGTTCATGGAGAGAATACACTTGTATTCTTCCGTATTAAGGAACAGTAGCGTAACTAAATTCATAATAAAAGCTCTCCTCCCCTATACTAGTCAAAACCGGTCTCCCGTTGACTATACCTCTCGTCATTGAGATAACAAGTCCCAATGAGAGCAACTTTTGAGTAGTATCCTACGGTACCACTCAGATGCGAAGTGAACTAAGTTAAAATCTTCTCTGATGTGCAGACGTAGAATCGTAGTAAGAGTGTCTTCCAAGAGTGTCTCTGTGTCTAAGAGTAAGAATGCCCTCTCCAGTTCTTGTCTTCGAAGTATATAGGTTCAAAAGTCTTCCTCCATCAGCCATATCACATGGTCCAGTAAGATTCGAGGTCTCATCCCTTCTCCTATTTATTGCTGTGAATCCATCACGTTGCTTCATTACGTACATTCACATAGGTTGAACTTTCCCGCGAAATAAAAGCGTCAGATAGCGAACTTTGAAAAGTCGGTGTTCACAATGTTTCAACTGTCTCTTCAGAAGGTGGAGAGGGTAGGGTCTCTCGTAACCTTGATGACGGACATTTCCTGGGAATGGGCTGAAATTAGCCTGCTGACTCTTGTCACCTCATAACGGCTATTGGAAAATTTACTGCAAGCTATTAATATGAATGATGTTGAAATACTTTACCCAATATGTGGTTCGTTCAGAATACGTTATAGCCGCGATACAAAGAAATGAAATGATGTGAAATGGATTATTAAAACCCTATATATATATAATTTAATTAATTAATGTTATTTGCTTTACGTCCCACTAATTACTTTTTAAGGTCTTCGGAGACTCCGAGGTGCCGGAATTTAGTCCCGCAGGAGTTCTTTTACGTGCCAGTAAATCTACCGACACGGGGCTGTCGTATTTGAGCACCTTCAAATACCACCGGACTGAGCCAGGATCGAACCTGCCAAGTTGGGGTTAGAAGGCCAGCGCCTTAACCGTCTGAGCCACTCCGCCCGGCTAATATTAATTTAAAAATGACCTATCAGTGATTAAATATATACATCTTATCAATTAATTATATAGTTCAGTAATTGAATACATGCAGTGATGTCCCAAACATCACAACACATAGGCCTACATCCTTGTTCCATTCCGTTTTACCTGCCTTTCATTAGCCAGGCTCTTGTATACTCTTAGTCCTAATTGGGCACTGAAATACTCGTGTTTTGTTTCTTCAAAACATTGATGCTCGCGAAAATATCGCGATACATGCCTAAAACTCCTTGAGGACGTGGCTGTACCCTTAACGCGAGATGAATTAGATAAATATGCATTGCTACTTGGCTAGTATGAAACCCTGAGGTCTTCGTGAAAAGTGCATTCTGTAATTCGGTGTCGAAACTTATGTCTAGATTATCAAGAACATAAGGAATTATTTTGATGGTTGATTTTTCCATTAATAAGTGATTTTGATATTAGCCTATGTACCAAATATTACAGCGAGAATAAATCCGAAGGAGGAATAAACAGTGAACCCTGTAACATTCCGTCTCGCCTGTTCTTAACGAGAGCAGTGGGCATTCCGAATGATATTTAGTATCTCTTTCACCTGATGGATATCCGGCTGTTGGCTGAATGGTCTGCGTAGTGGATGGTAATGACGATGGTAATAATAACCCTTGACGCAACAACCCATTATAGTCTTTAGCTTGCCAAGACTCTGCGAAGACTACTACTGCCCAGCTATTTGACCTGCTGTTATTGGAGTGTCATGTTGTAAGCGTTATGACATCCTCGGCTTGGCAGTTGTGACCGGGTCCGCTGCCTCCCTGGTCAGAACGTTAACGAGGCCTAGCGAAGCCCGTTTCCAGCCTTCAGTCCAGTACTAAAATTCTTGGACTAGCCGGAAATCGAACCCGGGGCAGGCATGCTACACTTACACCGCGAGGCTGGCAATAATAATAATAATAATAATAATAATAATAATAATAATAATAATAATAATAATAATCTTAGGGATCTCAATATAGTAGAGGATTTGTGGGGATTGCTAGAAGAAACCACAGCCAAAATTCCAAAACATCACACCAACATTTTATTGAGTTGAAAGTGAAAATAAATTTTGAACTACTGTAGCCCGTTACCCAGCTCACAGAAGAACCAATAGACATGGAGAAAGATTAATAAGGTTCTGTTAAAACTTGACTTAAAACTAGTCGAATCATTTCTTAGTACTCCCACGCAAGAAAGTAAAGAAGAAACAACTTGGCGATCTCCGAACCTTTATTTAGGAGAATTTCGGCCCTGTAACAATTTCCAATAAAAGTCAAAAGGAAATTATGAATGCCAAGGTTAGAAGAAAGGAATAATCGAATTCGATAACTATGTATTTGTAATCAGAGTTAAATTTCAGTCAAATAGACCCAAGATCAGAACAATAAAACCAGTGGCGGCGCGTGACTTTCATCACTGGGGGTTCAAAAGAAGAAAAAATTGCCTCCCCCCCCCCAACCTCTCCTCTTCCCATCTCCGCCAGCTTCTCTTCCATCGTGGGCCGTAACCTCCTAAACTAAGATGACATAAGTTCTAGAAAGTGATCAAATACAAGAGGAGCAGAAAATACGGTAGGCCTACATGCCGAGTTTTAGCACATGCAAAATAAGAAATAACTGCTTCATTGAAGTCCGCAGAGTCTCGAACAAAGTTCCTTTCAATTGACAACATAGCAAGAGCAATAAGTCTATCCTCGGTCATTGTGCTGCGCTAGAAAGTTTTTATTCTCTTCAGGGTAGAGAAACACCTTTCTGCTTCCGATGTCATGGGAATAGTAACAACTATATTTAAAAGTTTTCATTGGTATTACCTTGCCGCTATTCTTTGCCTCAATGATTTTTGAGTTAAGTTTCTCTCCAAAAGGTAATTATTCCAAAGAAGGCAAATTAATAGGTGTTTAGTAAGTAATGATATATTTGGGACAAGATATTAATTGGAATTTGACAGTTTAATGTGACTTTTGGTAGTAACGATGCTTTTCAACACTAGCGCTAGTTACGTGTTCTATTCTCTGTTGCCTAGTCAAATTCCCGTAAGGCCAACAGATAGCAGGCACATACCCCAACCCCAACAACACGACTATAGTGTTGGGTCGCTCAGGAGCGAGTCGTTCCTGGTGAACGACTCTTTTTGTGGAGCGACTCCCCGCTCACTCCTTTCAAAAGAGCGTACCGTTCAAACATAACACTCGCTCATACTGAGAGCGTCAAGAGAGAGAGTGAAGAGAACTTACCTTGAATTTCAACCAGCTCGCTCCGCTCCTCGCCATTCCGCTCTTCCCTCTCCAACTCCCGCTCCTTCGACACGTACACGTAACCAGTCTGTGTTTACCGCCACGTTTAAAACGACGTCCTTTGGCAACACACAGCGCCTGTCCAAATTCGCTATTCAACATTTGTTTCGTGCCAGTAAATTATCACTTTAAATGGAATGACGTAGTGTTTAATATGGTAAACTCATTCGGCTGCACTCTTATAATAATATTCTCAGGCATATAAAACTAGAAGCTAAAGTTTATGTACAAACTATTTACACAAAGTACATCGCCCGAAATACACCACTCACTTAAATTAGAATTTAAAAATAAAATCTGGGACACTCGCTTTCCTGTGAGTCGGCTCCTTCTCTCAATTATAGTCTGTCCTGCTTTTGAAAAAAAAACTCTCCTAAGGCGCTGAAGTAGCGACTACACACAAACGCTTCAATGCCAGTTTGTGGAGAGAAGGGTACACATGTTGTCTTTCTGACCACCAAACAAGTGGATTTCCTTTCAGAGGCAACAATGGCTCTTGAAAGTTATCCACTTCAATTATCGCAGCTGATTTTTCGTGTGGACTCCGGACAAAACTCGAAACTTTAGCTGTGAATGGACTCCTTTCAGAGAGGGCAGTAGGAGAAACATCATCTGAGCTGACGGGAAGTTGGTGACTTTCACAGAAACGGATAAGTCTTTGTTTGCAGGAGTTATAACAACTCCTATCCGCGAAACCATGTAATTTAAAGCGCGGATCTACTGCTGTTGCCTCTGAAAATATGGCACTCTTTTTGATATTTGTAAACCTTACTGTAGGAGCTTCCAGTATCTTTTGAGCCATCTCCTGCACTTCCGTACACATTGCAAAGTTATTTACAAACTGGGCACACCATTGTCTAAGTGACTGGCTCAGCAGAATCACTTTAGAGGCTGTCACTTGTTTCTCACTGTTCATCTCTTCAGTGACCAGTTTGAAAGCTCTGAGTACTTCACAAACTGCTTGATCTTTTGGATGTCATCGCTATTTAGCTGCGGCAGATCAGGGTAGTTTAAGGCAATTGTTGAAATTAGAGCTCGTTGGACCTCAATAATCCTCTCGAGCATAACGAAGGTGGAATTCCACCTCGTTACCACATCTTGTTTAATACTCAAGACTGGTTCACCCATCTGCTCCTGCATTTTTCGCAGTTTGCCTTCAGCTTGTGAGCTGCGTTTGAAAAAGTCCACTTTTTTTTTTTTTCACTTTCGCAGTGATGTCTTTAACACAGTGGAGTTCGACTTCACAACTAAATTTAAATTATGGGCAAAACATGGGATTTGCCTCCAGGCTGTCTGATGTATTGTAGCCACAATATTTTCAGCGTTATCGCTAACAATACACACGATTTTAGTCTCCACTTTCCACTCACGAGCAACTCTTATGAGTTCTTCAGCCAAGTTTCGAGCCGTGTGCTTCTCGTAATGAAACATTCCAGTAGAACAGATACCAACTCGACTCCCTCGATGAAATGAGCCGTCACGGACAAGTAGGAATCGTTGTTCATAGAAGTCCAAGTCAGTAGGTAATGTCACATACAGTAGACTGCGGACTCCAATTGTTCTTTGACAAATTCTTTCGTCATATTATACAATTGTGGAAGAATTACTTGCGATAGAGTTTTTCTTTTAGGCAAATTATAAGCTTTATTGAGTTTATGAATCAGTGTCCTAATTTTTTTTACTTTCAACGATGCGGAATGGCAAGTAATTTTCCACAATTGACTCCAAAACTAAAATGTCAATTTCTCTACTGCTTTTGTTGGAAAGAGGTCGGTGCATCTATAGGAACTAATGGACGTCTGACCCGAATTCCGGTGGGGCGTTCCGCTTTACTCAAGTGTAACACAGGCTGATGCTGGTGTGACTCTACAATCATCTTCATTAGAAGTTGCAATCGAAGCCACTGCTAACCTACGATCATCCGAAATTTCTTCTGAAGAGGGAAGAGCGGGCGTTAGCCGTTCTGTAGACAACGACATAGTAGGATGTAAATTTCGAACGTGGCGCTCGAGATTAAACATACTGCCACTTTTATACGAAATCTGTTTTGAGCAAAAATTGCACTTTGCTTTCCCATCGCCTAAATCTTTAAAAAAGTTTAAAATGTCACTCTTTTTCTTTTGCCTTAAAGCCATGATTCCCACTGAACACTGTAGACAAAACTGACCATAGACCGATATTCGACAAACTCCAGTTCACAATGGAACATTGGTGCCAATGAATAAAAAGGAAAAAGCAGATAATGTTGCCTACTCGAAATTTTAACGCATTCGTTTTCGTATAAAATAATTAAAGAAAGACATAGGGATTTGTCGCGTTATGGAAGTGATCACATTCTGCGTAAGAGAAATGACGAATTTTCTCAATCTACACTGGAATTATGAGAATTTGTTTATTACGGGTTGAGTTGGTCATATTGTCTTTATTTGCTAGTTGCTTTACGTCGCACCGACACAGATAGGTCTTATGGCGACGATGGGACAGGAAAGGGCTAGGAATGGGAAGGAAGCGGCCGTGGCCTTAATTAAGGCCCAGCATTTGCCTGGTGTGAAAATGGGAAACCACGGAAAACCATTTTCAGGGCTGCCGACAGTGGGGTTCGAACCTACTATCTCCCGAATACTGGATAGCCTACTGGCCGCACTTAAGCCACTGCAGCTATCGAGCTCGGTAGTGTAATGTTTTTATGCAGGGGCAGGTATACTGAGACTGACACGTCTGGTTAACAGATGCTGATAGCCTGTCTCTTTCTGTGTATGTATTTCTCACAATTTGTCGGGTTTCCAAGAAAGATATTCTTCGAGAAGAACCGTATTACAATGCTATCTATTGGCTATTTGATGAATTACGTCCTAAAGACAGTTTGTAGTAAGGGGTGGAGGTGAACAAGGGTACAGCTTACCAACACAGATTGTTTGTCGTCGTTATTTTTAAAATATTTAACAGGGAAAAAATATCTTCTTCTCGGAATTATATCATTCTAATATTCCTTGCAAGGACTTACATAAAATGTATTTATTAATAATATAGATTTTCAACCATTTCCTTCCTTTCCTTCTCACAATGTGGTTGGCAGCTGTGGCAAAGACGCACACTTCTTTAAATGAGCTAAGGAAGAGCGATACAACGCTTGGAGCGTGTCGAAGGAGCGAGTGAATGTGGTGTGTGGGGTGGGGGTGTGGAAGAGGCTAGGCTCTTCGAGCCGTGCGATGCTTGGAGCAAACCGCTCCTTCGAACGACTCCCCGGAGCTGACTCCATCTGGAGAGCGGAGCGAAAGAGCGCGCTCCTTCCTTTGAACGACTCCGACCCAACTCTACACGACTAGCTAGTCTTGAGACAGTGGCCTATTGCGCGCGCATGCGTAAAGAACAGAGATCCGTTTCTGCGATATCCTGGTCTTGCCTTAGTGCTGGCTTTCGCCCCCCCGCTCCTCGCCACTCCCTTCGCCTATGTACGGACGGAGAGATCGTCTTTGCAAGAGGGTTCATTCCAGACAAGTATCCAGCCACAGACCTTGCGCAGCTCACATGAATTGAAAGCCAGTACGAGTATATTACGGATAGAGGGACTTAGCAAGAGCTTCGAGATTGACAAGGGAGTTATGAAAATTACGTAGTTGAGTACAATTTGATATAAACTGGAGGTTCATTGCTCCATTGCGCTATACCAGAAACCGCCACTGAATAAAACACTTGAGAATTGATTCAGATTTCCTTTAAGAAATCACAGATGCCTTCCTCGCAAATGTTCGAAATCGAAATCCTTCTGATTGGATGGAATTCAAAGATTATATCACAAAGGCTTCCGAAACCATCGAGTTATTTCAAATGACACGCATTCATACATAGGTCGTGGAATGAGACCCATGACAAAGCAATTAAACTTGGAATTGAAGCCTGGCAACATTTAAATTCACACAAAACCAGACAAAAATGGGATGAATTACTCAAAATTCAAAAACAGGTTTCGAAAACCATTAGATTAGAAAACGCAATTACGATAAAAGAAGATTAATGGAAATTGAACAGGATTTCAATAAAAATAATACAGGGAACTTGTACAAAACATTTAGAGAAGAATGGTCAAATCACAAGGCACCTATTCTCAAACACCCAGATGGACCCTTGAAACAAGTAATAAAGAAAATTGCAAACTTCGCAAATTATTACAAAGATCTATTAAATTGTGAGACCCTCTCGCCAGCGCCTTACGTTTGGAAAAACCCAGCCTAATTCGGACTCAGAACCATCCACATTAGAAGAAGTCACACAAATGATCAATGAACTAAAATATCTTAAAGCACCAGGAGAAGATGGTATAACAGCTGAAATGTGGAAAATAGGTAGTAATAGCCAAGCCAAGCAAATTCACAGCATTAGTGAAGATATCTGGATTACAGAAAAAGTTCCTGGCGAGTGTAAGTGTGCACTGATGCACCCCTTACATAAGAAAGGGGATAAATCTGATGTCAATAACTACAGATGGGTGTCACTGTTACAGTTGCCTGCAGAAGTTTCACTAAAGCACTACTCACGAGACTTAAAAAGCAAACAGACCACCTAATAGGTGAATATCATGCAGGTTTCAGAAAAGGGAGCTCATTTGTAAAGCAAATTTTTAATCTCAAAACCATCTTACTAATACGCAGAACCAGATGGATTGTGACAGTTCTTGTAGATTTCAAAAAAGCATACGATTCTTTAGATATACAAACACTTTTTCGATGTGTTGAAAGAATTTAAAGGAGACAAGAAAACAAGAAATATGTTCATACAGACCGTGACAGACTCCACCTCGAAAGTTAAGTTCTTAGGTGAAATTTCTGAACCTTTTGATATTAAGACACGGGTCAGAAAAGGCGATAGCTTAGCTCTATTATTATTCAATCATGTGTTCGAGAAAATAGTCCGCACCTGGGAAAAGGAAATAAAAGGGATTAATTTTGGTAAGCTAGGTAGAGATAAAGTTCCTAATTCTATCCAACAATAGGCAAAAGGCAATTCAGTCCCTGGTAAAACTTCATGTAATTGCATCTAAATTTGGACTCCCAAATCTCATATGGAAGGATCTCTTCGATACGTAAACAACATCTGGTAACTCAGTTTGGCAAAATCCCTCAGGTAAATATTTTCAAATACCTAGGAGAAATCATCCAGCCTTCCGGATTAAATCTTGAAACAAAGAGAGAATTACCCCCTGTGGGTGGGGGACGCAGACGAAAAATACACCCACGGTATTCCGTGCATATCGTAAGGGGCGACCAAGGGATGATCGAATTAGAACCATGAGACTACTTGTAATTAGTACCACCACGCGGGGAACATCATGGGTCGCATTTACTTGCGCGTAGTACCACTATGTTAGGTACAAAATAGGCTTGTGATTAGTAGTAACAGAGTGCGCTGTCGGCTTTTACAGTACGTGTGATCAGTACCACTATTTGAGCGATACCATGGTTCTGGCTTGCCTATGATTAGTACACACTAGTAGTATAATACAGGGATTCGGGCGCCACCGCCACCGCAGGCTCCCAGAGGCCACCTCCACCACCACCACAGCCAGAGGCCTCCTAGAGGCCTCCTCCACCACCACCACAGCCAGAGGCCTCCCAGAGGTCTCCTCCACCACCCGCGGGAAATTTGAATTTGTAAACAAAGCCACGTGCTTTTTGACAGCTATCATCGACAACAACGCATCGCTAACCTCAGTACTGCCATCTTGACGGGCCTAAACCTCAGTGGTTCCAACTTAACCTAACTAGCGCGAGATAAACAAATCCACGTGTTTTTGACTGCCACGTGCTTTTTGACAGACAACAACGCATCGCTAACCTCAGTACTGCCATCTTGACGGACCTAAACCTCAGTAGTACCAACTTAACCTAACTAGCGCGAGATAAACAAATCCACGTGTTTTTTTGACAGCCACGTGCTTTTTGACAGCTGACTTCCGCCGTCTTTAAACCACAGAGCACTGTGCTGCCCTCTTTATCGCAGTAGCTGCAAATTCGTCACCTGTCATCCGCAGTGCTGCTATCTTGGCGGGCCTAAACCTTAGTGCTACCAACTTAACCTCACTAGCGCGAGATAAACAAATCTACGTGCAGCTGACATCCGCCATCTTTAATCTATAGAGCACAGTGCTGCCCTCTTTAGCTACTTACCTTTGAAATGTGGTGGCGGATAATTTGAAAAATGCTTTTTGACAGCAGCCATCTTGCACCGCAAACCTCAGTGCTGCCCTCTTTAGCTAGATACCTTTGAAATGTGGTGGCAGACAATTCCACGTGACAGCAGCCATCTTTGAGCACAGTGCTGCCCTCTTTGTGGTGGCGGTAAATTCCACGTACTCTACAAGCTCACGTGCTTTTTTCTGACAGCTGTCATCCGCCATCTTGCATCACAAACCTCAGTGCTGCACTCTTTAGCTAGATACCTTTGAAATATGGTGGCGGCAATTTGAAAAATTCTACATTCTCTTGTTTGGAAACAAACCTATGCGCTGTCATCCACCATCTTTAAACCACAGAACACCGTGCTGCCCTCTTGCGTCAGCTGTCATCCGCCATCTTTAAACTACAGAGCACCGTGCCGCACTCTTGCGTCAGCTGTCATCCGCCATCATTAAACTACAGAGCACCGTACCGCACTCTTGCGGGCAATTCCGTCAGCTGTCATCCGCCATCTTTAATCAAGAGAGCGCAGTGCCGCACTCTATGTGGTGGTGACAAATTCCACATTCGCCATCATTAATCTACAGAGCGCCGCGCTGCACTCTGTGGTGACGGACAGTTTGAAAAGCTGCCAAGAGAGCATCGTGCTGGTATCTTTATTCTTTGACATGTGGTAGCGGATAATTTGAAAAATGCTTTTTGACAACAGCCATCTTCAATGAACAGAGCACCGTGCTGTGCACTCTTTGTGGTAGCGGTAGACAATTTAAAAGAACATGTCAAGGAATACCTTTGTTCTAAGAAGATATTACAAGAGAAGTGATTAAGAATATAATCGAACACGGTACTCGATACAACATATGATTAGAACATCGGTTGATGTGTTTACAACATATCTGGTGTATACCTTTGTTCTAAGAGAAAAAGTAAGACTAAAATTTTGAACAGCTTGCGTAAGATAGCAACTCGTATAACTTCCTTTACTTTGCTAAGGCATAGCTTTATCGAACATACAACGCAATCTTATGCATAAGGCAGTACACATATCGCGTACCTGCATGTTTATACTTGAAGACATACTGCTGTTCATAGTTCGATGTTGTAGAACACTGCATTGCAAGACTAGAATCAAACACTTTTGAGGAAAAAAAATTCTGTTCTCGACATACTTACCGAACTAGACGATACTATACTTACGAATCTGCTCAACACCTTCTTTCTTGCTTTTCTTCTATGAGTAATAAACAAAAACTCTATCTTGCAAATAAGGAGCGGGAGGAAGGTAATACCTAATCTAAAATAAAAGAATATGCCAATTCTATATTATTTATTTACATCTTGTATGTACAAGTTTTATCTCGAATCGTTTTACCGCAGTGATGTTTGCGTACTTCTCGATGCAATTCTTGTATGTACAAGTTTAAACTTGCCGTACTACGCTCTCAGCGTACCTCTCCCTACGATATGTACAGTGAATTGTGATGTAAGACAGCGTAACGTATATATTGTACAAAGTACACACCTCTAGCATAATGTTTACACACATCTGCTTTATGTAAAGTAGTATCGATCAATACTACTATGCCCCAGGTTAGAGTGTTGGTAGAATTTGGAATGACAAACCGTTTGCAATCATCACTATTAAGGGCTACCTTACTAATTAAATGAGTGTACAACTGGTGCTTCTTGCTTCTAATGACAGACATTTGCTTATGCAAAATAGGTGGATTACTTTTAATGCAATTGTTATAGTTTTCAAAACTTAGCTGATTCTCAACTACGTTCTTTTTAATCCCCTTCAATCTCTTTATTTGTAGTTCATTTGAGAGTTTTATGCAATATGACTTGGATTTAGTACCTACAAATGAATCGATAATATTCCCAGCACATTCATCTTTCATTTTACCTAGAACCTTTTTGTTCACTAGCGGTAGATGATATTGATTATTTGCAGGATAGTTACTTTTATCAAACCTACCCAAGTCTGGCTTTATATCATTGTAATAGTCATCAGTTTTGATTTGATAAATAAACGAATCGGTATCTGTGTAGAGCAGTTGCGCATTATGCGCGTACTTCTTCATCATATAATCGTAATGGAATTCATACATGAGTGTTTTAGCCAATTCAAGTACTGCAAAGCTGACGTAGGTAGGTTTGTCATACTTAACCTTAACACGATTCATCTGTATAATAACTAAATTCTCATGTATGATGGTGCAGCTGTGGAAATTTGGTTTACTTATTAAATAGTTAGCACCATACATTTTCTTAATATTTTCCCAGTTTGTAATCAATTTTACATCAACGCGTTTGTCAACATTTTCCATAGTCTTACCAAACACGCTGTTATTCATGAGCTTGTAGAAATCTTTTTCAAACTCGTTAACCGCATTCGTTCTTAAATTATTGTTCAGATCGATATATGGCTTTAGCCACGGTGACTGATTAAATTCTAGTACGCGATGAATTTTGGATAACTTCAAACCATGCTGCAAACACTGTTTAAAATTTCGGTAATGAATGATATACTCAGATTTATCACACAAATTAGCAATGAGCATTTTCGTCGTTGATGCGATGTACGGGGCCTTCATATTTTCAGGGCAGTACGGTAAGTCATTATGAGAAGTGTGTAACCCTTTAGGATACTGTAAGTCACCTTCGAGGAAATAGCCTTTATCAGCTTCATCGCCTAGGGCGTGCAGCTGTAAAGCATCAATTTCGCACTGCGTTAGCCAGCGGAAACCACTCACCGGTAGATGCTGACTCATCGCCCACCCATACTGATTATTAGCATCGAGATAAACGATATACTGAGATTCCTGACTAGAATCGAAACTCGCATGTACTTATTATTTGCCTTGGAATACCGCCCGCTGCACTGACTTAGATCGCCTCGAATAGATGATTTTATAAAGTGCACCATATCAATATCAGTTAGCAGTTCCAAATTCACCTGCGTGTATTTTAACATCGCATCCCAACTTAACCCAGGCGCAGTAAAATACTGACATGGGTCAAGGCTGTAGGTTTTCTTACAAACACAGCGAAAATTTTCAAAAACATCAGCTAACAAAAGTACATCCGTCTTTAAATATAAATCGGAGTATTCACCCAGCGTTTGAATGTGGAACTGCTCCCAGATATGTTGTGCATGTAAATAGTCATCATCACTAATATCTGCTGAATTCAGCGAGCTGTAAAAGTATTGTTTCGATGGTAAGGCACTTTCTTCGAGGCGTTCTAAGCAGTCAAGATATTCATAACAAAAAACACCCTTACGCGAAGTAAATTAAACTGCGCTTCTTCGGGAAAAACGCGTCGAATTTCTGTAAATTGTTCTAGCTGTCAATGACTAGAAAGTTTATCGAGGCTACTCGCCATAAAGCGAAACGAGTCAAGGAATCTCAGTTTTATAGAATGCTCCGCATCTACTTTTACAGACTTTGCAAACGCAATGCACCGCTCTTTATTCTGAGGGATTATATCTACTTTTTCATCTGAAGCTCCAAATTGTGAAATGATGAAATGAGAGTCGTAACCAGATAAGTTATGAAAAATTGCGGGGATAAATTTAGGAACTCTATACTTAAGATTACAGCTATAATGAGCGGCACATCTGTAGAAACCAGTTAAATGATCATGATCAAAAACTTTAGGGTCATTTTCGGAAAATTCCTATCACAAATGCCACACTTTGTAGTACGTTCATGATCATTTAACTGATTTCCGTGAGTGGCTTCATTGGAATATTACTATTTAGAATGCGACCGAGACGAACTGCATCACTTTCAAGTCTTTCTAAAAATACTTTAGCAGCATCATGTCCTCGATACAGCTCTAACTTGTTAAGCGTACTATCATAACTACACTTGATGTAATACGCGAAGCTATACGGGACATGCATGTGCGTAGTATTAGTGAAAGAGTTGTCAGGATTAGGTAAGCATGTGTTGCATGGCGTGAGGATGGCTTCAAAGTCTGCATAAATCACGAACGGTACCCACATCTGCTTGTGAAAATTTGTAAATTTTAAAACATTATTGCCCGTAGTAGGTATCTCTGTACGTACATGATTGCAGTCATTCTTGGAATGCTTCGTTAACTGATCGTCAGTTCTAAAATACTGCAAGCATCCATCACATAGCCACTTTTTACCATCATGTTTTGACAACTGACTACCAACAAGTCTACTCAGATTTTTAATCCAGCAAAAGTGGCTATTCTCACTGTTTTCAATATAGAGTAAGTTAACATGAGTACTCTTCTTATGACATGTATAATACAGAGGACCTACTACAGACTTTTTCTCTACACCATACACATTAATGCTAATGTTATTTAGTTCCACAAAGCGCTTAATATCCTTTATCTGCACAGGAAATTCTATACTATCGAAATTTAGCTGCGTTGAATAGTGTAGATACGATGATGTTCTCTTAGCTACGTCTGATTTAGCAGGATTTAAAGCCGACATCACCGCCCATGCAAAACATGCCTCGTCATTGTTTTGGATGTTTACAACAGCTTCTTTTCGCTGAATCCATGTCGGCAGCTCGATGTATGATGAACCTCGCATGGGCTTGTACTTATTGATGTTAACTTCTAGATACATTATTTCAACTAAAGCCCACCCTGATTCCTTTTCCTGAAATTCCTCGCTCTTAGTTGAAATAATGTTAGAGACATCCTTAAGTACATCACCAAAATTAGTCGACTCACTTATGACAAAATTCTTCGTATTAAATGATTTAATGTCCGTTATTTCGGATTCATCCGCGCTTTTAATGTACAAGGCGAAAAGTTCAAAATTAACTTTAAATAAATTATGATTGGACAAAGATTTAGCAAGAAGCTGCTGTACATCCGGTTGAACACAATTTAAAAAGTTTGAAGTGCTCTGAAACTTTTGACTGGTGCGAAGTCTGTAACTAGAAATCCTACTTTTAAATGCTGTATTAATTTCCTCGATGTTTGCGTTACTACCACTTCTACACGCATTATTTTTATGTGCATTACTCCGTAAGTGCCCCTGAAAATGTGAAGATGGTACATCAATGTTACAGTGCTCGCAGTGAATAGTTTGAAGTTCATTTTTCCTAGGTTTTTTACTACTAGTACTTTCTACAGCTACATCAGTAGCTGCACGCTTTTTCCCTACTACCTGAGGGCAAGTAGATATTTGATGTACCACTACTAAGTGAGCCTGGTATTGCTCTACATTAGCGAAATACACCCCACAAACGTCACATAAAGCGGATGTTATGCTAGGGTGTTTTACCTTTTTATGCCGCGTAAGGGTATCTACCCTCGTAAACGTCGCCTCACACTGCTCGCAGGAGAACGTATCAGACGCCTCACGATGTTTCGATTTTACATGACGCGTAAGGGCATCTCGTCTTGTAAAAGTTACATCGCACTGCGAGCAGGGAAACATCTGAAAAGAGAACAACCAATAGAGATTAGCCTAAAGTTGTGATGTTCAACCTGTTGAGGTCAGACATAGCTATGTGTGTTTGAAATTATAAAATTAACCTCGTCTATAGCATGAGGATTGAAGAGAACGACTATTTATCAATAGACTAAAGTTACGATGTTTTAGAAGAAACCAAGTTTCAGCCAATTGAGGTCAGACATAGCTATGTGTGTGTGTTTGAAATTATAAAATTAACCTCGTCAGTAGCATGAGGATTGAAGACAACGACTATTTATCAATGGATTTAAGTTACGATGTTTTAGAAGAAACCAAGTTTCAGCCTGTTGAGGTCAGACATAGCTATGTGTGTGTTTGAAATTATAAAATTAACCTCGTCTATAGCATGAGGATTGAAGAGAACGACTATTTATCAATAGACTAAAGTTACGATGTTTTAGAAGAAACCAAGTTTCAGCCCGTTGCGGTCAGACATAGCTATGTGTGTGTTTGAAATTATAAAATTAACCTCGTCTATAGCATGAGGATTGAAGAGAACGACTATTTATCAATAGACTAAAGTTACGATGTTCGGAAGAAACCAAGTTTCAGCCTGTTGAGGACAGACATAGCTATATGTGTTTGAAATTATAAAATTAACCTCGTCTATAGCATGAGGATTGAAGAGAACGACTATTTATCAATAGACTAAAGTTACGATGTTTTAAAAGAAACCAAGTTTCAGCCTGTTGAGGTCAGACATACCTTAAAATCTTCGCGCTGCAAACTGTTACTCGGATGAATAAAATGCGTGCGTTCAAGCCTGAAACTCGAATAATAATATTCTTGTCGTACCTAAAAAAGAAGAAACATATATGAATGTAGTGTAGGGTACATCAGCTAACCTAGCTATCTTTACAACTCAAAGTTCGAAAACATACCTCAAAAATGCACGTGCTGCAGACTGTTACTCGGATGAATAAAATGCGTACTTTCAAGCCTGTAACTCGAATGATAATATTCTAGTTGTACCTAAAAAGAAAAGAACAAACATATATGAATGTAGATGTCTATTACCTAGCGTAGAAGTTGCTTTGCAAACAGTAACTAACAGTTCAGGCTTACCTTAAGCTAAAGGCTGAAGAATAATATTCACAGCGGACAGTACTTAGACGGGAAATGTGCACGTAATAAACACATACAAAGAACTGTGAGCGCTTCACGCAGACTGCAGCGAGTAAATATGCTCCTTGTTACCAAGCGGATATCAAGAATTGCAGACGTTTGCGGTACAGTCGGAACGAAATGTTTATGCAACAAGAGCTCTCCTGAGTGCCTTACGCTGAGTTCTGCAGGCTGACGTATTTAAGCCGGGATCGAACCTGCTGTTGATGCCGAGGTGTTAGAATTTAAGAGTTCTGCAGTGGATCGAGCCTTGGAAAGTTAGCACGTGATTGCAATGTTTGAGGAAAAAACTAAGTTTCAACATATAGAGGTCAGACATTGCTGTAAGTTTGAAATTACAGGATTAACCTCTGTCATGTCTACACCTTCTAATCCTAGAGTAGATATGTGAAAGTAAGGATCCTGGCACAAGTTAGTAGAAGCAATGCCAGGACAAAACTAAGGACCTCGCCATCAATAGAAATAAGCTAAATGTTATGTTGTTCAGAAGAAACCCAGTTTCAACCTACTGAGGTCGGACATTGTCATGAGTTAAGCTAAATCTACATCCACAGTACCCCCTACCTGTTAGCAACAACACGAAACGCTGAGGTACCGAAATATACAAGTTCTACAAGCAGACGTATTTGTACTATGATTAAACGGGAAGGTTTGAGCTCAGATCGAGAAGCTGCTAATAAGTTTAATGTGAACTGTACGCGTGTAGCGGACTTCGTACCCTGCTGAGGCAAACGCACTCCAGGTAGGAGCTGGCTAGCCGGATGCAGCTTGCGTGCGCGCGTGTGTGCAGGCATGCTTCAAAAACACATCCCAGATATTTTTTCTCGTTCTAGAGTCTGCTTATTCTAAATCCGGTGCTAGTACATAGCTACTCGTAAGGCATAACACCTGAAATGCACTAGGAAGCAGCTAGCCGCTGCTCTCCTTCTGTTTTTACATGAGATTTTAAATTGTAAGAACCTATTTTACGGCCAGATGCCCTTCCTGACGCGAGAATCTGTTTTACAGCCGGTTGCCCTTCCTGACGCTGAAAGACGGATTTAGCTAGTTACCCTTCCTGATGTAACAAGACTAGGATTTATTTTTTTAGACTGCACTTGGCTAGAAATAGCCACACGAAATTATTATATAGAAAGAGAATTACCAGCTCCTACGGTTTGGTTTAGTGTGCTTGCCTCTCACCCGGCAGTCTCGGGTACGATTCTCTTAGGATTAAAAATATGTTTTACAGCCGAGTGCCCCCTCCTAACGCAAGAGTTTAAATCGCAAGAATCTGTGTCAAAAAAGCATGTTGATTTGTTTCCAAACAAGAGCACGTAGAATTTGCCGCCACCACATAGAGTGCAGCACTGTTCTCTCTAGATTAAATATGGCGGATGACAGCTGTCAGAAAGGCATATAGGTTTGTAAAGCACGTGGAATTTACCACCACCACATTTCAAAGGTAAGTATCTAAAGAGGGCAGCACGGTGATTAAAGATGGCGGATGACAGCTGTCAAAAAAGCACGTTGATTTGTTTCCAAACAAGAGCACGTGGAATTTGCCGCCACCACATTTCAAACTAAAGATTGCAGCACTGTTCTCTCTAGATAAAAGATGGCGGGTGACAGCTGTCAGAAAAGCATATAGGTTTGTAAAGCACGTGGAATTTACCGCCACTAAAGACGACAGCACTGCGCTCTATAGATTAAAGATGGCTGGTGACAGCTGTTAAAAAAAATTCACGTGGCTTTGTTTATCTCACGCTAGTGAGGTTAAGATGGTAGCACTAAGGTTTAGGCCCGTTAAGATGGCAGCACTGCGGATGACAGGTGACGAATTTGCAGCTACTGCCCACATGTCAAAGAATAAAGATACCAGCACGATGCTCTCTTGGCAGCTTTTCAAATTGTCCGCCACCGCAGAGTGCAGCGCGGCGCTCTGTAGATTAAAGATGGCGAATGTGGAATTTGTCACCACCACACAGAGAGCGGCACTGCGCTCACTTGATTAAAGATGGCGGATGACAGCTGACGGAATTGCCCGCAAGAGTGCGGTATGGTGCTCTGTAGTTTAATGATGGCGGATGACAGCTAACGCAAGATTGCGGCACGGTGCTCTGTAGTTTAAAGACGGCGGATGACAGCTGACGCAAGAGGGCAGCACGGTGTTCTGTGGTTTAAAGATGGTAGATGACAGCGCATAGGTTTGTTTCCAAACAAGAGAATGTAGAATTTTTCAAATTGCCGCCACCACATTTCAAAGGTATCTAGCTAAAGAGGGCAGCACTGAGGTTTGCGATGCAAGATGGCTGCTGTCAAAAAGCATTTTTCAAATTATCCGCCACCACATTTCAAAGGTAAGTAGCTAAAGAGGCAGCACTGTGCTCTATAGATTAAAGATGGCGGATGTCAATTGCACGTGGATTTGTTTATCTCGCGCTACTGAGGTTAAGTTGGTAGCACTAAGGTTTAGGCCCGCCAAGATAGGAGCACTGCGGATGACAGGTGACGAATTTGCAGCTACTGCGATAAAGAGGGCAGCACAGTGCTCTGTGGTTTAAAGATGGCGGATGACAGCTGTCAAAAAAGCACGTGGCTGTCAAAAAACACGTGGATTTGTTTATCTCGCGCTAGTTAGGTTAAGGTGGTACTACTGAGGTTTAGGTCCGTCAAGATGGCAGTACTGAGGTTAGCGATGCGTTGTTGTCTGTCAAAAAGCACATGGCTGTCAAAAATACGTGGATTTGTTTATCTCGCGCTAGTTAGGTTAAGTTGGTACCACTGAGGTTTAGGCCCGTCAAGATGGCAGTACTGAGGTTAGCGATGCGTTGTTGTCGATGATAGCTGTCAAAAAGCACGTGGCTTTGTTTACAAATTCAAATTTCCCGCGGGTGGTGGAGGAGACCTCTGGGAGGCCTCTGTCTGTGGTGGTGGTGGAGGAGGAGGAGGCCTCTAGGAGGCCTCTGGCTGTGGTGGTGGTGGAGGTGGCCTCTGGGAGCCTGCGGTGGCGATGGCGCCCGAATCCCTGTATTATACTACTCACACTGCATGAGGATCACCACGCGATAGTACGAGTCCCTGTGGTTAGTACACTTATGTAATGAACACCATAGGTTGAGTTGCCTGTAAATGGCGCCGCAAAGTGCGAAAGACCATAGGTCTGTGTTACATGTGTGAATTTAATTACCTGTGAGTTGTACCATAATGTGTGGAATACCGCGAGCCTACGCAACTTTTGATTAGTACCGCAACATGACATATACCATGGTTCTACTTTCCTAGCGAGAAGTCCCATTATGAGGGGCCGATGACTTGGATTTTGGACCCCTTTAAACTACACTGACTGACAGAGCAAATGCAACACCAAGAAGGAGTGGTCAGAACTTTATGCCAATTGCAGGGTAGACTGACGTCACTGACGTATGCTCATGATGTGAAATGCGCCGCTGTGCTGCGCACGTAGCGAACGATAAATGGGACACGGCGTTGGCGAATGGCCCACTTCGTACCGTGATTTCTCAGCCGACAGTCATTGTAGAACGTGTTGTCGTGTGCCACAGGACACGTGTATAGCTAAGAATGCCAGGCCGCCGTCAACGGAGGCATTTCCAGCAGACAGACGACTTTACGAAGGGTATGGTGATCGGGCTGAGAAGGGCAGAGGTTGGTCGCTTCGTCAAATCGCAGCCGATACCCATAGGGATGTGTCCAAGATGCAGCGCCTGTGGCGAAGATGGTTGGCGCAGGGACATGTGGCACGTGCGAGGGGTGCAGGCGCAGCCCGAGTGACGTCAGCACGCGAGGATCGGCGCATCCGCCGCCAAGCGGTGGCAGCCCCGCACGCCACGTCAACCGCCATTCTTCAGCATGTGCAAGACACCCTAGCTGTTCCAATATCGACCAGAACAATTTCCCGTCGATTGGTTGAAGGAGGCCTGCACTCCCGGCGTTCGCTCAGAAGACTAACATTGACTCCACAGCATAGACGTGCACGCCTGGCATGGTGCCGGGCTAGAGCGACTTGGATGAGGGAATGGCGGAAAGTCGTGTTCTCCGATGAGTCACGCTTCTGTTCTGTCAGTGATAGTCACCGCAGACGAGTGTGGCGTCGGCGTGGAGAAAGGTCAAATCCGGCAGTAACTGTGGAGCGCCCTACCGCTAGACAACGCGGCATCATGGTTTGGGGCGCTATTGCGTATGATTCCACGTCACCTCTAGTGCGTATTCAAGGCACGTTAAATGCCCACCGCTACGTGCAGCATGTGCTGCGGCCGGTGGCACTCCCGTACCTTCAGGGGCTGCCCAATGCTCTGTTTCAGCAGGATAATGGCCGCCCACACACTGCTCGCATCTCCCAACAGGCTCTACGATGTGTACAGATGCTCCCGTGGCCAGCGTACTCTCCGGATCTCTCACCAATCGAACATGTGTGGGATCTCGTTGGACGCTGTTTGCAAACTCTGCCCCAGCCTCGTACGGACGACCAACTGTGGCAAATGGTTGACAGAGAATTGAGAACCATCCCTCAGGACACCATCCGCACTCTTATTGACTCTGTACCTCGACGTGTTTCTGCGTGCATCGCTGCTTGCGGTGGTCCTACATCCTACTGAGTCGATGCCGTGCGCATTGTGTAACCTGCATATCGGTTTGAAATAAACATCAATTATTCGTCCGTGCCGTCTCTGTTTTTTCCCCAACTTTCATCCCTTTCGAACCACTTCTTCTTGGTGTTGCATTTGCTCTGTCAGTCAGTGTACAAGCATCATCGATTCAGTATTGTGCTATAGAAGCAGTCCCTTAGTCAGTAATATTGTTTTACGCCAGTTTTTGTGAATGTAACACTAAATACCACATACGCGCAGATAACTTACAGATATATATACACAGCAAACCCGAAAACCTACACTCAGAAACACTTCACCTGAATGAAGACTTGATGACCATAGATAGATGGGCCAAAATCACGGATTAAAATTAAACCCATCAAAATCTTAGGTAATAATTATTGGTTACCCTAAATTACTTTGCAAACTCAATCGAACAGCGTTACCACAGTTTTCCATAAGTGGTACCCCCATACAGTATAGCCAAAATGTAAGAAATCTTGGTATAGTTATTTGACGAACATCTATCCTGGACTGCCCAAACTATATATGTGTGTAGAAAAGTATACGGAACGCTACACTGCCTCAGTAAATTTCAAATTCACTTTCCCTTTAAAAACCAAAGAAAATTCTTGTTGAATCACTCGCTTTACCTCATTTTGATTATTGTGATATAGTTTACAACAATCTAGGACTAGACTGGGAAAGGGAAGTACAGTGTGCTCAGAATGCTTGTGTAAGATTTATCTGTGGACTTCGTTACGCTGACCGCGTCACACCGTCTTACACACGGCTCGGGAGGCTTCGCCTGCAAGAACGACGCACACTTCATACTCTTTGCTTTTTGCATAATATTCTTAAAACTTCTCAACCAGCCTATCTCCGTGATCGCATCAAGCTCCTCTCCACAGACCATAACAGAAATACCCTATCCTGCAGCACCTATCGTGTTTATCCCTTCCTGTACACAGAACAGCAATCTACACGTAATCATTCACCATTACCGCAGCCCGACAATGGAATCTCTTACCAGTGGACGTCAGAAGCATGTCCGGCAGCTCAGCTTTTAAATATACCTTTGTCGAAATATAGGTAAACACGCGTGAATCATCAAATTGAAAATGAAAACTTACATCTTATCTTCCAGTCATTGATCGGGTCAGAGATGTAATGAATGAATCATACATAGCCTATTAGTACGATAGGGTCGCCACTCCCAAAGTGATTTATTAATGACTGATAGGATAGATGCTATAAAATGTTAATGGAGAGTGTTGCTAGAATGGAAGATGACAGGGAAAACCGGAGTATCCGGAGAAAAACCTGTCCCGCCTCCGCTTTGTCCAGCACAAATCTCACATGGAGTGACCGGGATTTGAACCACAGTGTCTAGCGGTAAGAGGCCTACGCGCTACCGTCTGAGCCACGGAGGCTCCAATCATCAAATTATGACCTGAAAACACCTCCTCCTACCGCCTCTTCATCATTATTTCCCTCTTCCTTTCACAGATCATCTTCTTTTTCATCTTCTTCTTCTTCTTCTTCTTCTACTTCTTACTAATCCTTCTCTTTCCCTCTCAATTGAAGGCGATATTTCGGTGTACTGTAGAAATGCATATTTTCCCCTAAACATTCTCGTAAGTAGTAGTTATAGTAGTCATTATTGATATACCGTATTGTTAATGTACTCTACGTACGATTTGTGTTATATAGATGATATGATTTTTTAAAGTGTGATTACTTTGATTAATACTATTACTGTTATTATTGTTAATATTATCATATTATTGTCATCAGTAATTATTAAGTGTTCTAGGTTAAGACTGATTAAGTGTAAGAAAGGGAGTACATCCCTAACTTTGCCAGAATAAATAAAACATATTATTACTATTATCAATGTGAGACATTGCGGGTTGGATCCACTGATTGTTTCAAATTCCTATCCATCCATCCATTCATTCTTCGTCCTCTCGTTTTGTATTCTGGTCAGCGGAGGATTTTGGACTTTTAAATCGTCATTCAATTTCGTACCATTAGGGGCCGATGACCTAGATGTTAGGTCTCTTTAAACAAGCATCGTCGTAATCATCATCATCATCATCATCATCATCATCATTATCAAAGAGGTCATTTCTAAAAATTTAAAAACCTATGGAGTCCCATGGAACAGGTACAACAAAAAATCAGTATCTCGGAACGGTGAATTAAAACACGGTGATCAAGCCAAAAAAAATTTCGCTTTTGAAGACCTGATCTTTGGTGGCAGATGACTAACTAAATATTAGAAAAAAACAGAAAGGAAAATCCTTAGGAAAATCTTTCGCCCAGTATGCGTAGAAGCAGTGTGAATGGGAAGGTCTCCTGAGTTATACCAGAATTCTGAGAAAATATCACACTATTAGAATAGACGATTAAAATTTTATGGCCATATTCAATGAATGGACAATGATAGACCTACTAAAAAGATATTTAATTATGCCTCCGCACTAAAAGTCAAGAATAATATTGGATAATCGAAATTGAAGAACTTCAAGAAATCAGCGTAATAGACAAAATTATGTGGGATAGTCCTAGCCTAACAACGTTGGTGAACGAACATAAGTTTGCTGAACAACCTAAGATGAGAACCAGCACTGCATGGACGGATGAACGGAAGAAAAATCATAGAGAAAGGAAGAGAAGAAAGCTAATTCACCTGCGAAATAAGTTCAGTCGTGCTCCTTATTTGTTTACAGCGTTGTGAAAAATAAATATAGTAATAATAGTGCAATATTAACAGTGAATTTTGAATCCCACCTTCCGCGGTCTTTTCCAGCGTGAAGCCACTAGGCAGATCATGGAAGTTCCATTCTCTATCAGTTCCTGTAGGACTGTTGATTTACGTTACTTGAACTTACTAGTGTGATAGTCTGACAAGTCTGGTTGCTCTAGAGTTGCCTCCCGGTTGGGAGGCGTGAGTGAATGCACAGTTGATGTGCAAACACGCGGAATCTGCAGAAACATTTGCTGACTGTAAACATTGCCAGCTGCTCTCGCCAACTAGTTAACTCTCCCACGGCAACTACAATTACGAGCCGTGTATTGCCTTGCAGGAATCACAGCAGAATTAATGTACCACACACAAGTTTACTGCCTGCTATTTGGGTCGCGTGGTGGTATATATTCGAGCGAATAGATAATCATAGGCGTAAATCATAGGCGTACTTGAAATGAATTTTGCTGTGATGTACAAAGCTGCATACATGTCTACCGGGCAAAGTTTGGATCCAGAAACTAGGTAAAGTATCTTTACAAAGAATACATGTACGTTTGTGTCACCGTTCTAGCGATGTCCATTCGAGATTATGCAATAACATTAATGGAGAAAACTGGATTTGATAAACCCAGTCTCTCTTACTTCACCCTGAAACATCCTAAACATGATGATTCATTTCCATTATGTATGTATGTATGTATGTATGTATGTATGTATGTATGTATGCATGTATGTGTGTGTGTGTGTGTGTGTGTGTGTGTGTGTCGTTCTTGAGTATTTAGCCCGAAGGCTGGTTGGATATTTAACTGCTCCGCAGTCAGCTGCCATTCCTAGATGGCCTAGGCATCATTGAAGAGCCGTTCGAGAGAAACGAGTAGTGAGGTAGTTACCCGTTGTTTTCTCACTGAGCCAGAAGTTCCTATTGCATATCAGTCTGCCAAGGCCACTGAAATGCACACACCACTCTACCCTGTGAGCGATAATTTCACATCATTCACAACAGGGACTGGCTGCACAAGGAATGGCATTACTAGCATTGTTCATACTTCAGTCATTTTCATATTGTCACAACCAAGGATTGGACTGAGGCAGGTCAATAAAAGTAACAAATTTGTTTTTGCCCATGCCAGAAAACGTAGTGCTCTGTCTACACTAGGTCTCGCCAGTAATCTAACCTAAACTAATCCCATGGCACTACAGCCCTTGAAGGGCCTTGGCCTACCAAGCGTCCGCTGCTCACCCTGAAGGCCTGCAGATTACGAGGTGTTGTGTGGTCAGCACGACGAATCTTCTTGGCCATTATTCTCGGCTTTCTAGAACGGGGCAGCTATCTCACGGTCAGATAGCTCCTCAGTTGTAATCACATAGGTTGAGTGGACCTCGAACCAGCCTCAGATCAAGGGAAAAGTCCGTGACCTAGCCAGGAATCGAACCCGGGGTCTCCAGGTAAGAGGCAGGCACGTTACCCTTACACCATCGAGGTTTCGCCAGTAGAGGCATAATTTTATTAATCAATCAAATGATGCATCAATTGTGATAGTACACTGTATTTATTACAGCGTATTATTATTATTATTATTATTATTATTATTATTATTATTATTATTATTATTATTATTATTATTATTTTATTGATGTATTAATGTAAGAATATTTGAAGCTGGGTGGTCTACATGTTAGATATTAGTAATTTATTTTGTACAAACAAACAGCGATTTCCAGGATTGGAAAAACATCCAGAGAAACTTCGGTGAGTCGTACGGAGAGTCAAAGTCATTTATTTTTATTTCATGTGGCTGTTTCTAACCGGGTGCAGACCTTGTAAGGTAGACCCTCCAATGAGCGTGGGCGGCATCTGCCATGTGTCGGTAACTGCGTGTTATCGTGGTGGAGGATAGTGTTATGTGTTGTATGTGAGTTGCAAGGATGATGGGGACAGCACAAATACCCAGCCCCCGAGCCATTGGAATTAACCAATGAAGGTTAAATTCCCCGACCTGGTCGGGAATCGAACCCGGGACCCTCTGAACCGAAGGCCAGTACGGTGACCATTCAGCCAACAATTCGGACAGTCAAAGGCATGAGACATGGATATCCTGAAGTCATAGATTCGGGCGTGGTCGGTATGTAGCTATGTGTTACCATAGTGCGGGATATCTGTCGTTCATGAATCGACAGACATGCCTGAACGAACTTGGACATATCGAGACGGAGTGGGGATGAGGAAGTCTACATATACGTTTGAAGGAAGCGATCCAGCGAACATTAATAATAATAATAATAATAATAATAATAATAATAATAATAATAATAATAATAATAATGTTGTTTTTACGTCCCACTAACTACTTTATCGGAGACGCCGAGGTGCCGGAATTTGATCCTGTAGGAGTTCTTTTACGTGCCAGTAAATCTACCGACACGACGCTGACTTATTTGTGCATCTTCAAATACCACAGGACTGAGCCAGGATCGAACCTGCTAAGTTGGGGTCAGAAGGCCAGCGCCTCAACCGACTGAGCCACTCAACCCGGCAACATTACTTTTTTTTTGCTATTTGTTTTACGTCGCACCGACACAGATAGGTCTTACGGCGACGATAGGAAAGGCATAGGAAGTGGAAGGAAGCGGCCGTGGCCTTAATTAAGGTACAGCCCCGGTATTTGCCTGGTGTGAAAATGGGAAACCACGGAAAACCATCTTCAGGGCTGCCGACAGTGGGGTTCGAACCCAGTATCTCCCGATTACTGGATACTGGCTGCACTTAAGCGACTGCAGCTATCAAGCTCGGTGGCAATATTACTATTGCACCCTACGGGTCAGGGTGACCACAGTATTTTCCCAACTAGTCAGTTACATATCTCAGGGTATTCATGCCTCCAGAAAAATGGTTAATTTTTCTATGTTTTGGTTTAACGTGTGTTCAAAGAGAAAGTAACGGCATCATACGCGGTTCAGAATTACGTAATTCAACGCTCAGTAGTGGATTTTGCGAACATAAACATCAGTCAACCTTTCGAAAAACACATCCGCATAACGAGAACCTTACTCACTAAGTACAACTACTGACTATCATTATAAATGAAAACTCATTCCATTCTATAAAAATTAATCAAGAAACACATTTATTAAACTATCAAGATTCGCGAAAGAAATGGTTAATGTCAAATATTGCTCATAATCTTCAAATTATCAACCTAATAAACAAATATTTTAATTACTGAATCAAATATTCTAGGTCAGCGCTGCCTTACTCCTAAACTAAGTTTACATATCTTAACATTCTGGGTCGCGTATTCCTGAAATGAATTATTGCTTTGTTTCATCTTCCTATTAAAATTTACATCTGGTCACTTAAGTATATACTATATCAAAGTCTTCAAACCACGGTCAAAATTCGGTATATCAATAAATTATTCCATCACTCACGGTGTTAATTATACACCCTCATCAAAAATACAACCATAACATTGTTCAAGTTATCGCGGAAATGAACTGAATTTGAATAAAGTGTCCTGAATACAAATATCAGTGACCTAAGTTACATTGAAAATTATCTGAGTTCGTTGGTGCAGACTACAGTGAAGAAAATGAAATATTGAATGACGCACTAAGTTTCTCGGTCCGATTGCCACTTAAATTACGGCTCCTAACTAAATATTCGCTCTAATAATATTTCAGATTAATAAAACATCGATGATATCCTACGTAAATCTCAAATAATTTCCCTACTCTAGCTAGATAATTTCTTATGTAACGTATTCCAGTTCAATATACACATAGCCAATAAGCATTTTTCATATATAGATGTGCAAATGCCTACATAAAGATATTTCAACACTACATTATCATACTAGTTGCATACAAGTTTGATCTTCCACGCAATTACCATTCATTCAGAATATGATACAATCATGTATTCATTTACCCATCACCGGTTGTTATTATTGTCAAACCACTTTCCCATTTATTAAAATATGCGTAATTTTATTGTCCATACCTTGCTATAGTTCCTCCCTGGGGCATACTTATATTCCGTAGTCGCTTTACATGTGCTCCTATATCGCACATTATATATATCATATACGTTTTACTCCCTGTTAATCTGCGCAATATATCATTTAAAATACCATATATACTTCCATTATTTCATTATTAACCTTCAATTCAACCCATATTTAATTCATTTAACATCTATAATTACCGCGTTTAACCTCCAATATTAATTAAACACAACGATACGTATCACTCCAATAGCGCAGAATTCGTTCCTCAAAACGCATTTTGTCATACAATTCAACATATAACCCCAAATTCAGTATCTATTCTTTCAATATATTCACACAGCAAAGAGTATGGTAATTTAACTTAACCAATTCAAACATGCATCCCTCTGTGACGTAACTGGGTTTGACTGGTATTACATCACTCATGGATGTTTCCAACTTACCGGGATTCTTTGAAAACAGCTGTTACACTATGTCACATTTTAAATCGTATTCCTTCATCCTTGGATAAGATAATGTAGTAAACACGTTACCATTCTGTCACGAGATATCGTCTTAAATATTTCACATTGCACTTTCTTATATTCACTGCACACTTAATTATCTCACGCTTAGGCTATTCAGATCTATTGCATATACTGGTAATACTCTACATAAGAAATTATACTACTTAATACTATTACTTAGCTCGCCACTCAATATCTCGGGCCTTAGTTGCTCTTCGGTCTGGTCGCAGGCCTTGGATTGGGAACTGGGCAGGATCTCCACCACTGGTATCTCAAGTAGAGTGACCTCCTCCACACGGGTCGGGTGGTTTTAACTGCCAGGATGACATCTCCCTCCAGGTTGGTCTATGCCGATTTAGCAAGCCATCATCTGTTCAGGAACACAGTAGACAATATGCGTCGATTCTGGAAAATATGAATTCATCATGGTTCTGCGTAGTAGAAATATATTTTTTATAATGATTGCTTCTTTATTTAGGCTGTCCTTGCTATTATTTCCACTTAATATAGCTCAACCTCGAGCTCTCACGTCTCAATCCACTTCTTGTTTCCAAACGACTTTGCGTCTAAGTATTTGGACGGACTTTTCAAAACTTCTGGATTTTATTCCCTCTTTACGGTATTTCAGCGTTTATCTCTTCGTTTCGTTCAATATTTCCGTCCTCTCAGCTTAACATTTCACGTTAGATATTGCAAATCTTGCTTATTTTTGAGAGCGATGTTCGGGATATCTTGTCCTTCCCACGTCAAATTTTTAAGTCAGTTTTTATAATAATCTGTTTGATCCTTCTTATTTTTTTAAAACAATTCTATCGATTCTACACCATTGTACACCGCCTTCATAGTGGTAGGTTTAAGTTAGTCATGGCCTTCTAGCATACATCAATATCGATACCCTATTACACATTTCTTTGCCTTGGCTGGCCTCTACCTTCCGTAGGCGCCATTTTTAATACGTCTAGTAAATGCATCGGGTACACTATTACTGTGAACATTAACGAGTGTACGATTGATTGCTGACAAACAAAGCAGTGATATAGTTTACTTGCTATTAGGTATACAACTCTTGTGCTAGTATACTGATCTAGTACATGTACTTGGTCTTCTATCTCTCATGATAACTTTCATTAATCTATGGCCTTTATTCAAGGCATAGACCAACAGCGTGTGTTTGTGGAAGCGATTTTGTCTGTGAAACCAAATGTTAGTGTCACTGTTTAAAGAGGTATAGTATCAAAGATGTATACCATGTAACGATGGTGTGAGCTGGCAATTTGTGTTCATACACCCAAAAAAAAAAAAAAAGAAAACCCAGTGAAGGGTTTAACTATTGGTCATCGGGCCCACTACAAATGGTTGTGCAGTCCTCGCTGTCGTTTCCCATTTGCTTTTTGTTTTAGCATTACTGATTGCACATCGGGAGTTTTCCAGCAGTTGTAAAGTTGAGTGTGTTTTTTTGATATTTATTGTGTGTTGATGAAGTACTAATGTGTATATTGTGGTTAGGTCAGAGTGTAGATAGTTATTTTAAATTAGTGGAGAAGTTATTGGAGAACCTAGGTGCTGTTCCTACCTGTTTAATCTTTTTCGGAGGGTTAGGTAAAAGCCGGAAGTAGATGTATCATTACGCAGCTTTATGTACACGCCCTGGGAGAGAGAATTATCTTGCTCTATCAAAATTCGAGGGATCCATTCGAGTGAACTCTGGCGCCCAAATTCCGCACTTTTCAGTTAATTATTTCATTTATTTTATTCATTCGATAGTCATTATATTACGTAAATTACAAATGGCGCCCAGGGTGGTACATATTTTATTAATACTACACAGTGATATTCTGGGTTTAAGTTGACCTCCATTTCTGAACTTACATGTTTTTAGAGAGTTTATAAACTAAAAGTGCTATATTCAGATATGGATTCAGTGATTTATCGTCGTCATCCTGAACTTAGTTCCTGTCAGAGTTTGCTCAGATTTCATGACATTTCGGGCAGTTTTGAGACACTTTTTCCCATCTTCGTCCTAAATACAGAACCGTAGATTACTGAGAGCATATTAAGTGTAGTGTTTATCTGGAGGTGGAAGGGAGTGAAATTCCGAGTTGAAAGGGTTCGATTCGGCCGTCCATGTAACTTTCATTGCACGGACGGACAGATAATTTATGCCTGAAGTCCTGGGATTCGTAATATTTTCATCACAGTAGCGATATTTCATTATGTGTATGCCTGTAATCTGATTTTTATGGGTTTTATTACTTTACATCTTATTTATTCTTCTGCTTCCTTTTGTATGTATCTCTCTTGCCGGGCGAGTTTGCCGTGCGGTTAGGGGCGCGCAGCTGTGAGCTTGCATCCGGGAAACAGTGGATTCGAACCCCACTGTCCGCAGCCCTCAAGATGTTTTCCGTGGTTTTCCATTTTTCGCACCAGGCTTTACCCTAATTAAGGCCACGACCGCTTCGTTCCCAGTCCCAGGCCTTTCCTATCCCATCGTCGCCATAAGACCTATTTGTGTTGGTGCGACGTAAAGCCAGTTGTAAAGAAAAATTGTATGTATCTCTATAAATAACATTTATGCTTTTGTACGTTATGAAAATTATTATTTTGTTTGACTAAAATCATTTCCATGCGATATAAATATCGTACGAGACCAATGACCCAATTTGTTGTTTGTATGAATTATGTATTTATTTAGGCATGCATATATGAATATACAGTCAACTCAGGATATAGTTAAATCGGTTATAATGAACATTCGGCTATATTCAACCTAAACACCTCGTCCCGATTCACGTACACTATAATACTACAAGTTTCGATTATAGTGAACTACAACGTCGGTTATGGTGAACACGAAAATTAACAATTTAAAGAAAATGTTGTGCAGTACATTGCATTCTAAAATAATGTTCTTTTTCCTGCGTAAATTTAGTTTACAGAAGAAAAGCGTTCTCGTCCTCCATCTTTTGCAAAAATTAAGAACAGATAGAGCTCCAGTGGGGAGCGAGAAACCCACCCTACTAATCTTCGAACAAAGGACAACTCGTTGGGGAAAGGGAAACCCTCCTGTCCTGGAGTCATACATTTTGCCCTTGTCAGTGTATTGACCATACTGGACAATTCAGTGTCACCGGGTAGGGAAGTAGGAGAGACGTTCGATAAACACTTCTGCCTGTATTATCCTCCTCCTCCTCCTCCTCCTCCTCCTCCTCCTCCTTTGTATTCTAAGCAGATGAGGACCAATCCATGTTGGGTAAAATCGAAGGCAGTTTCTTTTTTCTAGATTACTTTTAAGATAATCAATTTTTGTGTCACTTGGTTCCTACTTAATTATGCTGGAAGATTTTCGGTTATAGTGAACTTGGGCTATAATGAACCAAATATTTGAGTCCGTAGACGTTTATTATAGCTGAAGTTGTATGTATGCAATTATATGTATGTATGTATGATTGATTGATTGAACGAGATCACGTAGGGCATATTTTTGTGAAACTCGGCATATATTTTACAGTTGTATTGCCATATATGTTACCGAGATCACATAGGGCATATTTTTGTGAAACTCAGCGTGTATTTTACAGTTGTGTTACCGTAGACGCTGGACTAATTGGCATTACGATATTTGAAGGAGGAATGGGGATTGAAATGGTTTCTACATGTTTCGAACAAAACTTACTTTACATGTTGTATTAACTCTTTATGCCATGAACTTTCTTGTAGAGCCGATAATTCAAAATGTTGTTGTCAAGTCCATCAACAGCGAACTTCGCCGATGTGGAACTAGTGAAGCCGTCAGTGACTGTCAACATGAGTAGAAATACGAGCACTCCAGGAAAGACCGGAAACTGAATCATAGGGTAGCATGGAGTGGGAGGAGGGGGACTCCCTCCCTAGGCTGCAATATTGCCGAGACGGTAGAAAACAAAATATGATAGCCTGGTATGCCCAAAGCCCGTAACACTGATTATATAACAACATAACGGCGACTGACTGTTGTTTTCCTGTCGGCACTAACAACCATAAAAACCAAACCCCATGGCACTACAGCCCCTTGAAGGGCCTTGGCCTACCAAGCGACCGCTGCTCAGCCCGAAGGCCTGCAGATTACGAGGTGTCGTGTGGTCAGCACGGCGAATCCCCTCAGCCGTTATTCCTGGCTTTCTAGACCGGGGCCGCCATCGCACCGTCAGATAGCTCCTCAATTCTAATCACGTAGGCTGAGTGGACCTCGAACCAGCCCTCAGGTCCAGGTAAAATCCCTGACCTGGCCGGGAATCGAACCCGGGGCCTTCGGGTAAGAGGCAGGCACGCTACCCCTACACTACGGGTCCAGTACTAACAACCATACAGTAAATAAATAAATAAACTTCAGGCGTGCTCACTTTTCTTCTGCTGCTCATGTCCACTATACGGTATTACTGCTGCAATTGTACAAAACTCACCCTTCAACGACGGGTACAGCAGTTAGTATGGAATATAATTACCGCTGAACTTTGAGGTTCGAACCTCTTGTGATGGTGACTTTTTTTATATGCCTGGCTGAATTACTCGGGTTGATAATGTGGTGGCCTTCAAATACCCAGGAATGCTTTGTTTGATCCGATCATATTTCAGGGTTCTCACTAGTTAGTTGACATGAAAATTACAGCTCATCTCTGTAACTATTAATAGTAAGTTAAATATACTTCATTAACATTAATTTGACGTTGAAATCGATTCAGTGGCTTAGCATTTGTGGTAGGTTCATTGATCCCACTTACGGTACTATTTTAGCTTCGAAGTAATGTGCTCCAGCGTTTGCAGATAGCTCTGTTATCTCACACCCACTGTAACTACAAGATAACGCAGATGTACCTACCATCTGCTGGATTGTATATACTATACCTTGTATACTTCTCAGTTGTTGTTTTTTTTTTTTTTTTTAATACAGTGCGCTATGTCTTCTGGTATGAGCTACATCAAATTTGTTACTTTCATTGACCTGTCTCAGTCTCTTCCTTGGCTTTGATAATATGAAAGTGACTGAGGTATGGGTGATGCTAGTAATACCTTTCCTTATGCAGTCAGTCCCTGTTATGAATGGTGTGGGGCCGATGACCTCGATGTTAGGCCCCTTTAAACAACAAGCATCACAAGCATCATATATCTGGAGTGGTTTCTAGCGCGACTATTTTGTAAACGTGTCACTAAGTCATACGGAATGAGTTCTAGGACCATTGCTGCTCTTGTAGAATACTTGAATTTAGCGTGAACGTAATAACATGTAGGCTTATTGTTAATCATGTTCACGCACGTTAAATGTTATCTGTGTAGTAAAGATACGAAAATGTCGACGAACAAAGAAAGAAATCAACCAAGAACGCATCCCTCAACGTAGCATTCATTGAGGGCCGATGACCAACATGTTAGATTCGCAGGGTCGAAACCGGATCACTGTTGCCGAAATCGAATATAGCGCCTACTTCACTAGGACTGAGTCATTGTTTTTAGGATATTGTGTACTTCGTTAGGGATATGCTACAATGCAACGTGCCAAATGTCTGCGGATGTCCGTTGTTTCTCTCTAATCACTCTTCCGGCACCTTCTCACGACCTATTCACTTCCGTATCAGCGGTATGTAGTGAATTAGACAACCGAAATTTAACTCGAACTACAATTCTTATGCGTTAGTTTCACAGCAGTATTTTCAATGCGAACATTAGAAATAGCTTTCATCGGTGAGGTACGTGAATGACATTCAAATGTATGGCTGGACAATGCGAGTTTCAGGAACGCTGATGATGATGATGATATAAGTAAGTAAACAAGTAAACTCGTGTCCTCGTCCTGAGGTTGTGCAGCTCTTTTAAGGCACACCCCCAATGGAGGTGAGCTGCATGTACAATTCTAACCATATAAAAGTTTCTTGACATTCTTAAATTTCTGACAGTACCAGCAATCGAACCCGGACCCCTGAGGACGGTAGCTACGAAGGTCGATCAAATATAAACGGGATTTTTATTCCTGAACATCAACAGTCGGTAGGACTAGCCCTGCGCTTCTGCTATGCTTAGGCGGGACCGTTAGGAGTGGGGAGAGTGTGTTGTTAGATATTTCCCGTCGTTTCGTCAGTAACGCTCACGATGTCGGAGCAACAGGTGCACCCCTCCACTGCGCAACGCATAATTATAAAATTTCTTGCTCGTGAAGGAGTTACTGCGGCGGGAATTTGCCCAGATTGACCGCACAATTCGATGATCAAATATTGTTAAGAACGCGTGTGTTTGCCTGGCATAAAAAGTTCAAGGAAGGACGAGAACGCGTGGCAAATCAGTAACACGATCGCCGTCCTCGGACCAGCATTACAGACGAAAACATTCGTGCGGTTAAAGACATTATTGACGACGATCGACGGGCATGAGCGACGCACAATCAATGCTACTTACTACTGCGAGCTGTTGAACAAGGCGAGGGTTGCATATCGCCGCAAAAGACGAGATCAAGCGATTCTGCAGGTCATCCTCCGCGACAATGCGCGGCCCCATACTGCAGCTCTGTCTCCAAGCTACAGGAAATGTACTGGACTACACTTGATCATCCTCCTTGCAGCCCGGGCTTATCGCCCTGCGATTTCAATTTGTTCAGACCGCTTAAAGACGCTCTAAGAGGGCAACAATTTGAAAATGACGCGAGAAGACTTCTTGCGCAATTGGCTGGTGATACGACCCTGTTCTTTTTACAATGAGGGCATCAAAAAGCTGCCCATACGCTGGGACAAATGCATTTCCAAAGCAGGAAACTATGTGAAAAAATAAATTATAATTGCCTTGTGTTTTTCTATAAATGAATTTAAATACAAAATAAAATCCCTTTTATATTTGATCCCCCTCGTATTAGTACTAACCGTTACGGTACGGAGGCGGATAATAATAATAATAATAATAATAATAATAATAATAATAATAATAATTAGAGGACCTGTGCTGCTCCACAGCATTCGTTATGAATAGGTGAAATATCGTGTCTTGATATGAAATTGTTCCATGCGTTGCCCGGGTACTTTCTTGATTTTTTTTAAAAGGTTTAAGTTATCTGTTAATTTTGTGTGAAGTGAATTTGTATAGATTTCTTTATTGTGACGTTGATTGATATTTTACGAACTATTTTGTCGTTTTAAAGTTATTGTTTCGTTTTTAATTAAACGTTTTAGATTGTTTTTCATCGCGTGGAAGTTTGTCCTTGTTGAAGCCCATACTGTCTGGAAAGTAAATGGTCCTTTCAAACGGTTAATAAAAATTAGTGATAATTGTATTTACGCGTCGCGCTATAGATATGATGTACTGAGCCATATCGTAAAATGCCTCAATTTATGTAAAGGAAATTCATACTCAAACGTGGCGCGCTAAGCATCCTGCAAGTGCCACATCCACCGCGACAACTGACGTATGCTGTGTATAGTTCGTGGAACCGAAGAGATCCGAAACGTTCCGAGTGGCTCCACACGCTGCACTCTCGAGACATATGTTTCAGTGATCACTTGCTATCTGAACCTGTCTTCGAACGCAATGCGATTTGGAACCAGCGGTATGCGCATCATCATAAGAGGTTCATATCGGATAAAAGGAGTGACGAGATGACGAGCGGCCAGTAAACCTCGTTCTCCGCCTGTTTTATCTTGTTTAAAAGTGAAGTATCTATTTGTTTTTCTTTTATTGTTAATTACTATTTTATTCTATTGACTGTGTGTTTCGTATCTTTGTATATTTTTAATTTGAATTAAATGTATTATACTTCTATGTCGGCCCCTTATTCAATTTTATTACATTTTACTATTTTTAATTTTAGAGGAAAGTAAGACATTGCGAATTAGATCCACTGATTATTTTAGCTTCGTAATAAATTTCCACATCATTATCATTTTTATAATCGTAGTCAGTGGGTTAATTGTAACATTTAATCCATTTCGTCTCATCTCGTACCATCAGTGGTCGATGACCTAGATGTTAGTCCGCTTTAAACTATGTGTTTCCTATCTTTGTATATTTTAAAGTATATTGCTTTAAACAACAACAATCATCATCATCATCATCATCATCATCATCATCATCATCATCATCATCAACAACTATGGAATGAAGTGGCATGAGGAACGATTATGTCAACTTTGTTCTTTTATTCTTGCTATTTAGGGGACAGTTATCATTACAAGCAGGTGATTTATATGAAGTAACTCCTTTTTCATAGAAAGTTCGACAGTTATTTTTTCAAACTGTAAATACGTTTTCTTTAGGAGACCTAACTAAAGTCAAAATGAGATACTCCATAACACCTTATTTTACATTATTCAAAAGTACCGTACACTATTAAATTACGAAATGCCGCATTTGTAACTCCATTCTTCAATCAACTCCCGCAGTAGAAATGCACTGAAAAATCCAGACGAGGCGTTCGACACATTTTATTACACATTTGTATACACTCGACAGCAGAATTGCGACTCACTCGTTAAAAAAAATCTCTGAATTTACTCCGCACTTCAAAAGCTTCAGCTGGAACTGCGTTGTTTCTCCTCGACGGGATAGCTCGCGGTTACTATACTGAAATTCAACTCAAGAGCTTAGGAAAATTATCCTTCCGCACGTGAGCACGTCCCCTGTTCCCCCTTCCCGTCTCCGTTCTCCATCTCCGCCACAACCAGCTTATTAATTAACGCCGTGCGTCTATCTGACAAGTACTTCATTCTGAAATAGTGAAGCATCAAACGAAATCACATCCTTTCACATAGTTGTACTTTGATTACGTACCATACCTATTTATTCCTTTATTGACCATGTAATAATAATAATTTCGTGTGGCTATTTCTAGCCGAATGCAGCCCTTGTAAGGCAGACCCTCCGATGAGGGTGGGCGGCATCTGCCATGTGTAGGTAACTGCGTGTTATTGTGGTGGAGGATATTGTTATGTGTGGTGTGTGAGTTGCAGGGATGTTGGGGACAGCACAAACACCCAGCTCCCGAGCCATTGGAATTAACCAATGAAGGTTAAAATCCCCGACCCGGCCGGGAATAGAAACCGGGACCCTCTGAACCTAAGGCCAGTACGCTGACCATTCAGCCAACGAGTCGGACTATTGACCATGTAAAACCTACAGATTACTGACGAATTCCAAGGCAAGAGAAGCAAGGTTTATTTTTATTAATTTCATAATGCAATTTGTGTGAGGCACATGGGGACTTACAACATAAGTATACGATTCCGCTCTCGTGCAACGACTGTCAGTGGCAGTTTCTTACAGTTCAAAAATCTGAAAAAACCACCTGTGAGTGGGATTGCAAAATACAATGTTTACAGGAATGTTGTAAAAATTGTAGTCTCGTCATTCGGAAGGTACAGACTAACTCACGATCCCCTCATGACAACATTTCTGTAGGTAGAGGGCGGTTACGAATATAAAGCAAAGTACAAATTATCATCATCATCATCATAATCATCATCGAATACGCCATGGATCCTATTCCCATACCGTGTTAAGGCCCTTCCTGTTTTATTTACGGCGAGTGCTGAGCTGACACATCGACCTTTCGCTGGAGACTTGGATTTTCCGTGGAGTTTAAATTCCATGCGAGCGGCTTAAACACTGTACACAGAAACGCCGGTCAGCTGCGCGATGTTTTTCACCACGTCTTCCACAGTCCACAGCGGATTCTCATCTCGTAGGCTACTGAAAATTTTTAAAACAATTTGGTTTAGATTTCCTACTTAATTTTTCTCCACTTTTGTTAACTTTAAAGTATTTCACAGGGGACTCAAGCGTCACAGCATCACACACGTCTTGCTCACAGCTGGCAGCCATTGTGAATACTGAAAATGCTGTTGCAGCCACTATTGCCAACAGTTTTCTTGAATCCATCTTCAACGTCGCACATATTATGCGAACGTATCAGCAATGGAATGAACTCGAACAAAGCTTACTAAGTACACAGTGCAATAAGATATCAATATCACATTAAATTATTATTATTTTGCTACATACACCACTGAGTACAATAACTATTCATAGCCATGTAGGTATGAAATATAAGAGTTGGTAACGAACCCGAATAACATACAACCTGTGATATATTTTCCATATTTATACGGGGCAGTTTTTTAAAATTCGTCAAGTCAATTCACCAGAATATCTAACCAAACTGAAGGAAGCTCCTGACTTCAGGAACAAGTAACAAACCTAGGGAACTATGTGGCGCTGCGGAAGCCTTTTCACCGACCAGAAGTCTGACTAACATCGAAGGGACCGCTAAGGTCTTCAGTTGACTCTCAGTATAGACTAGACGATAAGGGTCACGCGCAGGCTCGCTTTGGCTGGTGACGTCATCTGGCCCCCACTGCCGGGCTTGCAGTGAACACGGCCCATTGTAATAGTGCGTTTCTGATAATGAATTGCTTGTTTTTATTTAACAACTTGCTTAATATTTTTCACTTTTGTTAAATATAATTGCCAGTTGTTATGTGTAGGTAATTATGTTGTAATTTATTTCAGTATTTTTCAGAACATTACAAGTTATTACACTTTGCTTAACACGAACTATTCCTGTAGTTTTCTCAGTACTAAATAATCTTTCACCTCGCAAATAAAGTATTTATGGGTCGGTTTCCGTATTTTCTATCCATCCAATGATTTTAGAACGATTTCATACCAGTTTTATTTCAAAAACGAGTTACTAAAATTAAGGAAATATGACCAATCGCACGGGATGCTTTTTACCATTGTTTTGGAGGATTGTTGGTGTTAAGTAGTATTCTATTGTAAACACCTAATATTATATTTATGTATGAGTAATCTTCCCCACCTGCTTCCAAGTCGGATTGTAAATAATTCCGGTAGCATCTCAGGGATAAATTTATTTCATCAATATTCCACTCATTCACCGTAGGTTCCGAGATAGATCGCTTTTCAGTCTTCTAAGTATCGCACAGTAAACCAATTCTGTCGGTGGACGTCTCCATTCGACTTCCGTATGAATAATTCTTAACGCAAAGGAATATGTGACCTTAACTCTACATATCTTATCCTATTCTTCATAAATAGTAAATACAACTTATCATTATACTAAGTTATTAGCATGCTAATCTGAAGAAAATAAATTATGTTAACACGAGAAAAGAACAATGTGCTTCCATTCAAAATCAAAACATATTTTACATTTCTGTCTGGTAATGAATCATAATTGAAATGGGATCTTCCTCTTGATAATAACTCATCCATTCAATACTGAACTTCATAATATTGGATTATTTAACATCATCTTGTAATATCTAAATCCCACTTCGACTCCTTTGTCAAAAAAAATTAGTCTAACGAAATGAATAAGATGACCTGCTGAAAATATAATTCACGTAGATTAGTTTGTTTCCATCTAACTTCATTCATATTTGATATACGTAACGTCCCTATACAAGACCTTTATTATTGTTATTATTTGGGAAATTTCATAATTGGTTGCTTATGACTGTGTTTCACTTGTGAGATCCGAGGCATTTGATAAATTTCCTTAATATGACTTAAGAATGTTGCCATACCTTCAAAAATGTTGTTCGAAATGAAATATTCATCTATTTCTCCTATATTAAAACTCATCTGCAATATTATCAAACATAAACAAGCTAAATATACCTTTCATTAATCATTCACTATTATAGTAAATGAAAGGATGTGCCAAACATTCAGATATTATTCTACCATCAATCATAGTCTAACCTCATTTCATATTCCCCCGTGCTATTCATTTGAATTAGCTCAATATCTCAATCTACAGTTCGCTTGGGAAAGAAAGATCCTAAATATGTCGATTACTCTTGTCATATATCCTTATATCTTCACCATTATACATGCGGAGGCTAACAACTAATAGTATATCATTATGTGTCTCAAATCGACGTAAAATCAGCTGGTCTCTTGCTAATGCACTCTTCTCAACATGAACCTAACCCTGTAATATCTATTCAATACGATCCTCTATCGATATGTATCATACAACTTCGCAACATCTCTTTTTACACATAACCTCTCGAAATATAAACATTTAAATCTCAACACCTCTACTAATACACAATTCAAATCTATATCTTCTTAGACATCATTCTTCTCATTTCATTATTCCTCCTTATAACATCTCATTTGTTACGATAATAATTTCCCTCGACGATATTACTTCCGCAATACTCATGTAATTCAAGTAGGATCCATCTCTTCCTTTAATTCGTATAGGTGCGGTCATGTTAGTCAATATAATTGCCTCCTAGAGCTCATCTACGTCTTATAAGGCATTCTTCCCAATGTTTTCCGATTCATAACTGAATCGCCTTTCCAAGTAGATTGGTATGATATATCGATATACACTTACTAAAAGCATCAACATAACCATATCACTTCACATATCAGTATACATGTCGATTAAATTAATATTCGTGGTTAATATGACCAAGATCTACTGCTGACGGTAAGAATTTGGCACTTAGAGTAAATCTGAACTAAATATTTCATTGAAGGAAATTATTGCTATCTAATTATATAAATACTTTTGAACAAGAAACTTATCTCATATCTCGTCTCTCCTCTGGGACTGCTGTCTAATCCTCGGATGTTACACGTGCTCCATGCGGCCGGTTACCGCCTCTCCAGACGTCATCTCTGGTCCCAATACATTGCTGCTGCTCTGCTTCGTTATGGCATCCTAGGTAATCTTCTTCCTCAGCTTAAGCGTATTCCATGATGTCACAGTTGCTCATGAAAGTAGAAATTAACATTGGTTTGGCAAAATACATATTTAAAACATTCATTCTTAATATATCTACATTTATTGTCTCTACGTGGAATTGCGTCTCTATTACTATTTAGATATGGTTTCTTATTAATAAATACATTTTTCTCAGGCTAATTACGAATTCCAATTGCTAATTTAATCACTCTTCAGTGTACTATATTGCCTAAAGTACGGAATTTTGCCTTCTCGCCTTTTGTCTGCAGCGGTCTCAATATCACCTTTCGCCGGTATTTAAAGGTCTCAGAGCTTTCCCGTATCTCGATTGCTGTTCTGTGCTATATAGCTCGCAATTTTGCTTCAATCTTCTATAATTATTCTTTCGTTCCGTAACGACGACAAATTCCATCTTCCTTCTTCTCCGATGACTTACTTAATGCAATCTTTTTTTCTTCCAGTAAAGAATGAATTAGGTTTCATTTTTTTTAAACAATATCTGTTCCATCTCTACGTTCTTATAGAGATGGCCTTTATAATTCTACGCCTTCTAAACTTAGATTGATCTGAGATTTCGGTGACATTTCTCATATATTTACACTGCCTGAAGTTGCCGTGCGCCATTTTGTCTGCCCCTTTTTCTTTCGTATTTGCGTCTAGATTGTAACGTACTATACGCGAACCTTTTCTTGAGCCCTGAGCTCCCTAGTGCTGAATCGGTAGACCTCGGTTATCTTCGACATCCATATTGGTAACCTTTGAAACACAAACTATGCATCGCTGTGCGACATCTGGCGTACACTTTACGAACTAGTACTGATGTTGTTTACACAGCAAAGCCAAACTATATAATTCATGCTAGGAACAAGATTCGCATCGAGAAATGTTATATAATGTTAAATAATGTATGTGTGACAGAGTTGTTGGCGTAAGATAATAAATGTTTAGAAAATTCATATCGATCGATCATATTATCGATTCAATTCAGATTTCATTTCCATCCAGTTGGCAGTATAACCGGAACCGTCAGCGCTCCCTCCTTATCACTCACCCCGTAAGAATCGGGCTCAAGAAAAAGTTCGCGTATAGTAGGCCTAATGGTACAGTTATTAAATGTGTTTTGGCCGGTGGAATTTTGGTAAAAAGCTCCTGAAGAAACGTCAACCTCTTCCACCATATCAGAGATAACCCTTTTTGGGGGAAAGAGGCTTCCACAGGCTTAGGCCACATAGACTCGTTGTACAGAGAAAACCCCCACAGTCAGAAAACACGATCAAATGATCAATATTTTTAAACACCTAATAAATACTCCTAATTATTATGATGGTAGTAACACTGTATACATATTTACATTATATACAATACAAAATATTTACAATTAGATTTTTACTTAGCTGTTTTAAATTACTTTAAAATCAGTCTATCCAACAACTTTCTTAACTTTTTTCACACTCTTCCTTTGTTCATGAGGTGTTCATTTGCACCTCTCGTAAGAATTCATGTGTCTACGTTTTTTTTACATCCTTATGAACGTTCTGGTTATAACAAAACATAAAACAACAAAATCTTCAAGATCAGGATATCTTTTCTTAATTTTTTCCTTTAACAACCTAAAAACTCCTGGACATTTCTTAATGTAGTTTCCATGGAGGGCACTAAATTCATTTTCCATTTTAATAATAGAATTAATGCACTCACCCGTGGGTTTCATTTAAGTACCCTCTTGAAATGGTTTCTAGCCAATTCCTAGCTGAAGGAGAAATGTTCACGGTTTGGATTCCGTACTGGCTTTCGGGGGGTACTTTTTCTTCACCCTATAAGCTACAGAGCGAACAATCATTTCTAGTAGCTTGGTCTTCTTTCTAACTACTTCGACAGACACGTTTGCATTATTTTCATCTTGAAAATGTTCAAGAAGTTCATCGACAACTGAAATGAAATTATCATCGTCGTCGTCGTCGTCATCATCCTCATCCCTATCCTCATCATAAACATTACAATTTTTGGCACAAGCTTCTCCATGTTCGTTGAACATTGCTTGGCAGTGTTCGTCATTATCAAGTATGAAGTTTTGAGGCACCTTATCTTACGCAGACAAAATGTCTGCGCTCAGAGATTGGACATTTTTTCATCTGGACCACTTCACCTGAATTCCAGCTTAAAATTAATGATTTAATTCGCTGCGATATAGTGGTAAATAGAGGATGATCATAAAAGCGACCAAGTCCTCGGATCTGGGAAAAGTAGTTCTCAGTTATGTCCTGGTTACACTTAGCCGCCATTACGTAAGTATAGCCTTAAATAGACCACGAGGGTTATTTATAGACATTAGAAAACCTTCTTGGAAAGGAAGGAAATTGTTTTGGCCAATTATTCTCATGATGAAAATTAATTCGAATAATTTGTCAAGAGCACGATTTTGCTGCTCTATAAAATTCCTACAGGCACTTTTTAACCTGTTAGTACCACACACGGCGACACGGGAGTGTATGACGTCAAATCCATTATTAATCGTGATTACAGTCTCTCCTACATGCTTTCTACGACATGAATTATTTCTACTAACAGTTCTCTGGACATTGCTGTATCAAAGTTGTAGTAGATAGGTTGCATCCACTGTAGAGCTAAACTTCTTATTACAATTACTTGGACATTATCATGGGGTTCTCCAATCATTTCTTCATTTTGATCAAAGCATAAATCGTTGTTAACCTTCATTTTATCAAAGCTGAGTACATCTCTTTCAAAATTTGTAAAAAGACTTGATTGTGTTTTTTAAGATATTAATGCTCAACTCAATGAATCCAAAGAAATAAAAAACTATCTTAGCCATCGTTTGATTGTAACTTCCCTAGGAAGAGGGTAATTAATCACGTCTCTAACAAAACGCAATGCTTTATATGATATAGACCGTAAGGTGACCGCCTTAGCAAGGTTCTCAGATGACCTGCTTGAGCATCTGCCTTTTACTAAAGCTTGCTGTTGGCTTTTAGGAAAGTACCCTCGAAAACTTTAACGTTATTTTTAATTTTATTATCTCTGTATTAGCTGCACTAAGGCTGTCGTGAAGATCCTTATTTTGCTGTTTTAATTCAGTTTTCTAGTCTAACTCCAATTCTGCAGTCGCTTCAGCAATTTTCTCATCACAGAAACATTGATGTTTACTTTTGTTATCTAATTCCTTCCTCAAGATTGCATTATTAACATTTTCCACTTCAATTGGTGTCTGCGATATAAAATTTGCCGTATCTCCTTACGATGGTTTCGCTCTTGTGCCCTTATTTCACGATCTTTACAGGGCTGACTCGCTAAATCATTGCTACTAAGTGGCAAATTTAAATGTGGTACTGCGTCAGGCCTTAAATCACGTCTAATTTGAAGGTTTAATAACTCACTCTTCAAGTCCCCCATGTAGTCCGAGCCGTCAAAGTGTACAGAGCACACACGAGCATTCTCAACAGTAAACGAGTCAGCCCGTTTACAGGCATTAATCCACTTTAATTTAATGTCACTGTTCTCTGGAAAACGATGGAATTTAATGTCTAAGTCCTTCTGCTGTCCATCGTGGTTAGAGCAACTGGCGACAGCACAACACACCATGGCACAGCGCAGAAAAATAAAATTAAACTCATACTGTTGCGAAGGTAAACACCATCACTAGACTAATGGCGCTCTGCTTGGTTTAGCGAACTTTGGTACCGCTTGACATCAGGAGGCGTGGTTTGCTGCTGCGCATCCACCTGATGACCCCTACCGTCTAGTCTAGTAACCGTGGAAGTACGTCTTCATAGTCTAAGTGTTCAGCCCCTCTATATCTATAATCAAATTATGCAACATACAAACAGCCTTAACTATCAGTTCCGCTGTTTTGAATTTTCGACCACACCTGTGAGCTGCCAGCAACGTTCGCGCGGGACTGCTGCAGGGTAAAAGCTCCATGGCGAGCAGCCTGGCTATAGCCAGCAGCGCGGTGTTAGGGCGAGCATCCATGTGCCAGCAGCGAAGCGCAGCATGGGAAACGTACCCTAAAACACATCGGTCCCTCTCCCTAAACCAGGGTAATCTAACGAGATGTGTGTTTACGGGCTAGAGGACAGCAGGAAGCGCCACTATTAATTAATTATGGGTGCCTCGAATGAACCCGTAAAACGAGCACAGATACGAAGAACACGTACTGTACAACAGGAGGTACACACATAGACCAAGAGTAGGTATTGCGGAGGCTGGAAACTGCGCGCTGTATGTCAAGCCTCGTAATAGCTCACTTGGCGGGGGCGCGGTGGGAGTTGTGATAGTGGATGGTGTTCGAAGCTTCGAATCCCACACAAGTATGTTTTATTTTATTTTGCCGCCAATTGCCTGGGATGTGGTAAGGTTGCATACTTCATAGCTTCAACGGACTAATTTTATTTGGCCTTGTAATGGGCTGTATGTATCGTGGCATAGGGTATTCATCTGCGTTGGATGAGGATGAAGGTGAGGAGGTGATGGTCTGTGGCTAGGACACAGGCAACCGATTAGCTGCGTTGAACATGTTCCAAGCATCTTAGACCACAGGTAGGACAAAGTGTGCCATATTTGAACTATAACAACATGAGATAGCAGATAGGTATGTTGCGATAGGTATGTTGCTGCGTGAACTCCCCTCCTTCGAGGCAAGTCACAATACAACAAAACACAAAGCCTATTCACTGCCTCATAATGTTTTCCGGTGACGAGTATGTGGATATGTTACTCATCTGTGGAGAAACTAGACAGAATGCATGGCAGGCACACTGTCCGTATCAAGAAAGCTATCCGGATAGACAAGCGACAGGCATGACTTTTCGGAGTGCGGAAAGACATCTGCGGGCTACTGCGTCCCTGGGAAGGATACGGCCTGTTGGAGATCATCCCGTGACGTCTGCTCACAATGAAGATGTGGTGTTGAACGCTGTCGGATATATCCTGCCCTATTAGCGACCGTCTTATTTATGGGCGAAGTGTGGTTCCACAACAATGGAACCGTTAATCGACGTAACATGCATTACTGGAGTGTGGATAATCCCCATTGGGTACGACAGGCAGCATTTCAAGTACAGTGGGGCGTGAATATACTGTATAGTGTAGCGTCTTGCGTGATCACCTCATTGGTCCCCATTTCTTTGAGGGATCTCTGACGGGAGAACGCTATCTGCGGTTTCTCCAAGATGATCTACTACGGTTCTTGGAACATGTGCCACTGCTTGACCTCGGCAGGATGTGATTTGATATCACGGAGCTCTACGTCCGGAACCATCTCCATGCGACGTATCCTGATAAATGACCAGATAATACACTACTTATCTCCACTATACTCTATTATTACCAAGTCAATTCCATTGTGTTCCGACGTCCCTCCTTTCGGGTGAGGGGATAGCACGAAAATTTGTGAAACTGATATAAACACTCTATTACCAATGCAGCAATGTACAAACTAATTGTAATAAGAAGAGTCAACTGCTTGTATTAAAAAAAAAAAATGGATTTCAACAAACCTCAACCTGCTGAAAACACTCCAACTCAAACTAGCCGATGACGAGAATACTGCTGACGTCATTCGCTTAATGTGTGAGAGTGGATTAATCAAGTATCAAGTGTTGTGTTTCTCAGGGATATACGTTCCCTTTTAATATGTTTTGTCCTTTAGGCGTAATGATATATATTACTTCAGTTTCAACGAGTTCGTTGAGTAAATGATTTCATTTTCAGATTTTGTTTCCAGTTAGTTTGTTACGAGTTGTACTTCCTCATAAAACAAAAACCACCACCACCACCACATTTAGAATGAACCAAGAGCCCTTCCATAGCTCAGACAGTGAAGTATTTCACCGATGCATCGGCTTAAAATTTTGGTGACTGCATGTAGAATTAATATTTGCCTCAACGGAAATAGGACAGGTTTTCTCTGGGATCTTCATTTTTCTCAATTCCATTTATACTTCATAATCATTTGTTTTCACCCCAGAGGTGTACGGTAGATCTCGCCAGCCGACACGTTTCCATACCTCGGTGCTGCCCGGCTCCGTGGGTAAACGCCCCCTTAGCGTGCTGGCCTTTTTGGTCTAGAGGGTCCCGGCTTCGATTTCCGGCCGGGTCGGAGATTTTAACCTTAAAATGGTTAATTTTCTTGGCTCGGAGACTGGGTATTTGTGCTGTCCCCAACATCCCTGCAACTCACACAGAACACCATCCTCCACCACAATAACGCGCAGTTACCTACACATGGCAGATGCCGCCCACCCTCATCGGAGAGTCTGCCTTACAAGGGCTGCAACCGGCTAAAAATAGCCATACGAAATTATTATTATTGCGTCGGTGCTAGTTGGACCTTCGTCATATGACCCGGCAGGTTAAGTATATTTGGATTAGATTTGTGACGCACCAACAAAGAGAGCGCTATTGTAATCGAGTTGCCTTGTTATTTCTGTTAAGTCATATTGGCCTACAGTCCGCCAACCTAGATATTACTGTAAGGGATAGGCGATAAGACATTCTATTTTACTATTAAGGAATTGGTTGGAAATGTATTTGTCTGACCTTTTCCTTTTGTTTTAAAACGCTCTTGTAAGTGGTCATTGTATTGACGAAAATCACGGTCTTCACATACGCACACAGTGCTGAAATTGTTGCCTAGTAATGAGGATCATTAGCGTAGCGGTAAATTCATTGACACCAGTCTTTCGCATTAAAGCTCTTAAATTCCAACCGATTGTACTAGAATTCGATCCCGCAACCTTGAGAATAGGAGGCGAATGCTAAATCAGTTATGCTGCTGAACTGATCAAGTTCCAAATTAACTGGGTTGTACGGAGGAGTAAACATAACTTGTGAAGTATCACCAGAATTTAATAACATTTTGATATGCTACATGGGTTGTACTGTCTCCCAAGGCACCTTGTGTAAGCGGAGAACTGCATGTGTCTCATTACACGCGGTAGCCAGATTTCTGCAGCTGTTCGTGATGCACAAATTTACAATATTTCTCTTTCTCGGGTTTGAATTGTCTTAACGAGGCACTCCTTCGATTACAACAGGCTGTTACTGTAGAACGTGAATGAGTAAACTTGATGAGTCAAACTTCTACAAGAGTTGAACCTGGTTCAGATGGCTGTTTCTGTGGTGCCCTACATGGTCTGTGGGAGTTTCCTAGTGAGTAAATGCATCACGACGAACGTTGGGATAGTTCCAGAATCAGTGACAAACTTCAGCGTTTGCTTTTGGCTTAGACGTGCCAAACTCTGCTGCTTATGTTCGTGTGCCTACTATGAATCACTCGCTGAGTGTAGCTGCAGTACGAACAGATTGGCAGAGCGAGAACGGGAGAACTAGGATCGGTATTTTGTAGTTCCTGCGTTTGCTGTAGAAAGATAATTGCTTCAAATGTACGCGTATTTCCACTGACATCCGGCCAATTAATCTGAAACAAAATGAATATAACAATTTTATTAGAAATACGTGTTTCGTCTTCCATTTGTCTTGATTCTGCCAGTTTTAAGAAAAAACCCTGATTATTTGTTGTTACAGATGAGTTATTTTTCTACAAGTTTCTTGAAGTAAAATCCTTAATTGGAGGCAGCTTCGTTCAAGGCATACGTTTACAATGAAAGAACAAAAAATACAGACCATATAGCTCAATGAAATCGTCGCTCGTTGCTCACCAATGAGAAATCCCGTTCATGCGCTTCCTCTCATGGCTTATGATCGCAGTACCGACCGTCACGAAAACATGAAGCTTACTTTGAAGGAATAATTTGAATATTCGAAGGGTTCGTATAAATAATTATATTAAACATTTCCTACTTAACTGTGTGTCTGTGGAAAACGAGCTATCGCATGAACAGGAAACTTAAAATTAACATTACCAAGGGCGCGGAGAAGACAAACAATGGAACACTTTCAGTGAGTTGCTATTTCATATAACTTAATGTCTCTAGTTTTTGTGAGTGTGCTCGAAATGGTGTTCATCTGTGTCCAGGACAGTTTTTATTTATTTATTTATCGCGTAGCTTTTAGTGCCAGGAGTGTCCGAGGACATTTTCGACTCTCCTGATGCAGGTCTTTTTATTTGACACCCGTGGGTGACTTGCGCGTCTGGATGTGGGATGATGGTGATGAGGTAGGGAGAGGGTGAAACCCGCTGTCGGCACATGCCCTACGCCTGTCGAATAACACAAAGGGATCTGCTCAAGCTTCACATCTCCAACCGACGAACGAATCACTACCAACAGCGTCATATGCCCTCACACTGAAGAGAGGTTTGTACTTGAATCCAGCCTTTTGGCTCGCAATCTAGTGATTAGATATTGTATACCATCGCCTCTCTTACCCTGTCGGCCAACATTTTGATAGTGAATATTTTTCCACTAGGGACTCGAACCGACTAACTACGGTGTCAAACCATATAGACTTGACGCTTTAATGATCACGGACACTAGGCGGGCCAGGGCAGTCTTAAAGCGTTGGCCATATTGCTGCGCGAAGCATCTTCAGTTGTATGCCAGTACCTTGATGTGCTTCTCTTCAGTTCGGCACATGCGGGAACGTTCCCCGACAACCTGTCTTTCAATAATAATAATAATAATAATAATAATAATAATAATAATAATAATAATAATGCTATTTGCTTTACGTCTCACTAACTACTCTTTTACGGTTTTCGGAGACGCCGAGGTACCGGAATTTAGTCCCGCAGGAGTTCTTTTTACGTGCCAGTAAATCTACCGACACGAGGCTGGCGTATTTGAGCACCTTCAAATACCACCGGACTGAGCCAGGATCGAACCTGCCACTTTGGGGTCAGAAGGCCAGCGCCTCAACCGTTTGAGCCACTCAGCCCGGCAACCTGTCTTTCAGGTACAGTGAACTGTGCAAATCGTTTAGCCTATAATATGTGTATTATGTATTCCTACCGAGTTTGGTATTCGTACTACGAATAGATCCCTCGTTTCCTGTCCGGAGTGGGTTAACTAGGGAACATTTAATTGTAACCACCCGGTACATCGAAATAACAGATCGGAAAATTTAATAGAATATAACTGCTATGCATAAAATTAACATTTACAATACTGGCAGGGTAGTTCAGTTGCCTAATACGTCGAATTTTGGTAAAATCAGGAGACATGTGGATTCAAATCCTACCGCCGACAATACGTAAACTATTATTCCGTGGTTTCCTTATTTCAGTGGCAGTACTGACCGTGGTCACTTCCCGTTCTTAGGGCCATTTAATTCTAAATGCACACATCAAAACGGAAATCACTATAGCACAGGCATAAAATTCGTACCTGAGGAAGTACTGTACTCGGCATGATTTGTAACCTTTTCGATTGGTAGTTACAGAGTATGTGGTGGGGGAAGCAGCCAAGGTAGTTAAAGCGTGCTCGTTTCATCCGGAAGAACGTGTGTTCAGTTCCCCATTAGGAAGTCGAAACATTTAAGAAACGAAATTTTCACTTCTGGAGGTGCATATGGCCCTGAGGTTCACTTAGCCTACACCAAAAATGAGTACCAGGTTAAGTCCTGGGGACGGAGGCAGCCGGACATGGAGCTAACCATCCGATTCCGCTTAGGGCCGAGATTACGAATAGGGAAAGCCTTTACCTTCCACTCCTTCAAGAGCCTTCATGTCCTGTATGGAAATGACTTTCCTGATTTAATATTAGTGAAAGAATGCAACTACAAGAATATTGGAAGCAAGAAAGCAAGCTTGTAGTTGATGGGCCCATGACTCCTCCAGGCTTTTTAAAAAGAATCTCGACCATTGGGACGTGACGTTTCATTTCAAAAATCGCACATGCATTAGCAAGAGTATATAAGGAACAGTGAGATCTACATACTTAAAATAAACGTGGATATACATCACTCTGTGAAGCTATGCTTTGTTTTGTGAACGCCAGCTACCTTCCTTTAACTAGTGGGTATCACAGAATCATTGTGATGAATCTCACTACCGATAGTGTCCATTTTCATTATAGAAACTTTCGTATGATTTTTGTTCGATTATTAGCCTATAATGTTGGCAAGCATATCTAGGTACAATAAGTCTAAAGCATATGCAGTTCATGCAGTTCATGCAGTTCATGCAAGTACACTAACTCTTCCACCTTCTCACATGATTCCACACTTTTATCTCTCTCTCGTCCATTGATTCTTGTATCCCGCAACTGCTTTTGGTTCAGCATATTCATGAGGTTATGGCCTTCTAGGTGAGTTGTGCAATATTGGCATCAGAATCACCTTCGTGAGGAGTCCAACGCATCTGGGAAACGAATTACCAGAAATGGTATCGCTACCACATCCGTAAGTGCAAGTCTCTTCTAGGAACATTAACATTAACTACGTGGACCATGCATGGTTTCCTGGGAATCGGATTGGCTGATTAAGCTACAGCTCACAAGCTGAGTGGAATGAAAAGCACAACTGCGGCGCTGCGGTCCTAGTTACGTTGATCATGCCGTTCGTGAGCGGCAACTTCAAGAAAGAAAATTTCGATCATTAAGTAAGTGTTGTCATTCAAATTGATCTGCATTTATTGCATACTCGGATAAGATTATTGCTGGCTAACTTCTCTAATTACTACTTTGAAATGTTTGATTTGACTCGAATGTTTAATACTTCGAACTAGTCCATAGGTTTTCTCCTTCAAAACTACACTATCGCTAGTATCCGTGGTTAACGTCTTCCATCATATTAGAGACTGAGATTGTTTTACTGTGCTACATGAGTTGAGTCACCCGTCAACCACCGGAACATGCTATCATGCTGACCACGCGGAGAGTGCCGCTTGAGTTACGAATCTTGATAAAGCTTGCGGTTTACTAGCGTGACGCTAACACGCCCCCTTCTCATTGACATAAGTTGTAAATATAAATGATAATGCGCGCGTACGGATATTTAGCGCTTTCTTTCTCTTCCTCTCTCTCCATTTCGCATTACCTTTGTAGTTCCCCATCTTTTTGTGTCCTCTGTGATAACAGATTTTCTAATAAGGATATGGGGTTTTGCTGTAGCTTTCGTGCTCCTTTCGACCATGCACTTAGCTGTCATAAGGAATACAACCATGCATCGAAGGACTTTCGGATCTCCAAAGGGACCAAAGCTAACCTCCGGGCAAAAGCACTCACTTTTTCGGAAGTGATACGAGTGCTCTGGTAATAAAAGATATAACAACTCTCTTGAAATTATTACTTTCCGTTGTTCGTCCCTGGGGTAGACATGATGTGATCGACTGAATACGTTTGGACTACGTTTAAACCTGCTGGAAACTGAGTACTTTACCTGGAAACATACCCATCTTCCGACGTCGTCGAAGTAAATGAATTTGCTTTAAAGAACGGTGGCAACTTTCGATACTTAAGGCAGATAGTAGAGAGTAGAGGAAGATCTGCAAGCAAGGATAAACCGGCATTGATATTATGGAGACAGTCCTTTCTGACAACGAATGCCAACTCGTTCGAAATATAAATATACAGTGGCGGTCAAAATAATAGAGCCACCTCTATTGACGGGATTAAGAACTAGGATATCTATTAGTTCGCAAAATCTCCACGAGTGCCGTGTTATCAGTCCCTTTTAGACAACATCAGGGAAGACGTCGCTGCTATCTGTAGTCGTGCGAAAGGAAGCGTTTGAGCTAGACGTGCGAAAAGAGGCATAAAGGTAAGAATCTTATGGGTCAACATAAGAGCCGTTGTACAGAAGTCCCGTTCAAATTGATTTTTTGCAGTTGTTTTGGGGGCTAGCGATATCATTTGTCAACAAACCTCTACTCAATATTATTTTGTATGTAAATTGACGTTTGGTTTTGTTTACATTCTTCTAGATGGGCAGAGCAAAGCATACAAGTGATGATGAGCGTATAGTAATATTCCGGTTGTTCAAAAGTGGGATGTCCATGAATCAAATAGCCAAAGATTTACACGTTTCGCGAAATCTAGTCCAGAACGCCATTAGACTGCCAAAACAAAGCCACAGGCGGAGAACAGGGGGCGACCTCGTGTAACTACTCGCGTAGACTGACTCATCACGACTGAAAGCCATTTTGTTCAGCGACAAAAATTATGTTCAACCATCAACCTCAACGATTCAGAGACGACTGAGATCCGCAAAATTGAATGGGCGCATTGCGAGACAGAAGCCACATGTTTCAAAAGGTAATGTTCGGAAAAGATTGGCCTTCGCCCGGAGAAATGAACAAAAACCTAATATTTGGTGAAGGAACATCCTTTGGTCCGATGAATCCAAGTATAATAGGTTTGCCTCAGACGGAGAAGTCTATGTGCGCCGCCCACCAAACCAGGCATTTAATCCCAAGTACACTTTAAAAACTGTGAAATACGGTGGCGGAAGTGTTACGGTATGGGGATGTTTTTCATGGTACGGCATTGGTCCAATACACCGTATCAGCGGCATAATGAACGCAGAAATGTACAAAGACATCTTGGCAAATGTGATGCTGCCTTATGCTGAAGAGGAAATGCCGCTGAAATGGAAATTTCAGCAAGATAACGATCCAAAGCATACTGCAAGGATCATAAGGCAGTTTTTTCAAGATCACCATATCGAAGTATTAGAGTGGCCACCTCAATCCCCTGACGCATCACCCATTGAGAACTTATGGGAGATCGTAGACAAGAGAATTGACCGCTCAAAAGCTACATCTTTAGATAAACTTTGGGAAGAAATCCAGAGAGCCTGGTATGCGATCGGCAGCGACGAATGCAGGCGTTTAGTCGACTCTATGCGTAAGAGGTGCAGGGCAATCCTCAAAAATAAGGGTTACCTCACGAAGTACTAATGCACTCCTATGCAAAAACGACTGTTCCTGTAAATTTTATAAGACTGAGATCAAGTACAAAATATTTGTGTCAATTGGCTCTATTTTTTTGACCCTGTGGTCTGGTATTCTTTTGAATATTATTGATTAGTTTGAGTTGTGTTATCAATATAACTGACTGTAGTACAATGTGACTCTGTTGTAATGGTTCCTGTACAACGTAAAATTTTGTTTCCATCATAGTACAAACATGTCTAGTAATAAATTTGCACTTTATTCCAAACCTTTGCCAGGTGGCTCTATTATTTTGACCACCACTGTATATCAGACTCTTCTAACGAGGGAACTATCGATAAGGTCATATCGAAACCGATGATGCAATTTTGCTGAGAGGATGATGAGACCATAACATAGTTATCTACAGCATTTTAGCTGCCATTTCGAACTGAAAGGTATCGAAATCTTGATTCAAAATCCGTGTGATAATGCAGTTACTGGACAACCCTTGCATCTTGCGGGTGCGGCGCACAGGGGAGTAGACTTGCAGTTGTGCTGGAGAGAGATATAACTAACTGGCAGGTTACAGCGCGCCGAAGTCACTTTAATGTTAGGAGACGGGGGGGGGGAGTGAATCCAAAACGAGGTGTGTTAATCGCATGATGAAATCACAAATGTTTTTGGCACCCCGCGCAACATTGTTCTTCACAGTTTTCCTTGTTTGAAGGCAATATTTCTCAAGCAGGAAGCCTCTGTGGCTCAGGCGGCAGCGCATCGGCCTCTCACCGCTGGATACCGTGGTTGAAATCCCGGTCACTCCATGTGAGATTTGTGCTGGACAAAGCGGAGGCGGGACGGATTTTTCTCCGGGTACTCCGGTTTTCCCTGTCATCTTTCATTCCAGCAACACTCTCCATTAACATTTCATTTCATCTGTCAGTCATTAATCATTGCCCCAGAGGAGTGCGACAGGCTTCGGCAGCCGGCACAATTCCTATCCTCGCTGCTAGAGGGGCTTCATTCATCCCATTCCTGACCCGGTCGAATGACTGGAAACAGGCTGTGGATTTTCATTAATTCATTCTTCATCATCATGTTTTGAATTCTGGTCAGTGGATGAATTTCGGAATTTTAATTGTTATTACATTTCGCCTTATCTCGTACTATTAGGGACGGATGACGTAGATGTTAGGCCCCTTTAAACAACATCAATAATAATAATAATAATAATAATAATAATAATAATAATAATAATAATAATTTAGATGAAGACAGACCTCGATTTATGTATAAGTTACATTTTGTTTCACAATTCAGGCACCGAGCTCGATAGCTGCAGTCGCTTAAGTGCGGCCAGTAGCCAGTATTCGGCAGATAGTGGGTTCGAACCCCACTGTTGGCAGCCCTGAAGATGGTTTTCCATGGTTTCCCATTCTCACGGCAGGCAAATGCTGGGGCTGTACCTTAATTAAGGCCACGGCCGCTTCCTTCTCAGTCCTAGCCCTTTCCTGTCCCATCGTCACCATAAGACCTATCTGTGTCAGTGTGAGGTAAAGCCAATAGCAAAAAAAATCTGCTTTCAGTAGTTTTTGTAAATTGGGGATGATCTGTAAGATTATTGTATTAGTTTAAAATCTACACTCAGAATTTAGGAACAATGATACGTAGATTTTATTTTTTGTTGGTGGATGGACGTCACAATAACACTAAGATTTTAGGCGAAATAGGAGAGGAATGGGCTAAGATTGGGAAGAAAGCGGCCGTGGCCTTAAATTAAGGTACTGACGCAGTATTCGCCTGATGTGAAAATGGGAAACCATTCGAACTAGAGTTCGGACTCACCATCTCTCGAATGCAAGCTTACAGCTACACGGCCTGTACCATGCAGCCAACTTGCTCGGTACGTAGATTTTGTCAGATTTGGTGGTGGTGGTTGTTTTAATAGGAGGTACAACTGAGCAGATTCTCTATCAACACTAATCAGAGGAAGGAAATGGAAAAGGTCCGCCCCTTTGAAGAATGAGGGTTACCAGCAGAAGGAAGTGAAGGGCCACGAAGGCCACGAAGGGCGTGAAAATTAGACTCTCTAGTCCTCGCAAACCTCGCAGTCTGATGAAGGACAACACGAGTTGACTAAGGAAAATCTGATTTGAAAGATTAATTGGGGAGGCTGACACAAACAAGTGAAAGCAGTGCCAGGCGTAGTTAGGTGCGCCGTAGTCGCTAATCCACCCTCCCAAGTTGAGAGTCCTTGAGGGTTTCCCTTTCAGCCGCCTCTTGCGGCAGACTGGGGATATCGTGGCTGTATTTTACAGCTTGGTGAAGATGGGGCTTAGTAGAAAATACATCGAAAATGTCCTGTCGAGCGGTATCTTGCATGAAGATATTTTTGGAAGGTTTAAGGACCAAGTACATCTTCATGTGTGCCGACACACTATTTTTGCAGAACTGGGGGTTGAATTGTTAACCTTTCAACTAGGCCCACTACTTTTATTATAACTGTAGTCTCCTTCTGCTATTGTAAAGCATCATTGGAGTGCACTGCAATGTTGAGTAGGAGATAGCTCTTTAATTCATAATGTGCTCTCCTTGCTTTTCTGTAAATTGTCTCTTTACTCGTCCTTTAATGAGGCTGTTAGGTCCCGTCTGGCTGCAGTTCAAGTCGCGAAGGAATGCTCTCGTGACATTGAGCTACATCCTGCAGTAATTAGCGCCTCCAAGCACTTGTCTTCATATAACTCATTTGTTTGACCATTTTGTGTGTATATTCCTTGGTTCGCTACTCATGCATAGTGAACGTTTAATAGTGAAGTGAAAATCCAGAGCCTGTTTCCAGTCATTCGACCAGGTCAGGAATGGAATGAATGAAACCCCCATCTAGCGGTGAGGATAGGAATTGTGCCGCCTGCCCAAGCCTGTCACACTCCTCTGGGGCAATGGTTAATGAATGTCAGATGAAATGAAATGATATTGGAGAGTGTTGCTGGAATGGAATTTGGCAGGGAAAACCGGAGTACCCGGAGAAAAACCTGACCCGCCTCCTCTTTGTCCAGCACAAATCTCACATGGAGTGACCGGGATTTGAACCACGGAACCCAGCGGTGAGAGGCCGGCGCGGTGCCGCCTGAGCCACGGAGGCTCTAAATCAGGGCCTCTCAGGGTGCATGCGCGTGGTGCATGCACTGTGCATGGTGCAAAAGACGACTTCGCTTGGTTGACCAGAGTGCAGACCCCCCACTCCTCTCTCCCTACACCTGTCTCCCCGTTCAGCCTGTCTCCGCGTTCCTCACCTTCACTGCTGTTTCTCCCCCACTGCGAAATGTTTACGTGTGGTGAGCGGAGACGCACAGTTGTATGGGACAAGGTTACCAGTGTTATTAAAAAAATATAAAAAGTGAATTAGAAATACACATACATGTTTGAGAGGAAAGTAAACATAATTTTAAAAAAATGCAGAACCTGTAACCAAAATGAAAATGCTACAGTACTGGAACAAACCTCATTTGTGGATATAGAATGCTCTTCTTCAAGCTGTTTCAACTTCCTTAATTCTTTCCCTCTGACGTCTCCTATGATTTCACAATAATTTTCCGAATGTAGTCTGTTGTAGTGTCTTTCAATAGACGATTTTCTTACACACGTTATCGTCCCACAGATTAAGCATTTGGCGTTATCGTCACGACAAACAAACAAAAACAAAACAAAAATACGAAAGTTCCCAGTTCGATTGAAATGGACTTTCGGAAGTCTTTGCTTTCTTCGAAACAGGTTGCTCCATTATTATGTTGTAGTCGTGCGCTTATCTATTTCACTGATAAACACGTCGTCTACCATCAAACGCTTCGTCGCTCTCAGCACACTACACCATCCGAGTCAAGCCGAGTTGAGGCGAAGCGTACCGATGCACAGTGCACAGAGCCTATGCACCTCGCTCTGCACCCATGAGAGTTTGGGCGTTTGAGAGGCCCTGCTCTAAATGTTTAATAATATTATCCGTATTTCAGGGGACAAATAAAAAAGGCAATCGTTTTAATTACCTATTTAATAGTTCGCCAAAACGGAGATATGTCAGCTGGTTTACTCAGCAATATTGCACTCGTAAGGAAAATCTTTCTGAACTGTAACACTTAGTAGGCCTATATTAGACTGCTTTAGACCAAAGTGTATCAAATACCTCTTCTCTTCTGATTAGTAAAGAGTATTAGGTCGATAAATATCGTGATTATCTCAGTGATGTACAGTGGTACGTATGCATCAAACCTCACGATCGTAAATTTAATTTCGATGAAATTCTTGCATGTGTTTAGCATTCGAACTTAGAATCATGTTTTGAGGAGAGAGAACACAATGTTCTCTTCTTATAAAAATTCAAAAGTTAATTCGGGTAACTATGCAGGATACTGAAGGGCACTGACAATAATCTGTATCGTTTGAATGTTATAAACATTCAGAAAACAAAAGTCATGGTAATTAGCAAGCAGAATATCACCAATGCTGGCATCACCCTGGATGGAAATCCGCTGAAAGTGTGCTGGTTAGCACAAGAATGGGATGCAGATGTAGATATCAAAACCAAAATGCGCATTGCAGGAAGTGTCTCTCTGAAACGAAAACAGCTTTTGTGAAACCGTAACCTTCGATGCGAAACTCGGCGTGTTTTGAAGTGTTGTGTGTTATCGGTGCTGCTTTACAGTGTGGAAGGACGGGCACTAATCCCTTCATCAGTGAAGAGACTGCAGGTCTTTAAATACCATGTATCGAGGAATGTTCAAGATCCTGTGAATCCACTGACGTGGAGCTTCGTTGTACCGGGAAATTATGTGAAGTCTTAACTCTCCCAAGACACAGGAAAGTAGCATATTTTGGCCACATCTTCCGAAATGACAAATACAGCCTAATACATACGATTATAGAATACAAGATATAAAAAGAAGCGTAGATGTGCGTGGAGATGATATCCGGGGCACGAAACCTCTGACATTGGTTTGATATCTACGATATGACAATTACTACTTAATTGTGGTGGTGGTGATTACTGTTTTAAGAGGAAGTACAACTAGGCAACCATTCTCTATATAACACTAATCAGAGAGAAACTGGAAGGGATCCGACACTTCGAAAAGTGAAGGTATCGGCCAAGGGAAGACAAGGGCTATGAAGGGCGTGAAACTGGACTCCCTAGACCTCGAAAACTCAGTACCATCGGCGTCGGAAAAGAACAAGAGTTGACCAAGGGAGGTCGGATAGGATATATGAACGTGAGGAGCCTAGCACAAGTGGACGCATGCAAGACTCAGCTAAGGGCTCCGTGGTCAGTAACTCACGCTCCAAAGTTCAGAGCCCCAGGGACTCCTTTTAGTCGCATCTTACGACAGGCAGGGGGCACCGTGGGTGTTACTCTAACGCCCCTACCCACAGAATGGTCGCCAGTCTTCAGTAAGAAAGAAATGGATATTATATTATATTATATTATATACTATATATGATATATTTCTTCTCGTTGATTGGCCCAGGTTAAGAACGAAGAGCACCAGTTCATAAAGGAATTAACACAAGTCCGTAATAGTAGCATATGAAAGGCTTTCGTTAAACTTTATCATTTGTCTGAGTCCAATGAGACTTGTAATAATGCCCCAGTGTTTCAGGAAAAATGATTCCCTTCTATTGACTTTGTCATCCAAGTTGGAGAGAATTGTTACAAAATCGAACGTAAGTTCCGAAGAATGCCATTCGTTACCTAATGGTACGTTGTTCAGTTGAATTTCAAGGAAGAGAGTATCATAATCGAGTCCTGCTCCTTGTCTGAATAGTCGGCGTAATGGCATTGGGTTCAGAGGGCTCTGGGTTTGATTCTCGGCCGGGCCGGGGATTTCAGCCACCTCCGGTTTATTTCTCTGGCTCGGGGGCCGGGTGTTCGTAATCTTAATACATATCATCATTTACATACAACACATCACACTACCGAGTAGCACAGAACACTCAGTAGTGAATACAACCTTCCTACACAGTGCCGCCCCAAATTAATTGGGAAAAGGCAGGAAGAAGAAAATGTGGCGGAGGAATTCAATAGTAGATATCGACACCGTGCAGTATCTCTTTAACTACGACTTACTCCGCGCCCGGAGTATAATCCTAGGTGAGCGTGATGAGTTAATCTCGGTTAATTATAAAACAATATTCCAGGTAGTACCAGTCGTGGTTGGTACCCCTATCACCAGCGAGTCGGTACAGTACCACTTCTACTTCAGTTCTCTATCAGGATATTGACTTCCGCGTGTTACATCTCCAACAGAAAGCTGCTTCCTTGCCACTTCTAGCCCTTTCCTATCCCATCGTCGCCGTAAGACCTATCTGTGTCGGTGCGACGTAAAAAAAAAATTAAAAATCGGAAAGCTGGTATGACATATGACATAGACTCCATCGCCGCCTTTATTCCAATCCTTGCGCCAATTGATTCCAAATGCATATACACTACAGCTGCACAAATTATCATATTGACTTGACAGGTATTGAATAAGTAAAGCTGTTGACCACGATTTCCCAAGTCGTTTTCATGAATTAGTTTTGTTTCCAAGTACAATCATATAAATATTATGTCATATCATGGACATCACTCGTTCGCAAAAATAATGTCTTCCGAGTGCATCAAGGTCGCCAAGAATGGGTTCTTAGATGGCTGAAGAAATCAATTAGAGAACCACAAGCTCTGCTGCAATGGTTGGAATCCGGGTTGGCATATCAAAATTTACAAAGTTCCTTGTTGCTCTAGAACCTGGTGGTCATTTCTTCTCTGATTTTCTCGCTCTTTTATGGGATTCGTGCCTTTGTCTCTGTTGTTCAGAATATTATGAGCCCTCTTGGACAATAGATCTCCACATCGACTGATCAGATGCTACATCCTCCCGGTTGCCGTTGGCACCTTTTCATATAAAACTTTAGAACGCCTTTGTATTTCGTTTCCTGTCCTCCCTGATTACGTTGTTCATTGTTCAATTGAGAATACATCACTTGCTTCGGAAAGCGTGTGTTAGGCATGTGGACAACGTGTTCGCCCATCGAAGTTGATGTTTGACAATCATTGCCTCAGTGCTCGTGGTATTGGCCTCATCCAAGATATTTATGTTCGATTGACGGTCCTGCCGTTTTACTCTCCCAGAATTCATTATTAAACATTAAAATGGCTTCCTCTTTGCAGTTGAAACCATTGGCATAGTTCAGAAACGTGAGTAGAAAGGTGTTCGCAACGTGAGCTACAACTGTACTACTTCAGTAGAAACATATTCTCCTATTCCGAAGTAATTGACTCGTGAACACGAGAAAATTGAAGATTCCGGCAGAACATTGTGGTTCTCTATCAAACTCTTGATTCTTTTTAAATACCGACATCAGGAATCGGGATGATCTTGTTTAAATAATACAATTATTGGTTTTACGCCCTACTAACTACTTTTACGGAGACACCAAGTTGCCGGAATTTTGTTCCGTAGTACCGACACGAGACTGATGTATTTTAACACGTTTAATTACCACAGGACGGATCCTTGATCACCCCTCCCCCTCCTAACTTGTACTGGAAAGCAATATAGCGCTCTTGAGTCACTCAGTCCGGTGACCTTGCTTTGCGTGGCATACTTCTGTGTGTGACAATGTGCGACATGTATACATTGATCAACATGCATAGATAACTAGATTCTAAGTAGACACCGCCTGTCTTGAAACGGGAGCTGACATAATATATCCTCCGAATTGTCGCTATGCCATTGATATATATCTGGCTTCTTGGCTGAATGGTCGAGATCACAACCTTCAGTTCGGAGAGTCTAGGGTTCGATTCCTGACTGGATCAGAGGATGTTAATCGCGTCTGATTAATTCATCTGACTCGGAGACGGGTTGTTCGTGTTTTTCTCAATACACACTTCTTATAAACTAAACACACCACCAGTCTCTTGCAACCTCGTCAGGGAGTGGGGCAAGAAGAAAAAGTAGTTGTTTGACGTCATATTCGTTTTCTATAATAATGGAAGAAAAAGGCTAGTGATGTGGAGGATTTGATTAAGGAACAGACACAGCATTTGTGGAAATCATGGAAAACCATCAGCGATGCTGGCAGTGTAGTTCGAATCGATCGTATTTCGAAGGCCAAACGACGCGTGCCGCGTTGCCAACTCGCTCGGTACACACAATTTGTTTAAAATAATATTGTTTAAGTAGCTTCTTGACATACAAGCCAATTTTCAAAATATTGTGTGCGTGGCACTAATAATAATTATTTACATTTCCTTCCTTTCTGATGAAATCATCGTCAGATAAGTGCATGAAGTAACAGGATCTTGTTCTGATTCTGTGGTGAAGTTCAGTACGTTTAACAGGACTGTCGGGAGAAACAGCAACCGCCACTTCTGTCCCTTTTAATGTCAAACTTCGTACAGTGATTTGTCCAGTTCTGGCCATCGCCGCCGTCACGAAACAAGGGCTTGAAGGTCTGTGATGCCGTAACACTTATTAGCCGCTTCATTAGTTCGGTATGTGTCGGACTTATGCCAGTTTCTTTCTTGGCAGATATATCATGTAGGTAACCTGAATAGTAAGACGACGTCGGGTAACCTTATTAACTTGTTAAGTTTTACGTGACATTATTATTATTATTATTATTAATCCCTCCAGGGGCTCCCAACTTGAGAGGGTTGGAGTGGCAACCACAGGGCCTTTACCTGAACCCAGTATCGCTTCCACTTCCTTGTGCTAGACTCCTAATTTTCATATTTCCTATCCGACCTACTAAAGTAGTCTTTTCATTTTTATGCCCTTTATAGCTCTTGCATATCTTTTTTCGATGCCTTCATTCATCGGAAGATTAATTATTTTTCTCATCTGACTATAGTTATGAGGAAATGGTCATTTCGTTCTACTTCCCCTTATAACAATATCATCATCTTCATCATCATCAACATCATTATCGCGAACGTGTAAGATACCTTTAAAGCGACCAGTATGAGTAACTTACTAGCAATGGTAAAGATTTTAACTACAAAACTATTGTAGTTAAATTATCATTTGCCCGTGATAGACGTATGCAATTGCTCGTGCTGGTTTATATTAGAGAAATAATCGCACGATTCATATAAAGCCTCAAATATTTCATTTAGCTGGGAGCGGATTGCAGTTCACGTTAGTAAATTATTTGACCTCTGAACTACGTTGTTGCTTATTACTCGATGTAAATTAGAAGCATTTCAGTTGAGTTAGAGGCCCAGGACGTCCGCTTCTGACCATAGTCAACATCCAGCATTCTTATAGTGCGTATGATATTCCACTATAAACAGTTAATTTCACAATAGACTCGCTGCGCTGGAGTTAATTGAGCTTTATTAGTATTCGTGGAAATTTCTCACGCACATGATAAAACATGAACGGAGAAACATGAAAGTTCAAAGCATACTAACGTAACATCCGCTTGTGTCGCATACACATGCGGAAACCTCGTGCCATCCGTCCTTTGTTCTTGAGTTCTTCATAAAGCGCTATCTGTTTGCTTATGTCCGACAGCGTGTTAATTGTTAAGGCGTACTCGTACCGCTATCTCGATCACAGATAGATGTACGTTCCGTGCAAGACAGATATCCGTTTGGTATACTTTACGGACCTGATTTTTTTCTGGTAACTATTAATACATTTTATGATGATGATGATTTCGTACGGCTATTGATAGCCTGCTTCAGCCCTTGTAAGGCAGACCCTCTGACGAGGGTGGGCAGCGTCTGCTGTGTATGAGAAACTGCTCGTTAATGTAGTGGAGGATGATATTGTATAAGTTGTGTGAGTTCCAGCAATGTTGGGGATAGCATAAATACCGAGTCCCCGATGCAAAGGAATTAACCGCTTAAGATTAAAATCTCTTTTGACACGGCCGGAAATTGAATCCTAGGTCCAAAGATTAAGGCGCCGACCATTTAGCTATAGAGCCGGACGCATTTTGTAGTGAGGATACTGTAAAGCAGTAGTACCAAGACCAAGGAAAAGAAATATCTATATCGCTTATGAGGCCAATCTTGGAATATGAGAACAGCCGTAACGACAGAAAAGCAGCATGCTTGATGATTGCAATCGCAGAAGTTGTTTGACAAGAGTGGTAGTTAAACTTACGCAGGAATTGGTGAAGGCTAGAAAGAAAGAACTGGACTACATGCCGCCTTGCATTCCTTATAGTTTTCTGTGAAGGGATATAGCAACTGAATAAGCTACGCAATGTCATTTTTAATGTGACTTAAATAGTGTATCATGTAGCTCTTAATTTTTCTCACACTTGCTGTTATGGCCATCAGAGCGTTCTACGTTTCCAGTGTTTTACCGAGTGACGAATGCCCGTCTCCAATCTGGTCAATTTCTTATTCTTTTTCTTCTTCAAATCTGTCATCTTGATCGTGCATAATCTTTATGTGCAATCGCTAAAGCCAGGATCCCTGTCACCGAGCTCGATAGCTGCAGTCGCTTAAGTGCGGCCAGTATCCAGTATTCGGGAGATAGTAGGTTCGAACCGCACTGTCGGCAGCCCTGAAAATTGTTTTCCGTGGTTTCCCATTTTCACACCAGGCAAATGCTGGGGATGTCCCTTAATTAAGGCCACGGCCGCTTCCTTCCGCCTCCTAGCCCTTTCCTGTCCGATCGTCGCCATAAGACCTATCTCTGTCGGTGCGACGTAAAGCAACTAGAAAAAAAAAAGATCCCTGTCTGTCGTAACTTGGACAGTAATAAAGTGTTTGAAAACTCTTTCAACTTGGATTGAAGTTGCTGACCTAAAGCTTCATAGAAGCTAATGGTTTTGTTTAGGTTCTTCTTTCCCCTCCGTGTCCCTTCCCGCAGTACCAGATTGAAGACTCTCCATAATCCATACTCCCGCCTATCTCTTGCCCAAAGGTTCGTCTTTAAACGTATTCAAGCCAGGCATATATATGAGTAACTTCGTGGTCTCTTCGTAGTAGCGTGTAGCATGGGCTCCACAAGGCATCGGAAACGTTGGGGAAACATACTCATCCATGTCCGCAGCACAATCTCCCATAATTTTCCGGAAATTTGTCGTAATAGGGTACAGGACGCGCAAATCCATCGCGATGGCTTCGCAGATGTGGTCAGTAATATTGAGGTCGGTTGACCTCGGAGGCCTGGCAAGCATTCTCATGTCCGTGGAGAGCTCATCGAACCAATCGGCCACAGTTCGTGAGCGATTAGTGGGTGCATTATCTTGCTCTAGGTATACAGGGTCTCTCGTATAAACCCAGACCGAACGTACGGTGTTTGTACTCTGCGTTACGGCAGCTGAAGTATGGGATGGGCGCGCATAGTTGTTGACCTTGCAAGCAGCTTGCACGTGTTCGACCTGGTAAGCATCAGTCGCCAATACGAATCTCAGCTGTTAACTTGGTGAGACAGTTATCATTGCAACACCGTATTTTTGTATGTAAAAGTTCTGGTTTCATCTTCATGGTCGTGTGAACAATCATAACTCTCGCTATTGGTGTTCAGAAAATCCTACTGGTGTTTGTGAAGTCCGTCATTGTGATACGAAGATTGGTGTTTGGTGTGCTGTTAGTGCAAAACGAATAATTGAGTCTATGTTTTTCGAGACGACAGTAAATGCAGAGAGGTGCCAAGATGACATTTTGACGCCGTTCTTCCATCAGTTAACGGAAGAAGAAAAATCCCGTGGGTGGTTTCATCAAGATTCAGCCCCTGCCCATACAGCAGAAGATTCCCTTCTTACAATATAGAAAGTGTTTGCAAACAGAGTAGTCAGTGCTGGTAGGGGCGTAGCCCCCCTATCATGGAAATTTTACAAAAATAAAATAAAAATAAACTGTCCATAAACAATAGACTAAATAAACATTCAGAGGCATAATTGTAGAACCAACAGATCTGTTGAATTTATTTCCTAAGAGGCATCGAAGGTTGGATTTTAGATTGTAAACTGAACATACCATTCGCTGTAAAACTGTTGACCTTGATTGTATTGTTCTTGTTCTGTATTATAAAATAAGATTTTTGTAGTGTACTGCAGTCTGAATATCAACATAATTAACTTGTATCAGTGTCCTTGCAATGACAAGTCTTGCATGCGTGCATCACAGGCGCACATGCACCTTCATTGTGTTCTATCATCATTTTGTACCTATAACCCCCCACTCCTCTTCCCTTTGGCCGATCCTGGCTACGATACTGAGTGCTGGTTTATTTTCCCATCGTCCTCCAGATCTAACAGTGCGTGATTTTTACTTGTGGGGTAAACTGAAAGAAAAAGTGTATCGAACAAATCTTCACACGTTGGAGGAACTGAAAGAAAACATTACGAATGAAATGAGAAACATTATAGTGGCAGAACTCACTCGCGTCAGGCAGTATGTGGTTACCAGGCATAATGCCTGTATAAGCCAGGAAGGACGACATTTCCAGCATCTTCTGTAAGGTAAGATTTCATATGAGATTGTATACTCGCTTAAAAGCAGGGTAGCCGCGCGCGACAAGTTCGGCTGAGGCAGCTGCCGTAGCACAGGCTACAAACACCGTGCGTTCGGTCTATGTGAGAGACCCTGCAGATCCCCGGCATTGTGCTGGAGACGAACAAGTCGGTGGACGTGATTTGACTGCAGGTTCCTGTATAGTTTGCCGGTGAGGGACGTTGGCAGGTGTACTAGGGGTCCCATTTCATCCCATGTAGAGAACAGTCGCTATACTGGTATCTCGACTCATCTGGTTTTTTTTCTCAGCATCGAGAGGCCAATGACAGTGTTCCTCTGCCCATGCCAGTCATGTCTTGTGACGTGCGGTGAGCACAGGTACACTAGTACGGCGGCGGTTTCTGTATGCCATAGCGAGGAGATGGTTCTGGATGATATGGCTGCTCATATTTCACTGTTGTTAAACATTACATTCGCAAGTGATCTACTGCCCTGTGGCACATCTGTCCTCTTTCACCTTACAAGCTACCAGACGGCGAACCCTAACATAACACATTGTACATCACGGCTCTCGAGCCTCACGGCGGTGGGTTTGCCCGAATCCTCGAACTCATAGAACACTGTCGACACAGTGACACGTGCAAAGTTCAGTGCCTGTATGTTTTTGGAGATGGAATGGTCCATACGTTGGCACCGGCAGTTTGACCAAGATAAAAAGCGCTGAAATCTCGTGTTTAACTCATCCTGTGTTCAGCACATACTCACATGGCCAGCGAGAAGTCTGATGATATCGTAGGCACGTGCCGCGCCGTACTATTACATTCGCCGGGCCGACCACAGACCTACTTTGGCAAAATTGCAGCTATTTTTAATTCAGTTGCTCATCAATGTGTAATGTCCGCCTCCGTAGCGTAACGGTTAGTGTTATTAGCTGCCGTCCTCGGGGGCCCGGGTTCGATTCTCGGTACTGCCAGAAATTTAAGAATGACAGGAGGGCTGGTATGTGGTTGAAATGGTACATGCAGCTCACCTCCAATGGGGGTGTTCCTGAAAAGAGCTGCACCACCTCGGGATGAGGACACGAGTTTTTTAATGTGTAATACCTTATCTGTCACTACGTAATGTAGCTCCTTTATACGTCTTTTCCTTCCGGTTCTTCTTCTGATCTTCCATATTCTGTCCCCTTTGTTGCATTTACGTAAATTTTCCTTTCGTTATGTCATTATTCATTAATTATATAAAACATAGGGTTGTAGGTACATTAGGCTTGTGCATTTTATTTTGTTTGTATTTGTATCCTTTATAAATGTTTATATACAGTATTCCCCATTTTAGATCAATGTTGTAAATACTTAAATTGTACATAGATTTATTACGGATCTTTGTAATTCGGTGTTATACTGTTCCTGATTCGGAATATACAAATAAATAAATAAATAAATAAATAAATTTATAAATAAATAAATAAATGTGCTCTGTATTTTACATTTTTACATCTACGGTTAGGAAAATATTGGAATGCCTTGCTGTTTGTGACCGGATGGACATCTTGGACATAGATTTCGTGGACAGAAGAGTGCAGAAAGGAAGAAAGCTGTTTGAACATTCGCGTGGAGTGGGAACTTCTCTTGCAGAATATGACGAAACCTTATGCACGTTCGACTGGATGGTGTTGTGATGAAGTTACACATTGGATCTACTGAGCCACGTCTGTAGGGCATAGTGGGATGATGACACTCTTCCGTTGTGTCAAGAAGGCTTCTTGTTTGTAGCCACAATTTACTACAATTGGTTGGTTAATGCATGAAGTTAGTTTTTGTATCCGTCTGTCTGTGGCATTCATCTCATACCAGAGGACGAGACAGATGGCTGGGCGCACTTATTGTTTCTCCATAGAGGATGTCGCCTGGCGATGTGTGGGTTGTTGGAACATGATTGATATACGAGCATAGTAACCCTTGTTGTACCAAACTACCAATTGTGTTAAGACTAAATTGTTACAATATTAATCAACTATTCATGTAAGTTAATCCCTTCAGAGTCGGGAACCTAAATCACCTTACGCTGCTGGTCTATAAATAACAAAGCTTTGTCCACCTACTCGCACAATGGTGAGTGGACTGCATCGTCGGTGGCTTAACAGCTAATAGTGCTGAAATTGGCCATCCTTGAATGCTGTAATGTGGATCCGTAACGCTTTCGCCAGTCACATCATTTCTTATTAGGGGGCGCAGATCATTTATTGCTCATCCCTTTTATCTAAAAATATCAAAGTTTTCGAAGATTAAGCAAATTACCTTCGTGTACTTAAAATGCACTTAGCCCTGCTTTCACGATGTTCCACTAACGTTGATAGTTTGTTGACGGATGACTGGATGCATATTTGGAGTGAGCTGCTGTTCTTCTAGTGAAATGTAAAGGCATCTTGATCGACTGTCCCAGGTGCGTAGCATGAGTGAAACGTCTGATAACCTTGTGGTTGTGATATTTGTACTAATGTATGTATTTGCAATTGTTTGAGGCTAGGCTTAGTGAAGAGGAGGGGTTTGATAACAGAGTGGTATCATCACAGGTTTCTCACAGAGGCAGCCGTGGTCCAAATCCCGGCAAGTGTAGATGGCATATTTTTAATGAAATGTTATGTCTCTGCAATTCGGATACTAAGTAATGTTGGAGGTCCCGTGGTTATGGCCAAGATGTCAACAGCTCTGTAAAACTAGAGCCTTGCTTGCCTTTAATTTGGGGGGGGGGGGGTTTGAATAAGTTTTGTAGAATATGAATCTCAGATGAATATTCTCCATGGTCAACATTGTTATAGGTTTTGTTGTTGTTGTTATATTTAGAGAAGATTAGTAGTGACACAGGAATACAGACCTGCCCGCCATCAAAGGATGAGGGAACTGGGATTGGTCATGAAGACGAGACGGAAGCCCGCTTGGTGGCCATAGTAGTTCATGCAGACGAGACAGAAGCCCGCTTGGTGGTCATAATAGTTACGGCATTAAGTCTTTATAGTCTGAACCCCCTGTGGGTGGAGGTGATAGAATAACGCCCACGGTATCCCCTGCCTGTCATAATAGGCTTCTTAAAGAGCCGCTCTGAACTTGGGAGTGTGGGTTGGTGACCACGGGACCCTTAGCGGAGTCCAGGCATTGCTTCCACTTAATTATGCCAAGCTCCTCACTTTCATCTACCCTATCCGACCTCCCTTGGTCTTTTCCGACCCTGACGTTGTTAGACCATTCGAGGGGTAGGGAGTCTCCTTTTTACGCCCTTTGTGGCCCTTGTTTTTCTTTGGCCGAAATATTAGAAGTGTCGGATCCCTTCTATTGCTTTTATCTGATTAGTGTTATATAAAAAGGATGGTTGCCTAGTTGTACTTCCTCTTAAAACAATACTCACCACCACCACCTTCATGGTCTTGTTCTATTCCCGTTGGTGGAGAAAATGTTCACCGTCAGAAAAAGGTAGGAGATGTGATTGTAGTATATAATTTCTAATCCTGGCTCCAGTTCCAAACCTCTCCGCATTGTTCATATGGACTGAAATGAAATGGCGTATGGCTTTTAGTGCCGGGAGTGTCCGAGGACAAGTTCGGCTCGCTAGACGCAGGTCTTTCGATTTGACTCCCATAGGCGACCTGCGCGTCGTGATGATGAAATGATGATGAAGACGACACATGCACCCAGTCCCCGTGCCAGCAAAATTAACCAATTAAGGTTAAAATTCCCGACCCTGCCGGGAATCGAACCCGGGACCCCTGTGACCAAAGACCAGCACGCTAACCATTTAGCCATGGAGCCGGACTTCATATGGACTGAGGGCATATGACGCTGTTTATGGTAATTCATCTGTCGGATGAAGAGGTTTAGTATTGAGCCAGAGCCAGACCCCTGGTTTCATACCCTCCCTACCCCATTATTATTATTATTATTATTATTATTATTATTATTAAGGTCAATAAAAGTTCTAATTGGGGGGGGGGCATTTTCATCAGAACAAAGGAAGGCGGCATCTCAGAATAAAAAAATATTGGGCTGATAGGAAATCAAAAAATCCTTTGTATAATTGACTAGAGTAGTCCAATGTAGGCCATAAAATGTAAAATAAAGTAAATAAATATTATTACCACACACATACCCAGACGCACAGGGAGTCCACGGGCTTCAACTAGGAAGACCTCTCCTGAGGCTACACATCATCACGGCTGTAGAAAGAAATGAAGCAAAATCCTTCGTTTATGTATATGGCATAGACAAGTATATTGGCTTGAAGCTGGCACAGTTACTGACACAAAGTGAAATTACGGCACTTTTCAGGTGCGGCAGTCAGTTCGCATCCTGGATGCATGTGGGATTTTTGAACTGAAAATGAACATTTTGGTTCGGATTCTTCATTAAACAAGATGTCTCTTGGCTGTGGGGCCTGCTCGCAATATCAACAATCACGCAATACTAGAGCTTACTTTGCTTCTTTTCCGTCGTAGCACGCAAGGAACTTTTTTACTCTTCAAAGAATGACGGGAGTCCTTATCGATCTAATCATATTATGTAATATACATGCATCAGTTAAATTACTCTTACGGTACCTATCTTCTTAATGTTTCTGTATCCTTTCAGGTATCTAGACCCTCCAACCACCTAGCCCTGCTCTGACACTCGAGCATATTATTTAGTCTTACAGTAGAAAACTGATACCTTGGGCTATTTTTCTGTGACTTGACTTTGTTTTTAGCACTTTCATATTCACTTCTCACTCCTTAAGCGAGCCTCCTACCATAACTAGAAGCAGCTTTCCTGTCAGTAGTAGAGTTCTCGTGTATTTATGCAATAATAATAATAATAATAATAATAATAATCATCATCATCTTGTAACACTAGCTGTATTCTTTCTTTCAATCTTATCAAAATCATTCTTTTTATTCTATTTCATTGTCTTAAAAGTCGAAAAATCCCTTATATTACTATGACTTCAGAATAACTTTTGTTCAGAAATACTGTAAATATAGAAATTTTACTCCCAAGTTCTAAGACAAGGACGGAATTAAGTAGAATGTTTTTAATCCATGGACTGTTTTCCTGTGTATCAAAATTTTATTCGAACTGTTTTCACTCATAATATCCATCTTGCTTCTATCTATAGTTTCGAAATTGCTCGTGGTCAAATTTGTTCATGCCTCTGTTTGTTCTTCTCACTTATGGTGTAGACAAAATTGACAGGATTGCATTTCAGCTGTAAAAGTCGAGCAGGCAGTCAGGTGACCAAGGTAATTTGGCATATCTAAGGTGTCAGCGTAAAAGGCAACAAATTACATATAAGTAATATGGCACCGTCATAGGCTTTTGCGGTTTCCCTATAACCGCATAACCTTTGCTCGTCCTTTTTAAGAACCCAGCCAGCCTCCGGGATGAAAACTTAGGAGATAAGCTGGTAACCGAGGAAATCATTCAGCCATGAAAGAATTGTTCGCAGCAAGTGAGATGCCAGCTTTGCCCTATACCCCGCGTGCAGTAACGACAAATACAAATACGACAATAAATTCCCAGCGATAAAATTTGCTACGAATGTTATTTGGGAGGATCTTCTTGATATGCCTACGTATTCTTTGTTCTAAACTGTTGCATTCCCTTAATCACCTTTCGCGTGTGCAATCTTTAGAAATGAGTAAGAATATGATGTTTCACTGACTTAGACCACACCCTGTGCAGAGGCCGTAAACAGCCTGCCACTTCGGATTACGATTTTCACATTGTATCCATTGGGACTATTGAGACTGTATTGTTTAAAAGCAAATTCTAAATTAGGTTTAAGATACAGGAAGCTCACTATACTTAATTCCTTCAGATTAATTAAGTCTGCTGCAATGGCGTTCATTACAGCAAATTTGTATGTTGTATATACATGATCATAACATTGCTTTTAATTACGCTTAATGCGTAAGCCGAAAAATTGTGGAATGTAATGTGAAGGAAACAGGGTTTATTTCATTAAATTCGTATAATTTATGCGTATTCATGCTTCACGAAAAGCAAGTCTCTTAATGATGTACATTCCTCAATGGAGTAGGCTTATAGTGTCCATTACACGTGGTTTGTGCTAATGGTTTAGTTCAACATCATGACTGAGTATTAATTACATTGCTGAATATGTGTTCTGTATTCATAACATTTTACTTTTACTACAATACGTATTTAATGTTGATCCAAGTGTTAATTATGTTTCTTCTCTCTTTTAGGTAAGTAATGGTTGCTGATGGATCTCGGAATTGCTGGATAGGAATTTCGTCACTTTAGCGAATCAGGATATAGAGCTTCCTGGTTTTGGAATTGGAGGTATGCCATGTTGTATAATATTCATATAGAAACTGCCTTTTTTCCTTTCTTTGTTAAAATAATGATTGCATTTCTGATCTAGCCGACACTCTGCATAGCACAGTATCCTTTAGACACTTGTCTATTTTGCTCAGTTTTGCGAAGCAGAACCTTTCCGCATCGTTTGTGCTTGAATGCGAAGGGCATTTGTCGGTTGATTTTCTGACAATTTAGCAGTCATTTTCAGGGAAAATTTCCAGCAGTCTAATTTTCGATTTCTCTCTTTCATGGACAACACAAAATAAGATATTAAGAATCCTGCTAAAAATGAAAGTGAATTTATTAGGTATACTAAATGTAGTACCCTCGTTGACGGCGCAATCACATAGCACGTGCTGCACGATTACAATTTTGTCCACTCCTCACACTGTTCCCCAGATTCTGGGGTACACACGTGGACATGCCTCTCTCTGTCAGCGGCTTGTTGTGACGTACTCGCTTTCTTGTGTCGTTTACAATTTCATTTTTTGCTCATTATTGCTCATCTTGATTCGATCTCTTCCCTCCGGTGTAAAAGAAAACAAAGTATCGGGTTAATATTCAAAACATACTGACAGGTGTGTGAAGCCTTTAAAACGTTGCCGAAACGATCTCTCTAGCAACTCCATCTGTACAGTCTGTGGAGCCAGTTACGAGTTCTTGGACTTTCGTATGAATGCCCCTGACATTTACCTTATTTTTCACTGTATCGGAAAAAGATATAGAACAAAATTCGCCATGAGCTATTTTCGTGTAAAGCCAACCGTAAGAGAGATGCATCGAGTTTTATTCTTGAGGCCTTTTCTAAAACATCCCTTCCTGGGTGAAATTTTTGGACAACTTATAGCTAAGATCCTACACGACCTGTAATACGAAGTTTCATTAAAATCCACCCAACCATTTTGTCTTGATGACAAATATTAAACTTAACTCGACATAGGTCATTACAATGAAGGTCTTGTCAGAATATAATATTAACCGACTGGAATGTCGCGGTTAAAAGCAATGCTATGATATGAAATGCTCGATCAAATTTTTTTTAAAAAAAGCACATTTTCCTCACTTTTAACGAACAGTACTAAGCTGCCGTTCTAACAGTCCCAAGTTCCAGAGCTGGAATGAGCAGGCCGCAGACAGCCGTGAACACTCCTCTGCCGTGTGCACACTGCTCATTTCAATCAGTGCCTCAGAGTAGGGATCGAATAGCTGGAATACTGCGAGAAATGGCATGCTAAAAAGAAAATCATCTAATCCTCAGCTACTTCCCGCTAATATTCAGGTAGGCTGTTTTACTCGGAAAGCAGCAGTAACCTCATTTATCGGAGATGGGTAGCAGCAGAAGAGGCAAAGCACATCACAACGAACAACGTTCAGTGTAATGTCATTGTTGATCAGTTTTATGAGCTTTCTATATTGTAGGCCTTCACATTAAGTTTTCTTCCGACTCTGTGATATTAAGACATCTAAAGTAATGGTAGTCCTGCTTCTTTCATTCATGACTCCATCTTGTCTTATTCTTCAAGCGATCATTCCTTTACGATTTTTTTCTCATTTTTATAATCTTCACAATATTTTGCTTTGTGATGTGGACAATCTTGAAAAAAAAAAAACCCATCGCCAGATAACACTACTGAACAATATTTCCACGTTAGCAATGCTCGGCGTTGTTATGGACTAAGCAACAAAAGTCTAAAGTCACGAATATCTCTGTTATATCCGGTACAGTAAAAATGTATGCCATAAATGATCTTTACAATCCTCTATTTGAAACTAACTCTCTGGCCTCGTGTAGTTCCATACTTCTTATCTTTAAATAATTGAAAACTAAGTCTAACCATCGTCGCCTTGTTATCCCTCTGTTTCTCTTGCCCTGCTTGACTGACTCCATTACTCTTATAAATTATTGTAGCATGATAAACAAGGAGCGAAAGGGGTAAATGCATAAGAAGAAATTAAATTAAATTTCCTTCCCAAAATGTTGCAAAGAAGGGAAGTCTGATCCGGAAGTGCGAGCTCTGAGACGATATCCGCTATCAGGTTGGTTAACTCGGAGGTACACTGCGAGAGAGAGAGAGAGAGAGAGAGGGGGGGGGGGGGGGAGAGAGACGGAGAGCACTCTGTGTTATTTGGATCGGTTTGGTCACCTGTGCCATGCCCTCATGATTCATCTCTTGTGTTATTTGGTAACTGGATATTCTAATGTTTAGGAGCGAGCCTCGTGGTTGGTTAGCTTGCCAACGTCGCACAAGAGATATCATCTTTACGATCTCGTCTGGAATGTGGTTAACAGCTGTAGTTTACCACGACTGGAGAGAGCGGTGATCTGAGCTTGTAATCAGGTCTCTCTTTTCAGTTATAGAAACATTCAGTTCTCATGATGAATGAATGAGCTGTAGCAGAGAGTTTTGAACCAGTCGTGAAAAATACGAATTGATGATCGCGATGAACACCGAAAGAAATACAATCCTGCATTTTATGTGGGTCACTTTCCTTTTTACAACGTAGTGAATTAATCAGTTTTTAATCTGGTCGTTACAACACACAAGGGCCAAGGGGGATGTTTTCATTCCCCTCCCCGAAGGGGAGGGGCGGGCCACCTAGAAGGTAACGCCTTCTCTCTGGCCAGGAGATTTGGCGGGGTTCGGGGATTTGGACTGGTTTGAAGTGAGAAAGGGGGAGCGTTAGGTTTTAGTGAATTGGGGGAGTTTGACCTCTTGGCTAAGTGTGCAGTCTCTGCTCTTGTGCTTTTTATTAGGTTAAATACAATGGTGTTACAATGGTGATACTTATTTACAATAGATACAATGGTGTTTTACATTTGGATTACAATTTGGTGTTATGCTAGGGGATACAATTTTAGTATATGTGATTTGGGATTAGGTTTGACTGTGGGTATGGTGGGATGGCCATGGTTGGGAGCAGGTGTGAGGTTAGGAGATGAAGAGTGGTAGTACAGTTGTGAAGAGATAGGATGAGGAAGTGGAGGAGATCCAGTGAGGATGTGGGCGGCTGGTAGGGGCTGGAGTGAGGGAGAGGTGGGAGAGCTTGGTGATATGGTGGGATTTGCGTGGGGGGTGGCCGGGGGCGGGGATGCATAGTGGTTGAAGGTTGGCGGGTGGATGGGGGTGGTGAAAAGGAGGGTTCTACACGATATTCGCCATAAATTTGTGCTCCGTTGTTGATGAGTTGTTGTACATCTCGTTCCGATGGTAGCTGCAAGCGGACCATATAAGTAGGGCCCTGGTTGTTTCGGATCCTTATGGCCTTCTTCACTGGGATGCCTGCAGTGCGGAGCTCCTGGATGATGTCTCTTGTAGGGATGTCGGGGTTGATGCCACGCAGTACACAGCTGTGGATGGACATGGGAGATGGTGGCTGCTCGGTCGGCGTTGCTCGGTCGTTGAGGTACTCTTGTTCGGATGGTGTTGCATGGTCAGCGGTATAGTCCTGCAGGGTTATTTCGGACATTGTTTGCTGTGGACTGGGGGGTTGGTAGATGGGAGGAGGGGGGAGGGTCGATGTCATGACCGGGAAGGAGTGGCAGGGTGTGCTGGTGGTGGTTATGGTTGTGGCATGGGTGCTGGTAGTGGTTATGATGGTTGTTGTAGTGGTTGTGATAGGGAGGGAAAGTGGCATTGGTTTAGTCTTTATTGGAGGCTCGTGGAGGATGGGAATTAGTTCAGGTTTGGCTTGCAGTTGGTCTATGATGTTCTGTGGCGGAGTTATTACTACGTAGTTGTAGTTCCGAAGGTTGACTCCCTGTAGTATTAGGCGGTGCACTTCTTGGTCGGTCCTGACTTGTAGTAAGAGGTGCTCTGAAGGTCTCTTCGTTCGGCCATCTATTACTCGAAAGGATTTTACAAATTGAGCATATTGTGATTTAAGTGCTTGCTGAATTTCAGTCTCTGGGATAGAGAGATCTACCCAGGGGAGGAGTACGTAAGGCATGGTATTGGGGAGGCGACTGCCAACTAGGCGTCTGCCTATTTGTGCTTTTTTGAGCTCGGCTGGGCTGCAATTAGAGATGTGGGCCACCCGGCCGAGAAAAAAAGATTGGGATGAGTGATTTGCGCACTACGGAGATCGGAGAGAGTCGTAGCTTGCCTAAAATGTATCCACTCAGATACTTCTACGGTCACCCTTGCTATTTATAATCCTTCCACCCTGTGAAGGCTATTATTCCAAAATTTACTTGTATTCTCAGTCTTGTACCTAACTGGCTGTCGTACTTGTCCCTAATGGGTTATGTTGATGAAATAGGCACCACGTGTGCTCTTCTTTTATTGTTCCCCGCAGAAATAAACATACAGTGGCGGTCAAAATAATAGAGCCACCTCTATTGATGGGATTAAGAACTAGGATATCTATTAGTTCGCAAAATCTCCACGAGTGCCCTGTTGTCAGTCCCTTTTAGATAATATCAGGGAAGACGTCGCTGCTATCTGTAGTCGTGCGGACGGAAGCGTTTGAGCTAGACGTGCGAAAAGAGGCATAAAGGTAAGAATCTTATGGGTCAAAATAATAGAGCCGTTTTACAGAAGTCCCGTTGAAATCGATTTTTGTGCAGTTGTTTTGGTTTTGTCAACAAAACCTCCACTCAATATTATTTTGTATGTAAATTGACGTTTGGTTTTGTTTACATTCTTCTAGATGGACAGAGCAAAGCATACGAGTGATGATGAGCGTATAGTAATGTTCCGGATGTTCAAAAGTGGGATGTCCATGAATCAAATAGCCAAAGATTTACACGTTTCGCGAAAACGAGTTCAGAACGCCATTAGACTGGCAAAACAAACAAAGCCGCAGGTGGAGAACAGGGGGCGACCTCGTGTAACTACTCCTCGCGTAGACAGACTCATCACTAGGGAAGTAAAGAAAGACCCATTTTTGTCAACACCACGACTGAAAGCCATTTTGTTTAGCGACAGAAATGATGTTCAACCATCAACCTCAACGATTCAAAGACGACTGAGATCCGCAAAATTGAATGGGCCAATTGCGAGACAGAAGCCACATGTTTCAAAAGCTAATGTTCGGAAAAGGTTGGACTTCGCCCGGAGAAATGAACAAAAACCTAATATTTTGGTGGAGGAACATCCTTTGGTCCGATGAATCCAAGTATAATAGGTTTGCCTCAGACGGAAAAGTCTATGTGCGCCGCCCACCAAACCAGGAATTTAATCCCAAGTACACTTTAAAAACTGTGAAATACGGTGGCGGAAGTGTTACGGTATGGGGATGTTTTTCATGGTACGGCATTGGTCCAATACACCGTATAAACGGCATAATGAACGCAGAAATGTACAAAGACATCTTGGCAAATGTGATGCTGCCTTATGCTGAAGAGGAAATGCCGCTGAAATGGAAATTTCAGCACGATAACGATCCAAAGCATACTGCAAGGATCATAAGGCAGTTTTTTCAAGATCACCATATCGAAGTATTAGAGTGGCCACCTCAATCCCCTGACGCATCACCCATTCAGAACTTATGGGAGATCGTAGACAAGAGAATTGACCGCTCAAAAGCTACATCTTTAGATAAATTTTGGGAAGAAATCCAGAGAGCCTGGTATGCGATCAGCAGCGACGAATGCAGGTGTTTAGTCGACTCTATGGGTAAGAGGTGCAGGGCAATCCTCAAAAATAAGGGTTACTCCACGAAGTACTAATGCACTCCTATGCAGAAACGGCTCTTCCTGTAAATTTCATAAGACTGAGATCAAGTACAAAATATTTGCGTCAATTGGCTCTATTTTTTTGACCCTGTGGTCTGGTATTCTTTTGAATATTATTGATTAGATTGAGTTGTGTTATCTATATAACTGACTGTGGTACAATGTGACTCTGTTGTAATGGTCCTGTACAATGTAAAATTTTGTTTCCATCATAGTACAGACATGTCTAGTAATAAATTTGCACTTAATTCCAAACCATTGCCAGGTGGCTCTATAATTATGACTACCACTGTATGTCAGTTTTTGCCTATTTAGTACACAGTGTAGCCAAGACATTTATTGCAGAAGCACCATACCTAAGACTGAATATTTCGAGTTTTAAGGGTCGTATTCTGGCATTGACGGCGATTATCATGAGTGTAGTATATTCCTGATCTTGTCACACTTCCTCCACGATAGGACCATTATTCTAATCTTATAGGGTCTTCTAGATCCAAATCTGAATTGCAGACAGTAATATAGACTTACAGTAGCATTAGTTACCAGACGGTTCAATTACGTACAAATGTACACACAAAGATCTGCGTATCCCCGGCAACGCTTTAAAGCTGTGGCGTCAACGGAGCACCAGGCATCATTCCTACTTACTTGTACAGACTCCTCTCTTTCATATCTCCTATCTGACCTACCTTGTTAAACACTTGTCCTGTTCTGACTCCGGGAATATTACGTCATCTTAGTCTTTCATGTACCCCACTTTCTTTTTCTCATATCCCTATTTTCGAAGGGCTACACGTCTTCCGCTTTTTTTTTTTTTTACAATAGGCTTTACGTCGCATCGACACAGTTAGGTCTTATGGCGACGATGGGATAGGAAAGCGCTAGGAGTGGGAAGGAAGCGACTGTGGCCTTAATTAAGATACAGCCCCAGCATTTGCCTGGTGTCACAGTGGCAGACCACGGGAAACCATCTTCAGGGCTGCCGACAATGGGGTTCGAACTCACTATCTCCCGAATGCACGTGATCCAAACCACGCGGCCACTTGCTCGGTATACGTCTTGCTCTTTGTTGGAGAGAGATTATTTATATTGTTTTACCCTCTAAAACAACACTCATCACCATCACCACTACGAACACCACGATAGATGGTGTTGACAGTGAGGATGCCCGTAGCTCCTAAAGTGAATAAACAATATTGCAGCTGTAATATTGTAACATCATTATGAAGTACTTGCCTCACGCTTGGACGTCATTTTAAAATTATAACTACCACGTACCCGCAGCTTCGCCCGCGTTTATTAAGTCAACCGTTTATTATAAGCAGAAAAAACCATTATCTGTATTAACACACGTAGTTTTTACATAAATTTCATGAATTACATTATTTTTTAAATTATATTGTTACTTTCAATGCGTAAGGTGTCGGGTTGGTGGATGGTACAAATAATATTAAAACAATACAAAATATCATATTGTATTTAAAAAACTTTTTTCTTTATAGAGCTTCTGGATAAACTACTATCCTTCCATTTGGAGCTGAGATGTACAGTGTGTTTGCCTTTCCAGCTCTTGGAACAACCCACGTACAGTTGACCATAGGAGAAGCACCGTTTCCGATGATTGAGTCCTACAACTTCAAGTGATTGTCCTAGTGCCTTGTTGATGCATATAGCGAAACTAAAAGAAACAGGGAACTTCAGACGTCTAAATTGAAGCGATGGTTTGAATCCCAGGAATGAATACTACATTGCCCGCGGCATGTCCAGTCATGATGTTCCGGGATAATCGGTACCAAAATCTTCAGCTCCAAGATGTTTGAGGGTACTCCAGGTGACTCCAAGTTGTTCAGAAGCTCTGTCGTGTAGTTGACAGCCTCATTTGTATTACATGTCGTGTCGATAGACTTGTACATTTGTAGAACACCGGGTAATTCTTGTAAAAGTTGTTTGTTGATGACGTTCACAGCCTCATTTCTCGGAGAAAGAATTGCTCTAAATGAAATGAAATGAAATGAAATGAATATTGGGTAAATATTGAGCTTTACCCGTAAAATTAATTATTGAAACGATACAAATTAATAAAAGAATTAATGAAGACATGTCTTGACCCGCGTAATGATTCATATAAGAATACGCCTCTGTTAACAATTTCAGATCTCTGCTTGCCATAGATTTGACTGGGCATGGCACACTTACACACAGACAAACAGTTCCGTATATTATCTACCGAATGGACTCCTCGTGTCGGCGACCGAAAATGGCGTCCTGCGTCATGGACATAAAACGGGTCCTTCATTTGTATTGCCTATCTTATGTACGTTGCCTAGCGACAATGAATCTATGCATTTAATCCTGGTGACAGCACGATCGATTGTCATATCCTAGCGCACGTTTTCCGCCGGTTTTTCGTTCATGACTCACTAACGAAAGCGAAAATTACTCGAGAATATTGCTGACATCATTAGCACCAATGTTATGTCAATGACTTAAACTATAACGAATAACGATCACACAACTGCGAATAACACCTACCTCTCGTTTGGACAGATAAGTGTCGATTAGTACTACGAAGAAATTGCATACACGCCAGTCTTACGCCACTTTCCGTACCTAAGGTAGCTAAATCACGCATCGCTGTTGTTGCGCAGCCAAGCTGCGAGGAGCAGTTCCAATTCCTAGGCTGCTACATTTTTTGTTCGCTTTATGCCGTTTTTAGTGGGATATGGCTACATACCTACTTGTTCCAACGAGTGAACTTTTATTTGGTCCTGGAAAGGATCGTTTTTATCGGATGTTACGTAGCTAGGATGAAATACGAAGTGATGGGTCTCTAGGTGGAAAGAAGAGTACTCTACATATTCAGCATGAATCATACAGTATCAGTGACAAAAAACAATGTAGAGCACGAACTGGAGCCAAGACATCGAAAATAAAGAAAAATTAAAGGTCTTCAACTAAACACAACAAACAAACCCATCACGCACAAGAACAATCGGGCCGATGCCGCCTTTCGCTATTAGCCGAAATGAGCACTCACAAGCAGACATGTAAAGGAAGGGAGGTAACGGAAAAATAAGTTTGCGACAAGATAATAAAAGAAATCACACACAAAACGAGTGACGTCATTATAAAGAGGCTTACTACCTATGGCAAACCAAGAATGATGGGAACAAACATTTCAAACCAAAACGAACATTACCTCGAGAAGAAACAGTCATAGTTCCGACTCCAAACTCTTCGAGTCGTATATGATAACGTTTTAAAACGTTTGTAATACCTTCTGTAAGAGACGAAAGCCGCATCACAAAACACCGTCTCCATCTTATAGTTCATTCTCAACGTCAGACTGTCAAAGAACCCACAACATGCAGATAAGATAGAAAGAAGAGCTGTGGCGATCCTCCTAGCACGAGCTGCCATCTGACTAAATAGGGATAAATTACACATCGGGCACGGCATACATAATGTCAAGCAGCCACGACAGACTGACATAAGACATCGCATAAAATGTGGTATCTGAAGAATATGAAAACAAGGCAAGCAGGTTACGAGGTGTGGCTCATTGGTCTGTCTTGCAAGTGTCCGAGTACTAATATGGAGATTATTCCGTCTAAAATAGCCTCGTTTGGACAGATGTTACAGGAGCGTCGGTAATGGGAGGCACTCTTTGCAAGTGTTTCATTTGACCGCAATCATCGTTCAAGGTATCGGAATGTATTGTTAGTCCGTAGTCTTTTGTCGGGAGACTGCTCGTGATATAGGCGTTGCGAATCGAATGTGTTTTGATTTTTTTCCCCATAGTTAAAAACATATCAACGTACTCGTCTCTGGAATACACCGTGTTGAATTACTAATTGCTGTGATGTGACCTGATAGGTGTAGATAAACATCTTGTCCCCGTTACAGTGGGGCACGATTTTTCGTTAAAAAAATTGCGTAAGGTAGGATTTAAACCACTACACTCCCGGTACTCAGATATCACAGGTGACCGGCACATTACCAACTCGGCCACAAAGACAACATACATTATACTCGCTAGAAGTGCCAGTTTTCAATCGTAGTTTACGGTGTTCATTTAATTTGGTACCATTGCAGATCATATGGCATAACCTATCAATGTGATCGTATTACTGGCACACGTGTTATTTAAGGGATCAATAAAGCGGATGTTTGTACAGTGGTCGTAGGATTGGGTGGGGAAATGTGCGTAGCCGTCTTTCCTTTTTCCATGGCTCATTTGCATTGCTGATACACAGCTTGTCATATCGTACACTGCTTGGGCTTTCCAATCCGGAGAGAGATTTGCCCCGCTTGGTCTCCTGTGTAGTCATCCCGCGAAGCCATACCTTGCAATCAGTGGCGTATACTGAGGGCTACCATGGCTATCGGTGAAGCCCAAACCTCAAACGAGTACGTTGGAAATCTAAAGCACATTATTATGTAAGCATCTGACACATTGTTCCATTTACAAAACTTGAAAGCAATGAGAAAATACGTGGCTCGTATTTCTGAGTGCAAGGCATTGGAGACTGATATTGCAGCCCAAGCGCTGCTTTCCTCTCGCCACCTTGCACGGTTTGCTGCTGATTGGTGCGGGGACCGTGGGGATAGGTAGGCAACGCTTCGCTTCGTCGGTTCGCCACAGCTAACGAGGGAGCGAGAGTTCAAAGACTCGAAGTTCTCTGGAAGACTCCGAACTGACACGATTGACTCATGTTGCTGCATGTTCAAGACATCTTACTGATTATAGTTGAGAAAATTATTTGTGTATTTCAGTAGTATTGTACTCGGAAAATTTTAGTTTACTTGAAGTTACTGTGTATAACGAGACTGACCGTATGTGGTTACTTTTGTAAAATGGCTGAACCGTGTGCTATAAAACTGTTACCGGATAAACCATTCTCGCAACTGAAATATGCAGATAAAATGCTGATAGTTTAAAATGGTAAGCACACCCCACATCTTCCTCGGAATCATCCTCCTCGTTCTCTTAATTACCCTGGCTTGGGGACTGGGTGATTACGACATCTTCGCAGTTACTGTCATCATCATTAGCTCATTAGGTTACCACCACACCACCGCACTATTATTAGTATAAAAGTAAAATGTTACAGTATTACAAACGGTCGTACCCGTCGTCCACTGGTTTATTAGCTTCCTCGCTAGATCAGTGGTGGTGTCCGACCCATGTGCACGGGTTCGATTCCAAACAATCGTGCGTTCCTCGTCGTATATACTTCCTGACCTCATCTATATCAATAAATGCAAGTAGGTTTGGAGCGATATATATGAAAATAGACGTGAATTAACGAGGCACTTCAAGGAATCTCAGAAACTTAAAACTTGGTACCACCGGGCGAGTTGGCCGTGCGGTTATGGTTTCCCATTTTCACTCCAGGCAAATGCTGGGGCTGTAACTAATTAAGGCCACGGCCGCTTCCTTCGACTCCTAGCTCTTTCCTATCCCATTGTCGCCGTAAGACCTATCTTTGTCGGTGCGACGTAAATCAGATTATTTAAAAAAACCTTAGTACCAGAGAAGCTGATGACCTCAGGATCCATAGAAAAATAGAAAATGTTCAAAATTCCCTCAGGGGGACACGTTGGGGGGAGGAGTTAAATTTGGGGGTCAGCATAAGAACGCAGCAGGTTATATTTATCCAAAGCGATAACATACAGGTTTCGTGGGCTGAAAAGTTTCAGGTAAGTCCTAAATTTACCCTCCTCCGCCAAATCAAGTTGCGGCACAATCTGCTAGACGAGCTAGATAATTTAAATTTGGCAAACATTTTTTTTAGCCTGTAAACAACGGAAAAATTCCAAGATATTTAAAATTTTCGCCTTTTACCCCCGAAAAATATTGAAATATGGAGGCAGGTTTAATGACGGTGCAGATCTTCGTTTCAGGTATTTGGTGGCTAAACGGTAAGTCGTATCACAAAACGGATGGCACAATCTTTGTTCAATTTGGAGTGATCTACAAGTTTGGTCCTATGACATTTTGTCGTAACTCTTTCCCTTATACGTTAGATTTGACTTTATTTTTTGATTGTACGTAAATTTTGTGCTTTTTACACGTATATTTCATAGTTTGACACACTTATAGTAAAGATAGAATCATCAAATTCGGCATGAACATTGGCCCGCATAGTGGCCATATGTGAACCAAATTCTATGTTACTAGCTGTCACATGAGTATCCGGAAAGTAATACAGGTGTGAAAACTGTACCCAAATTTCGCCCTATTCAACGTTTGTAACTCAGTCTAACCCATACATAGAGGAGCTGGGAGAAAATGTCATAGGAGCAACTATTTAGACGTACCGTTTAGCAGCAGTTAATCTGTAAATGAAGGTTTACAATATTGTAAATGTGCATATACTTTCGTATGTCGATCTATATATATTCTATGAAGTCGATTTGTAGAGATCTAGAAATGGGGTGTCTGCCGTTATAATTAATACTTTACAGATCGATGGCGACTGTCATCAGGAGGGTGTCTGCTATTGTAATCAATACTCCCCACATCTATTTTGACTGGCAGTAGGAATGGGGCCCTTCTCCAACTCCTGTGTAACTGGCATTAGTAAGGAGGGCCTACCATGGTAATAATTCCCTTCTCGATTTGACTAACAGAAGTGAAGGAAGCATGCAGTTTTGTTCAAAACTCCCCTACACGATTGTGCATGGCAGTAGGCAAGGGTGCCCGCCATTATAAACAAATTTACACATCTAAAATGTGACTGGCATTAGGGAAAGTGGCCTGCTATTATAAACGAAACTCACAAACTCGAGTATGACTGGCAGTAGAGAAGGTGCCTACCATTATAATGAAACTTCCCAACTCGATTGTGAAAGGCAGTAGGCAAGTGAGCCTACCATTATTAACACAATTCCACAACTCGCACCTTACACGGGAAAGAATGTATGGAGACTTCCCAATGGCGTTCCTTCGATAGGCTAAGAGACATGCAATGTAATAAAATCTCACTCACCGTGTGATATAGTAATTTACGTAGAAATCCGTATACAATGTAGAATACCGTAGCGAAGCTAATACTTAATTATATAGATGCCAGAGGGCTGGTATTTCACTCCCGTTTATTTCTACATCCTTGTAGGAAGACACTGCAGGGCTGCTGTTATAGGAGTAATATTTCTTTTCATAGATAGATTTGCTAAAATTAAATTCAATATTTTAAGTTTAGTGTTCTTTGTTTGGAATCGAATCCGTGATCATGGGTCGGACACCACCACCGATCTACCGAGGAAGTTAATAAATCAGTGAACGGCGAGTACGATCGCTGGTAAACCTGTTATATTCTACATTTTAATTTGATGATGATGATGATGATGATAATAATAATAACAATAATAATAGTGCATAGCCTCTGGAAAGGCTTAGTGGTGACCTGATGAGGATGAAATGAATGGCGAAGACGTCATAAACACCCAGTTTCCAAGTCAGGGGAATTAAGAGTACGAGAAGATTGATTCCAAGAATTGAACCGGGGAAGCATTCTATCCATTTAGTCACAACGCCAGCTTTAATTTGCTAAACTGTAGGCTACCATTTTTACTGACCAGGTGTTGAGTATTGACAGTGGCAGAGGCCTGGGCATTGGTTTGTGAAACAGCCTTCATAACACAGCAGGCTACTCCGGTGGCTCAAAACGCTTAAGGCTCGTTCACTAAAGCAACTGTCAAAAAGGGGTTACCCAAGTCTAGTGATAGCCCACGTCTTGATCCCAGCATACTCCACTGCTTGCAATAGAACTTTTGGGTCCATACCAGCTATATTTATATCATCCTCTGGCTGAATTGTTGACGCAGATTTGACTCGTAAAGTTCCCATTGTTATCAACAGCTCTCTGTATTCCCCAATACTGTACACAATAAATTACACACAAGATCCAGTATGGGGACCTTCCACATTTTACCATATAACTATATGAACATACTAATAAATATAATGCGTTATGATAAATAGAATGCGTTGTAATGAATATAGCGCGGGTTGTGATACATGTACTATCACGATAGGTGAACTCATCGTGCAGGTTTGATTTTGGTAGCTGTTATTCGTTCCCGAGTACGTCGACGACTTCCATATCACTTTGACTAAAAATTACGACGATGTTAATAATAATAATAATAATAATAATAATAATAATAATAATAATAATAATAATAATAGTTTAACTGCCTTCTAACTGCAGATAGTTTAAGAGCCACTGAAGTGCATGTCCATTATTTTGTTTCGTCAGGTTTTTTTCTCTTAACTTGCTGAAAATTCTGCTATATCATCATATCTCTCATATCATCACACTTAAATGCTGACCAACTGTGCCGGGATTTTTTTAATCTATAAAATATGTCTCAGGTGGTGTTGTCTAACCAGTTCCGCCGCACTGTCAACCGATAGTCAACAGACAACTTTGAAATTACATGTTTTGGATAAGGTGTAGGGATGAGTCTACTTTAGAAGTTATTTTTTGGTGATTAATTTTAGAATTTAGAACTTTTTTCTTGGTGACTGATTGTAGAATTATGTTGATTCTGTAAGAAAGAAGTGAGCTCTCGGACGAAACTGTCTTTATATCGGGCTATTATCAGGCCGATTTCGTTGTACGAGAGTGGAAGCTTGGTAGACCCAGGATGTTTTATCCATAAGTCAGAAGTAACAGATGTGAAAGTAACCAGAATTGCTGCTACAAACAGGTGGTAATAATTTCAGGAGGGTACCTTCTGAGCACGTTAAGATAGATGTTAATTTAGGAATGAACTCGATGGATGAAGCTGTACGCAAAAACCGGCTTCGATGGTGGTGTCATGTGAGGCGAATGGAGAGGGATAGGTTATGTAGGATAATAATGGACTCTGTCATGGGAAGTAAGATAATTAGAGGGAGTCAAAGGTGACTGTGGTTAGACTCGGCGTTCAATAATTTAATGACTAGATATATGGAACTAAGTGAGGGCACAGAGCTAGCTGCAGATAGATAATTGTGGAGGTACTTCTTTACTTCAGAGGCTTGCAGACTGAACGCTGAAAAGTATAACAGTCTGTAATGAAAATGGGTATATTGCTGGATGTGTATTGTCTTCTTTTTTTTTTAGCAGAAACAAAGCGGTTACTTTTAAAGTTCATTCACTCACAATACATGTTGAAATTGTGGCATATATTTCGTAGCAGTTGAAGATAAGTTGGCAGATGTCAAGTATCTACTCTTACTACTTTCTTGTACTATATTAAAAGGTCCTCTCACTTGACGCAATGCATTAACTTCTTATAGTGGAGCCACATGCCGTCTGCGAATATATCGTAACTTGTTTTTCGTCTGGCTTAATCTCTTCTGCCGAATGAGATAATGTTAGCTTGGATAAACCGAGGAGGAGGCAACAAGATTTCGAAGTGGTGTGTGTGCGTATTTTTTGTTAGTATTATTTTTATTGTCAAGTAAATGAGATCGAGGATGTGCAGGATCTGGTCATATTGTTTGACATGTGTATTTCCGAAACCTGTTTGTTCAACCCGGCCAGGAATCGAACCAGACACGCTCTGAACCGAAGGCCTTGACGCTGACCATTCATACAAGGAGACAGCAATAATAATAATAATAATAATAATAATAATAATAATAATAATAATAATAATAATAATAATAATAATAATAATAATAATAATAACTTGATTGTGAAGAAGTGCGTACCTTATCATTTTTTCTCTCCTTAACTTACTAACTTACCTTATTCTCTCATGCCTGTCGTCCTGTCTCATTCCTCTCCTCTTCTTTAACGAGGGACACAATATCATATTCTGAAGAAATAGGGAAATTAATCACTCAAGGTAGTGCTAGATTTCATATTTGTGTGCCAGAAGTGTACCTGTAACTAGAAACCCCTCTCTCTTTGAGGTCTTTCGCTGTTTAATCTGTTAGGCGAAAGATTTTGGAAGTTTCATAATTCTCCCTTTTTGATCTTGAGGGGGATCGAAGTCTTGTGCGATCATGGTAAGTGCATATTATGCTTATGCAAGCCCGTATATTTGTGAATCTCCATGGTAGACGCTTGATGAAACGTGAACTTGCATAGACTTCCTGTTTGTATGTCCCCTCATCTACTGGCATTAACAAAGAAATGTAATCACTCCTCATACTATAGAACAAAATATCCTAGTCCTTGCCTGAATGGTCAGTGTAGTGGTTTTCGGTTCAGAAGACCCTGGGTTCCATTCTCCACGGCGCTGATCAATTCCTTTGGTTTGTGTTCATTTTAATACATTCATTTCAAGTTACACACAATACATGACGCTGCCAACCACCACAGAATAGGGAATACGTCCGTTCATACAGGAGAGGCATTATACATTAAAACCGGGCTAAATCCAAATGTAGTGCCGACCCCAAGTAATTGGGGAAAGGCCAGGTAGAGGAAGAACATATTATAGAACACTTTTGGCATACAAATTTGGAATCTAGCACTTACCTTGAGTGATTAATTTCTCTATTTCTTTAGAATCTGCTTTTGTTTGCCTCGTTAAAGAAGAGGAAAGGAATGAGTCGGGCCGACAGGCATGAGAGAATAATTTTAGTAGAGGAAAAAGGGGAAGAAGTTCGGATCTTATCCAGTTATTATTATTATTATCTCGTATGAATGGCCAGCGTCGAGGCCTTCGGTTCAGAGGGTGTCTGGCTCGATTCCTGCTTTGGTTTATTTTTTGTAGCACCTGACTTGTAAACTCAACTGTCGTCGCAAAGTTTGGTCTCCATTCTCTGAGGCACGGACTGTACACTTATATAATACGAGAGCCACATGCCCGCATCTGCTTCACTTGTTGGGCGTGGGCGTCACAACAGAACAGCTCCACTTCAAACTGCTTCCGAAGATGAAGTTCTCTCTCTCTCCTTTTGCTTTCCTCCTGCTATGGTTTTGCTCGAAAGCTTTTATCAAGGTTGGAACGCATACGAAAACGCAACATTTTCCAGTAAACATGGTTCCAGGCAGACCTATGCATATACGTTATTATTATTGTCCATTCAAAACTTCCTTTCAGTTTACTATTTACTTATGAACCTCGACCATGATCTCTGTGTGACGTAGTCTATGATAGCTGTCTTCGTGATGAGACGGTCCTGCGTATTGGAATAACGTAAGAGAGTACAAGCCCCAGGACAAAAGTATAAAAGTCTTCGAAGCAAGACGACTTCATATTTAGTCTATAATAATAATAATAATAATAATAATAATAATAATAATAATAATAATAATAATAATAATAATAATAATAATAGACAGAATTTTGCCCTACAAGAGATTTTAACGTGTCATATAATATGTTGGCATAGCCTTTCGCATTTATTATTCGTAAATATTAATTGTTTGAGTCAGTATTCGAGTTCATAACTTTAAACATTCGTTGATGTTAGACATCTTCCTTTATCTTCACTGTCATTAACTCCGTCACTGTTGTTACAGGAAATTAACAAATGCCTGTCCTTCCTGCTGTGGATTCTGGCCTTTCCGTAATTCCTTCTTGTAAATCTATGCTGTCCATAAGCAACCTAGCAGCATTTAACCATGGTAACGTTACAAAAATTTGGAACTATGGATTTCTGTTCCCGTCAAACACGCTGTAGTATAGCACATACTTCAGTCACTTTCATCTTGTCAAATCGAAGGATGTTATAGACAGGTCAGTGATGAAAGTAACATATTTGTTCTACCCCATACCAGAATATGCTCGTATCTCCCCATACTGTCAGGCTCTCTCTGGCTGAAGACTGATAAAACGTCGGCAGATAAATATTAAGGATGGTGTTTAGATTGTTAGCTGAAAACCAATCGCTGTGTATTTTTATTTTTTATTTTTATTGTATTTTCACGACCTAAATGCCTATACGGGCTACTTTATTTCTATTCCTGTGCAAAGTTAATAGATCAATTGTGGTGACAGGCGTCAGATTATGGAATTTCCTGCCAGCTCACGTCGGACACACCTACTTACCAAGATTTGAGATCGCCTGCTGAGACTACCTGCTGAGGATAGCTGACTGAACTGTTGTAGTATGAATGAATGTGTGCCTGAGGATTAGTTAGGTAGTTTTAAGAGTGTAAATAAATAGATCCTACGGAATAATGCTTCATTATAGCTGTATGAAAAGCATATTAGGTTATTATGCAGTTGATATTTATTTCATTCTTAGAATGTATTAGACCGAGATCGATAGCTGCAGTCGCTTAAGTGCGGCCAGTATCCAGTATTCGGGAGATAGTAGGTTCGAACCCCACTGTCGCAGCCCTGAAAATGGTTTTCCGTGGTTTCCCATTTTCACACCAGGCAAATGCTGGGGCTGTACCTTAAGGCCACGGCCGCTTCCTTCCCACTCTTGACCCTTTCCTGTCCCATCGTCGCCTTAAGACCTATCTGTTGCGACGTAAAACAAGTAGCAAAAAAAAAAAAGAATGTATTAGGATCAAGTACTGCATATTTTCATTCATTATCGTATTTAGTTACATTATTGGTTATGCTTGCTTTTAAAGAGTGTTTTCGTTTTCTTCAATTTAAGGTTTCAATATTTCTCATTACGTAATATTGATGTTAATCATGTGATTAACTTTATTTCATTTGATGTTTACCTTCAGTCTTAAATTTCACTTTAATTATACCAGTTTTAAAAATAATTTAGCTTATTATTTATTTAAATATATTTTAATTCTGTTAATTGTATTTTTAATTATTTTAATTTAGATTATAAAAACAATGTGGTTAAGTGTAAGAAAGGACTTACAGCCCTAACTTCGCCATTAAGCAAGGCACTAATAAATAAATAAAATGAATATGACACAGTGCACTGTAAATACTAAGTCTCACCAGAAATAAGTCGGGGCATTTGATCTCGAGGAGTTCGAAGTATTGTGCGACTTTAGTAATTTCATAATATTATGCAAGCGTGTATTGCTGCTTCGTCCATTTTCAAGAGAGAATTTGAAAACAGTGACTTTGTTGGAAATTTTCATAGGTAGTACTGTAATTATCAAAATATCGTTTAAAATAACTTTAATTGTAAATCAGTTGTAAAATACAACTCTCTGCAAGTGTCTGCGCCTTACTGAATGCAGATACATTACGTCATTTCACAGCGCACAGTTGTAAAGCATGGTGGACTAACTTGGAACTCATACTTCTACTCTATGTTCGTACATTATTTTCTCTCATTGTAGCTACTTCTGGGAAGCTCAGCACTGTAGGATTTTCTAAAAACTAACTTTGGCTCACGAAGTAGTGGAACGTTGCCAATATTTAAGTTGTTTTCCTGAAAAAGGGTAATACTGTAGTTCTTTTTGATCTTCTTCCGGGAAATCTTTCAAGATCTTTCTTAGGTCCAGAATAATATTTTACCTAATCCTTTGTGGAAGGGACATCTTGTTATAGAATGGACGCGAACTTACATAAATGCTATTTTTGAAAAATGCTTATGGAACGAAACTACGACACATCCCTAGGATATTTAAGGGCCTGGAAGACCGCCCTACCGCGATCTCGCCCGATCTGCTTCCTGTGCGTCATGGCTGCGCAGCCCAGCTGATAAACATCTGTACTGTTCGCGACTCAGCGATCTGCGTATTTGCTGGCCTGTGGCACTCAGGCATGCGAGAGTGGAGACTGGTGGAACATAACTGCTGGATGTATGTTCTCAATCGGCAAGATCGTTGACCTGTGGCTGTATATGAAGGAAATAAGGGGAGATTCATACTCTCTTTGTTTTAAAAGTCTTCGAATTCTTAGCAAGATATAGCAACTTTTGGTGGACTTGTACGGTACGATTATTTTTATGGAATAGGCCATGCTCAAATAATTGAGCCAATCCTAATAAGCGTTATTTCGTGCATGCCTAAGCTAGTCCCTGTTCCATGCGATTGGCTCGCGCTCTTTATGCCCTAACTAAAGCTTTCTCTATCGCAAACGTGGTTGGAGGTCAATGGAAGACAAAGGCCTCCTCATTATTCGGGTGTTCAATTGATGTAATGGCCGATTTCAACTAAACTTTCTGATTGATAAGCAGTTGAACGGGCCATAGAATAGCACGGTTAATCTAATTTTATTGTATTCTAACTTCAGCGATACATTTCCTGAAGCAGAACATATATTTTAAAGTACTGTTTGTGTTTCACGGTTGGCGTCGCGATAGATTCGTGTTTTCGCATTCTTCGAGATGGTGCAGCTTTTTTGAGCATCCTCTCCCCTACCCACAAAAGAGGTCTGCTACGTTTGCCTTTTCAACCACATTTGCCCATCTTTAATCTCTGTGAGGGCCGCTGTTTACTGCGCCCGACATTTTCAAGGGTCCTCTCTCTCCTTTCAAAATAAGTGATTAATGCAGTATTGACTTACCTGGAGTACTTATGTTACCGGGGAAGTTGGCCGTGCGGTTAGGCGCGCTTGGCTGTGAGCTTGCATCCGGGAGATAGTGGGTTCGAATCTCACTGTCAGCAACCCTGAAGATTGTTTTCCGTGGTTTCCCATTTTCACACCAGGCACACCTTAATTAAGGCAACGGCCGCTTCTTTCCATCTCTTTGCCCTTTCCTATCCCATCGTCGCCATAAGACCTATCTGTGTCGGTGCGACGTGAAACCACTAGGACCCCCTGTGGGTGGGAGATGCAAACGAAGAATACACCCACGGTCTCCCCTGCCTGTCGCAAGAGGCGACTAAAAGGGGCGACCAAAGGATGATTTTATTAGAACCATGAAACCTACTTGTGAGTAGTACCACCTCGCAGGGAACAGCATGGGTCGTTTTTACTTGAGCGTAGTACCACTATGTTAGGTACAAAATAGGTCCGTTATTAGTAGCTATAGTGTGTGGCTCAGGGTGCATTTTACAGTACCTGTGATTCGTACCTCTATATGAGCAACACCATGGGATGAGCGACACCATGGTTTTGCCTTGCCTATGCTTAGTTCCCACTGTGTTACGAACATCACGGGATCGTGTGGGTCCCTGTGGTTAGTCCACTTATGTGAGGAACGCCATAGGTTTGCGTTGCCTGTAACTAGCGCCGCAGTCTTCAAAACACCATACGTCTGTGTTACATGTGCGAATTTCATTACCTGTGAGTACATAGTACCATAATGTGTGGAATACCGCGAGTCTACGCTACTTCTGATTAGTACCGCAACATTGTTCTATTTTCCTAGCGATAAGTACCATTATGTGAGGCCGATGACCTGGATTTTGGACCAGTTTCGACTACAAGCATCATCGATTCAGTATTGTGCTTTAGAAGCAGTCCCTTGGTCAGTAATACTATTATTTATCGCTAGTTTCTGGGAATTTTGGGCATTGCGGGTCGGATCCACTGATTGTTTCAACTCCATATCCATCCATTCATTCTTCGTCCTCACGTTTTCGAATCTGGTCAGTGAAGGGTTCTGGATTTTTAAATTGTCATAACATTTCGTCTCATTTTGTACCATTAGGGGCCGATGACCTAGATGTTAGGCCCCTTTAAACAACAAGCATCATCACCACCAAAGCCGCTAGAAAAAAAATACTGATGTTAACCCCTGAGATAAGCGGAACTGGCACTAGGTTTTTTTTTTAATTTATAGATATTTTCGGCAGTATATAGAGAAACTGTGTACAGAGCATCAGTTCAAGTTTTGGTAGTCAGCACAATTAGTTGTGCGGCCCAATCCATCCATGTTATTTTCTTTTGCTTCCCTTTGCCCATGTTGCTTGCTTGGTGGCTTATTATCGGAAGTTTAATTCATTAGAACTTACTTCAAGTATTTTTATTTGCATAATACTGCGCTAACTACTTGAGATTTTTGCCGAGTTTGTAAAGCCGAGGGCTTGAGCTGCGAAGATCGCGACCATAACCTTAGTTAAGGTACAGCCTGAACATTTGCCTCGTATGAACATGAGATGACAGAGAGAGCTATCCACAGAGCTGCCGACAGTGCGGCTGTAATCCGCCATCTGTTGAATGAAATTTTACGGCTACACGAGCCGTGCTGGGTAGTCATTCCGCTCAGTGATCTTGAACCTGTCATTTCAGTTACAGGCTTTTGCGCCGTTTTAACTGATTGTGTATTATTTTTGACGTTGCGATTGCAGTGTCATCGATTAGCAGAGCGGTACTATTCTATTTGGTTTCTAACGCCGCGTTGTTAACTTTGCCGCCTGGTCGCTACATCGGCCAATCAATCAATCAATCAATCAATCAATCAATCAATCAATCAATCAATCAATCAATCAATCAATCAGTCAATCAGTACTGATCTGCATTTAGGGCAGTCGCCCAGGTGGCAGATTCCCTATCTCTTGTTTCCTAGCGTTTTCTTAAATGATTTCAAAGACATTGGAAATTTATTGAACATCTTCTTTGGTAAGTTATTCCAGTCCCTAACTCCCCTCCCCATGAACGAGTATTTGCCCCAATAAGTCCTCTTAAATTCCAACTTTATCTTTATATTGTGACTTTTAAAGACACCACTCAAACTTATTCGTATACTAATGTCATTCCGCGCCATCTTTCCACTGACATACAACATAGTCGAGGTACTCGTCTCCTTTCTCCCAAGTCTTCCCAGCCCAAACTTCGCAACATTGCTGTAACGCTACTCTTTTGTTGGAAATCACCCAGAACAAATCGAACTGCTTTTCTTTGGATTTTTCCCGTTCATGAATCAAGTAATTCTGGTGAGGATCCCATACACTGGAACTATACTATAGTTGGGGTCTTACCAGAGACGTGTATGCCCTCTCCTTTATATCCTTACTACAACCTCTAAACACCCTCATAATAACCATGTGCAGAGATCTGTACCCTTTATTTACAATCCCATTTATGTGATTACCCCAATGAAGATATTTCCTTATATTAACACGTAGATACGTACAATCATCCCCAAAAGGAACTTTCACTCCATCAACGCAGTAATTAAAACAGGGTGGACGTTTGCTATTTGTGAAACTCGCAACCTGACTTTTAACCCCGTTTATTGGCTGCTGTCCATATCACAACATTATAGAGGTCATTTTGCAGTTGCTCATAATCTTGTAACTTATTTATTACTCTATACAGAATAACATCATCCGCAAAAAGCCTTATCTCTGATTCCACTTCTTTACTCATATCATTTATATACATAAGAAAACAAAAAGGTCCAATAATACTGTCTTGAGGAATTACCCTCTTAATATTACTGGGTCAGATTAAGTCTCGCCTACTCTAATTCTCCGAGATCTATTTTCTAAAAATATAGCAACCCATTCAATCACTCTTTTGTCTAGTCCAATTGCACTCGTTTTTTGCCAGTAGTCTCCCATGATCCACCCTATCAAATGCTTATGCAGGTCAATCGCGAGAGTCCATTTAACCTCCTGAATCCAAGATATGTGCTATATCTTGCTGGAATCCTACAAGTTGAGTCTCAGTGGAATAACCTTTCCTAAACCCAAACTGCCTTCTATCGAAGCAGTTATGTCTAATATAATGAGAAAGAATGCATTCCCAAAGCTTACATGCATTGCATGTCAAACTGACTGGCCTGTAATTTTCAGCATTATGTCTATCACCCTTTTTTATACACAGGGCCTACTATAGCAATTCTCCATTCATTTGGTATAGCTCCTTCATGCAAACAATAATCAAATAATACATCAGATACGGTACTATGTCCCAACCCATTGTCTTTAGTATATTCCCAGACATTTTATCGATTCCAGCCGATTTTGTAGTTTTCAACTTTGCATCTTATTGTAAATGTTATTGTTATCACATGTAAATATTAATACTTCTTTAGCATTAGTCACCTCCTCTATCTGGACATTATCTTTGTAACCAACAATCTTTACATACTGCTGACTGAATACTTCTGCCTTTTGAAGATCCTCGCATACACACTCCCCTTGTTCATTAATGATTCCTGGAACGTCCTTCTTTGAACTTGTACATACATACCCTTCCATTTTTCACTAAAATTTGTATGACCGCCAAATATGCTTGCCATCATGTTATCTTTAGCTGAGTTCTTTGCTAGATTCAATTTCCTAGTAAGTTCCTTCAATTTCTTCTTACTTCCACAACCATTTCTAACTCTATTTCTTTCCAGTCTGCACTTCTTAGTCTCTCTATTTCTCTATTATAATAAGGTGGATATTTATCATTCCTTATCACCTTTAAAGGTACAAACCTATTTTCACATTCCTCAACAATTCCTTTAAACCCATCCCAGAGTCTTTTTACATTTTTATTTACCGTTTTCCACCGATCATAGTTACTTTTAAAAAACTCCCTCATGCCTGCTTCATCAGCCATATGGTACTGCCTAATAGTCCTTTTAAAGCCTTCCTTTCTATCACATTTATTTTTAACTATGACAAAAATAGCCTCATGGTCACTAATACCATCTATTACTTCGGTTTCTCTATAGTGCTCATCTGGTTTTATCAGCACCACGCCCAGGATATTTTTCCCTCTAGTTAGTTCCACCATTTTCTGTATCAGCTTTTCTTCCCATATTAACTTATTTGCCATTTGTTGGTCATGCTTCTTGTCGTTCGCATTACCTTCCCAATTGACATTTGGTAAATTCAGATCTCCCGCTACAATCACATTCCTTTCCATTTCTTTTCCCCACATAGCTGATAATTCTGAATCAGCGTCAGCGCTACCCTTTCCCGGTCTGTACACTCCAAAGATTTCAAGTTGCCTATTATCTTTAGAAATGAGCCTTACACCTAGAATTTCATGTTTGTCATCTTTAACTTTTCGTAGCCAGAATGAATACTCCCCCCTCCCACCATTCCTGTCCTATCTCCAGTTCCGTGAGAAAATTTCTGCATCCATTATATCATTTTTCAGCCATGATTCAACTCCTATTACAATATCTGGTAAGTATATATATCTAGTAAATTAATTGTATTCCTTTCTTTACAATACTTCTACAGTTCACCACTAGCATTTATATGCATTCCTGCTTAACTTCCAGATCCCTGTAATCTTATCACCGCTCCCTAGACCATCCCGTTCCCCTGAATGTACCTCCCTATTACCCTTCCAGACAAATTTCCTAACTTATACATACCACTGCGGTTTAAGTGAAGGCCATCAGAGCGCAGATCCCTATCTCCCACACACCCATTAGGATCTTGAAATCTCACTCCCAGTTTCCCACATATCCACTCTATAGTCTCATTTAAATCCCCAATCACCCTCCAATCAGTGTCCCTCCTACACAGTATTCCACTGATAGCAATCTTCGCTTCCTTAAACTGCATCCGTGCTGCATTTACCAGATCCCACACATCCCCAACTATGTAGGTGCTTATACCAGCTTGCCTTACGTTGTTGGTACCAACGTGAAACACTGCCATCTTCTCCTTCCCCTCCTCCTTCTACTTTCCTCAACATTTGCCTCAACCTAATTCCTGGATAGCACTCTACCCTGGTTCCCTTTCCTACACACACTTTCCCCACATGTCTGACAATGGAATTCCCCATGAGCAAAGCCTCAACCCTACCCACCTCATTTGATCCCTTCCCCTCCTGGTCAGCCCTATCTTTCCTGACAGCTGCAAAAGCTACTTCCTCTTCCCTTTTCTCACTCCTATGACCCTGTTCCACCTGTCTTTTCCTATCCTCTACTCTATATTTCCCTTTCCTCCCTTTTCCCTTCCTCCTACTTCCACACATCTCAGCAACAGTTACCTGTTCCTCATCTTCCCTCTGTTCTACATTGCAGTGACTCGTACCGATTTCTCACAGACACCTGCCCTGAATTCTGATCCTGAATATAGCTCTTAGCCTGCAATCTCCTTCCCTTTAGAACGTTAGACCATCTGTCTTCTACAGTTCCCCCTTTTTCTTCCCATCCCTCTTTTACACTTACTATATCCTGTACATTGTTTGAGGGAGGCCTATCTTCCTTCCTGTCTTCTGAGAGAATACTAATTATCTCCCTCAAACTTTCCAACTCCTCCCTCATACCCCTCAATGCCTTACCACACCCGCAGTTCCTACACTTTCACGCCTTAGCCATTCTTTACCGAAAAATGAAAATAAAATAAAAAATAAAATAACTTATGTGCAAAAAAATGAAAGGAAAGAAATATAGTCTAGGTTAGTACACAAAGATCACACGACAATAAGGTAATTAATATACTACTACACTACAATACTACTTAGTCGTACTCTATTTTAACCTGCAACACCACAACAGGATAAAAACTGTCGTTAATTACTGAATACCGAAAGGAATACACAAGAATTGCACAATTCTAAACCAGTTAAGCCTTTCCTAATTACAACTACAGAAATCTAGTAAGAGAGTTTCTACGGATACCTCTACTGTACTCAAAGGTTACCAACAAAGCTAAATGCTTAGACAGATTATTATTAGGACTATGCTCTAATAGGTACACACGAAAGATACACACACAAAGATGCACACGAATATCGCAGGCAAGATACGGTACTATCTAAATATACCGTATGTACACTACAGTTCTCAACTGAAATGTAGTAATATGATTTTTACCACTGCTGGGTTGTTATTATTTTCCCTACTACGCGGGACGGAGAATAAAAAGTGAGCTTAAATGCTGAAAAATAAAAGGTTGTCTACAATAATTTCTGTCATAACTACGCCGGGGGCTTGAACTGCAATATTATTGGGATATAGGAATTTGATTATTAACTTACACTTGATGAATAAACGAAGGTGTACAGTACAAAGTATGCCGGAAACTAAGACTACAGATTATCGGAATAAAGTAATCAGCTGATGTTTGTATTTGTTTACACAACTACCATGTGCATGTACTCTTTGATCTCGTCGGAATGCAGCAACAGTCGTCAACAATCCCAAGACTGTTGAGTACCGTAATTAATTATCCAGTGAAATACCGTGTATTCTCTTTAACTTCTTTTTAAATGGAAATTTACATGCGTGTCGTGTTATTTAATTTAATAAATTATAATCTTCGTGATAGTTTGAACGGATATCTATACGGAATACCGGTACGAGAAAAGTTGCGGAAGTTACAACTCCTTATGATAATCTGCCTTTTTAAGTATTATACCGTGCCTTTGCTGGCAGGACGTAGTGTTTACAGTGAACTATGTCTTCTGGTATGGGCTAGAGCAATTTTGTTACTTTCATTGATCTGTCTCAGCTTTATCCTTAGCTTTGACAAAATGAAAGTGACTGAGGTATGAGTAATGCTAGTAATGCCATTCCTTCTGCAGCCAGTCCCTGCTATGAATGGTGTGAAAATATTGCTCATAGGGTCAGTTGGTGCATGCATTTCAGTGGGCTTGGCAGACTGATGTGTAATAGCAACTTCTGGCTTGGTGAGGAAAGCAACGGGAAACTACCTCACTCCTCTTTTCCCTAGTACGCCTCTTCAGTGATGCCTAGGCCATCTATGACAGCTGATGGCGGAACTGTTGAGGATCCAATCAGCCTTCAGGCTGAGGACTAAACAAACATACATACATACAAGTATTATACCAGCGAACCTATAGCTATTTAGAAATATTTTTTAATTGAATATTATTACCTAAAGTATTTCCTAAACCTAAATTCGAAACAAGGTACACCTAATTAGCCTTCTTAACCTAGAAACCGTAATCTACTGAACACCAACTGAATACTTGTTATAAAATTCAAATAAATATCACTACTCCCAATTTCTACTAACAAGCACTAAACACAATACATAAATAGCACTAAATAGATCACACACGCAAAAAATTAAACAATTTCAATAGGTTTTAACTACTTTATCATTACAGTAATATAAGAGGACTCTCAACAGCCGACCATTCACAAGCGCATCCAACAATCAAGCTTGAGCCTGCGATTTTGGGGTCATGATCGGAAACTGCCATCGATTCATCGAGGCAACTCTCTGTCCTTCTTGGCCTTTCGTAAATTTATTGGAATCGGCACTTTAAGGAGACTTGGCTCATTTTTACTTAACAACCAACGGTAATCCATTCTTGGATAGTTGAGGGCTTGCCTCTTTTAAAATTAATATTGACAGTGATGAGTCATCCATACACATGGCGACCAAGGCAGAATGAGAACGACACATTCTTCAGGTCGTCCAGTGCATCGTGTTATTTATGTCCTCTAAACACTGCCTCACCTTGAACTTCACCCACTAACTCCTGTAATGCAGCACTATTCTTCACTCAAACTCGCCGCTTGCAAACGAGCTATAACATCACTGGATGGGAAATTGTGCCTCTTAAGATTTCTTCAGTTAGACTTGTTATCATTGACTGATTTTTCTTCTTCAGTTAAATGTTCATTAAGGAATTGATACCCATTTTATTCGGATCGTTATTAGAGTAAATACAGATAATATTGCTAGCTACAGTATAGCCTATTTATCGTCACACTAGCGCAGGCTAGTTTTTGGCCACACTGGCTTAGGCATGAGCTAGGACTGATAAGTTACTGGTCCTGGCTTTCATTTAGGTACAGTCCCATCATTTGCTTGGTGTAAAATGCGGAAACCACGGAAAACTATATTCGGGGCTGCTAGTGGTGGAGTTCAGACCCATGATCTCCTGGGTTCAAACCTCACTGTCGGCAGCCCTGAAGATGGTTTTCCGTGGTTTCCCTATTATCACACCATGCAAATGGCTGTACATTAAAATAGGAAATAAAAATACAAAAGTGACATACGAGTAGTGTAACAATCATTTAAAGGAATAGCATGGAATTAACACGACATTTTCGGCGGAAAGTAACTTAAAATATTCCCTTACATACGTACAGCGTAACGCTATTACAACGCAGTCGTTCAGAAATTCACCCAAGATTTTTCCAATTCAAGTAATGTAGCACAATAGTTACAGGCAATCACATAAGATAACTTGAATATTCCCACGGTAGCTAGAAGAGAGACGGTAGGTATACTCTTTAGTGTCGGTGTTTTCATTCTGAGCAGTGAAGTTCGGTGCATTGCTGTTCGTCTGCGGTCTGCACATGGTTTCTTTATTTATTTTACTTCTGAGGCTCGCGAATGTTTTGAAAAAGTCGTGAACTTGTGCATATCATTCGGAAGTGAAGTGAATTCCAGTGTATACGTCGTGTTTGTGTTGTTAAAATGCCGTGCTGTGCGGTTGCAGGCTGTACAAACCATCCCAACAACGCAAAGAATTGTAAGTTCCCACGTTTTCTGCATCAATAGACAATTCAGAGAGAAATACACGCGCCGAAAGGCGGGTTTGTAAAAAAAAAAAAAAAAAAAAAAAAAAAAGCTCTAGAATCGCCAAAAAAGGAAATCTGCAGAGAAATCAAATGAGCTGTATGACGTTTCTCAGGAAGGACAAATTAACTAACAGTTACGCTAAAATAAAGACACCGAGCTCGATAGCTGCAGTCGCTTAAGTGCGGCCAGTATCCAGTATTCGGGAGATAGTAGGTTCGAACCCCACTGTCGGCAGCCCTGAAAATGGTTTTCCGTGGTTTCCCATTTTCACACCAGGCAAATGCTGGGGCTGTACCTTAATTAAGGCCACGGCCGATTCCTTCCCACTCCTAGCCCTTCCCTATCCTATCGTCGCCATAAGACCTATCTGTGTCGGTGCGACGTAAAGCAACTAGAAAAAAAAAAAACTTGCCCTTGAAGTATGAACTAGCTTGTGTGATTATCGAAAATAATGAATTAAAAAAAGGAATCAAATTGCTTACTGAAGATCTAAAAAGATCCCAAACCAAAATGACGAAATTGGAGGAAATTTTAAAAACTATGAGGAATATTTTTCTAAATGTCGAAGATGTTTACACCGAGCTCGGTAGCTGCTAAAGTGCGGCCAGTATCCAGTAATCGGGAGATAGTGGGTTCGAGCCCCACTGTCGGCAGCCCTGAAGATGGTTTTCCGTGGTTTCTAATTTTTACGCCAGGCAAATGCCGGGGTTGTACCTTAATTAAGGCCACGGCCGCTTCCTTCCACTTCCTAGGCCTTTCCTATTCCATCGTCGCCATAAGACATATCTGAGTCGGTGCGACGTAAAGCAAAAAAAAAAAAAAAAAGTTTACTAAAGCGAAAGTGTACAAACTGGTCACCTGAAGATGTAGCCAAAGCAGTTACAATTCGGTGTATCTCCGGAAAAGTTTTGTCATATGTTAGGGAAACTAAAATATCCCCTTCCCAGTGAAAAAATAACATGGCGGTTGTCACAATTTTCATTTCCATCTGGGTTTTGGATATCAATTTTAACCTACTAAATGGACAAGCATTATTATTATTATTATTATTATTATTATTATTATTATTATTATTATTATTATTATTATTATTATTATTATTATTATCATCCTTTCATGTATTAGTCCTATAGAAGAACTGTTATGGTCTATACAATAGATTTGCATTTTCACGCCATCTGTTCCTGGGGCGTCCCAGAGATCTCTTTTCACCGGGGCAGTAGTTTGACTGCTTTGGGGATCCTGCTTCTGTCCATCCTATTTAGGTGTTCTAGCCAATTTCCCTGGTATTCAAAGATGTATTCCAATATAGGTCTGCTTTTAAGATCACTCAGCATTTCTGTATTTCTTTCGTGTTCCCACTTAGTGACACCTGCTGTTCGCCGCATGTATTTAATTTCAGCTGCAGTTATTCTTCTTTCATCGCATTTCCTCAGGGTCCACAAATCACTTCCATAGCAGTACCATGCAGCTGGTTCAGAAGCTGAAAGGTGACAGACCCGCCAATGAACTTACCTCCTCCTTGCCAGCAACTAGTTGAGGGGACATTTCCTTGCTTTCAAGTGTATCAAAGATACAATTGCAGCAATATTATGAATGATAATTTTAAAAGAGATGTAGTGATGAGCTTTGACGAGATGAAAGTTAAATGCTACGATAATGTTGAAGATGTATTTAGAGGACCCCATGTAAATATGCAGATTATAATAATAAGAAGTCTAACTGGGTAAATGGAAACAGCCTGTTTACTATCAGTTCGACCAGACCGTCCCTACTGATTTATTTTATGAAACGGTAAAACTTGTTGAGGAAACGGGATTTCACCTAAGGGCTTTTGTGAGTGATATGGGTGGTTCCGACCGAAAGTTAACCACCGACCTGGGAATAAGTCCAGAGAAGTCTTCCATAAAACATCCATGTACTGATGACTTTGTGATTTCGGCATTTTGTGAAGTTAATAAGAAACTATCTGTTAGACCAAGGATACACGCTTGCATCTGGAAAAACTGTTACAAAAGACATCTTTGTGGATATAGTACAGTTCCAGAAAATTGGGGACTGAAAATTCACACACAAAATAACAGAACAACATTTGCTAGTAACTGATAGTGAACGACAAAATGTTATGTTTAGTACACTATGGTAGAGCTGAAATTGAACCAAAGATCAACACGGCGAAAGCTAACTTCAAGATGATGGCGGCGGCTAAGAGACTGCTTACGAGTACATTCAGTAACGCCGCTCGTGGAAGATACTTGTTATAAGAGCCTTCAAATCCAATCACTCCGCCTGTTGGCAGATGCGCATAATGTTCTATTCTTAATATTATTTGTGCTTAGACTTCGTAGTGCTGTTGACATAGTGATCTCACATCGCTGGATTGTGTTGACTGTGTGGTGATGTAATAGAACGGGTGGGAGACCATTGAAGTAGGTATTGTATGGGGAGATGTAGTATAAACTTGTCGAGCTTTATTTTTCAAGGGTGTGACATCTGCTACTACTGTATTTTTTATAGTACTTAATGGATGTGAATACGTATTCTCTGTAGAAAAACGACAAAATTTCCCCGTGTTTTTTCTCCTACATTTACGTTGTAACGATTTTCGTTATCCTGAGTTGTCATCGTTAGGATGCTGCAAGGATCTCTGTTTCGATAAATTTATTTCCATTCTCGCTGCATTACGTGATTTTGGACGAAGAATGTAGTCATCCTTACAGAAAAAAACTCATTGGACTTTTTCCTCCTTCCGGTTCCTACAATAAAAGAAATCCGAGCATTGGAACATGCTTTCTTTTCAGTTCGTTCTTCTTCTTTGCCATATTCCTAATATATTGCGATTGACGACGATGATGATTTGGCCTAGATTTACAGCCAGATTCCCTTCCTGATGCCAACCCTACGTGGAGGGATCTATTCGTTATTGCATGTTTCTGTGGTGGTTAGTAATGTGGTATATTGAGTGTATAGCTTATAAATCTCATATTTTATTCCGTATTGGCTCAGCACAACTAAGCTTAATTTATAAGGTCGTTCCCACCTTCCAATACTTGTCATTTTCTATATAATAGTTTTATTAATTACATGATTAATATAATATAATATAATATAATATAATATAATATAATATAATATAATATAATATAATATAATATAATATAATATAATATAATATAATATAATATAATATAATATAATATAATATAATATAATATCTAGGACATGTTTCGTTCCGATGATTGAACATCTTCAACTAAAATATTTGACAAAATGGCAAGACAATTAAAACACACATGATAGTTATGATGATAAAATAAAATGTTCATTAATGTTGGGTTAAAATTTCAACAAGTCTGTGTCCAAGGACGAAGTAAAATCGGCGTAAGGGTGGTTATTTATGTTGGAGACGTGTATACTTGTTAATCTTGAAGATAAAATTAGAGATATACAAGATTTTCTTAAAGTATAGTTAGGTCAGTACGGGCCAAACCATGTAAAGGCAAGCTCGTGGACTGAAGCCTTAAATTCCCATATAGGAAACTCGATTTTTTTGCATTTTCACACTGTACATTCCATTTTAAGTTGTCACAAATAGTTATCCCGAGTAGTTTTAAAATTATTGCACTGCGGAATGATGTTTTCCACTAGTTTACATTTGTTTATGGTGAGATTTCTGGACCTACTCATAAATATTTTCACTTACACTTATATTCAGACTATTTACACAGTTCCATATATAATATCCGCTCGTAGAGCAAGGGCGTTATCCTTATTTCTTTTACACCTGTACTGCACAGTGTCGTCGTCGTAATGGGCCAATGATGAGAGACAACCTGGGATATTGAACACATGGACAGTGAAAATGAAATGGCGGATGGCTTTTAGTGCCGGAAGTGTCCGAGGACAAGTTCGGCTCGCCAGGTGCAGGTCTTTTGATTTGACGCCGGTGGGCGACCTACGCGTCGTGATGAGGATGAAATGATGATGGAGACGACACATAACACCCAGCCCCCGTACCAGCGAAATTAACTAATGATGGTTAAAATTCCCGACCCTGCTGGGAATCGAAATCGGGGGGCCCCTGTGACCAAAGGCCATTTAGCCATGGAGCTGGACATGGACAGTGAAGAGGAGAGATCGGATCCTAGAATCTTCTATTACTCCAGAAGTTACTGGAACAGCCGGTGATCGAGCACCTCCGTACACCATACATTGGATTCAACCTTTCAGGAATGTTCTCATCCATGCCAATAAATTGCCTCTTATGCTGAGTTGCTGTAGTTTCAACAAAAGTCGTTGATATGACACGGGATCGAAGTCAATTTACATCACATCAGGTTGATCCAAATTGAACTGCCAGTCATTAACAACCTTTGTCAATAGCATTGTGCGGGAACGCCCCGAGAGAAAACCATCCTGATTGTGATTTGAAATGTTCGGCCTTCCGTAACATTTTACTTCCTTATATAATGTCTAAATCCAGTTGTACTCCCTCGGTGACTAGCTTTTACTCTGTAGGTCTACATTTTAGTAAGCATTGATCATTGTAATAAAAATGAATGAGGTCATTCGATTTCGTCCTTTTAGGCACCGGCATTTCTTTTTTTTTCCCCACTGGAAAGCCTATTAAGGATATATATGAATTTTTTTGCATCCTGTTGTACTGGATGCGTTGTAATGGTTATTATTATTATTATTATTATTATTATTATTATTATTATTATTATTATTATTATTATTATTATTATTATTGTGAGACGTTATATGTACTTTGTAACATTTACTTCGGTGTTTCTTTTAGTATTACGTTAGAGAGTCGTATTCACAAGTGAACAGGACTTAATCTGTTTATTCTAAACTGTACTAGCTTTCTTTGCGCAACAGTTTAGAATAAACCGATTAAGTTATGTCCACTTGTGAATAGCGCAACTCCAACTGGAAGGTCTCGCACGTATGTATCGTATGTGTTTTTCTTTTCATGTCTTCTTCATGTGAAAATAATGGTATTTAGCTATATGCTCCGTGCAGTATAAAATGTCCTGTAGTTTTCGCTGAAATAATCCGAATGGGATTAATATTGACCTCGTGTAGGAACTCCCTGGGTCATTCCCGCTAGGGATGGTGACTGACTGAGATGTCCTGTTGTCTTAACTACTGTTAAGTGTAGCAGATGGCACTGGCTTCGTCGTCTCAGCTGGGTTCGCCTGTCTCGAGGTCTCGTGCATGCCAGTATCAAATTATCGCAGTGTTGTTAAAGACCCAGTGTGAAGTTAGGCGTGGCGACTACAGTATGACTTGCTTTGTGGATTACACTTCTGTGGATGCGTTTGTTGCTCGTTGGTGAATACATACTGGTGTAAGTAAAATGTTGCTTTCTATTGTACTTGTTTCGGCGAGTCTTGTATTCTTGAAAACTAGATAAAGAATCACTAGGAAATTGAGGTAAGTTTGATCACTGTACTGTGTGAAACGTAGGCACCCAAATATACTGACGAAGCCAAAAAGTAATGGGGGATATATGCACCACCATTCTTCATCGTGAGGTAGGAAGGTTAGGATGTCTATATAGTCCGTAGTCATATTAGCAAAATAACGTCGCTGCTGTGTGGGAAGTCGGGAGGGTTCAGGTTTGAACGCGGAGAGCATCCATACATTTGATCGATTCTTGTTGTGAAATTTTAGAAAAGTATATGATGAGCCGCGTTGAATATTACCATATGCTCAAATGTGTAAGATAATTATCTATATATAAAAAATAAGAGTTTTGTCTGTACATTGCTCAGAATTTAATGGTAGCCTATTTCTGTCTCTGTCGTGTCCACATTAACAAGGACATGCACTTTTTAATTTTCCTTTCTGTCTGTCTGTCTGTCTGTCTGTCTGTCTGTCTGTCTGTCTGTATGCACGCGCATCATGAGAAAACAACTGAAGAGAAGTTACTGAAAAATGGTATGTAAAGTCGGAGAATAAGTCGCTACAGTGTAGGCCATAAATAATTTTATTCACGCTGAACGAAATGGTAGTTTAGGGGAAGGCCTAAAATTTAATTCTCACATTAATATTATTAGTGGTCTTATCGATAAATACTGCATAACTAAAGTTATAGAGTATTACATTTTCGATCATTTATGTCTTGTACATTTTTACCGTACCGACTATGATAACAGATATTCATGAATTTGGATTTTTGTTGCTTAAGTCCATATCAGCGCCGAGTCACGAGAAAATGGGTAAACAGATCTTATTGAAAATCGGTATGTAAAGTCGGGGAATAAGGAGCTACAGTCTACGCTGTAAATAATTTGATAAGATGCCCTAATATCACAGAGTCGGAATAAAACTAAATGTGAAGGCGTGCAATATAGAAAGCTCATAAAATTAATCAACAATAACATTACATTGGCCATTGTCTATTGTGATGTGCATTATGTCTTCTGCTGCCACTCATATCCGATAGATGGGATTACTGCTGCGTACCGAGTATTTTTTTTAAATTTGCTTTACGTCGCACCGACACAGATAGGTCTTATGGCGACGATGGGATAGGAAAGGGCTAGAAGTGGGCAGGAAGGTACAGCCCCTGCATTTGTCTCGTCTGAAAATGGAGAAACCACGGAAATCCATCTCAGCGAGCTCTCAAAACCGCAGTAATACGGCAAGGCATCGACTCTACAAGGTATTGGAATCGTTCTGGAGGGATCTGGACCCACGCATCTTGGACTGCTACCCATATTGGTCTTATGTAGTTGGTGCGGGGTTCATGGAGCGTGCACCAGCATTGACAGCATCTCATAAATGCTCGATTGGATTGGATTAAGATCGGGGGATCTGGAGGACCAATCCACGGTCGTAACTTCACTGAAGTGCTCCTTAACCACTTGCATACCACCACAGTTTGGTGACATGGCGCATTGTCCTGCTGAAACATAGCATCCCCATCAGAGTACTCTAGGGCCATAAAGGGATGCAGATGGTCTGAAAGAATGTCCACATAACGTGCACCTGTCAGCGCTCCCTATAGTCGGACAGTGGGGCCTAATTGCGACCAACCCCCTGTGGGTGGGGAACGCAGACGAAGAATACACCCACGGTATCCCCTGTCTATCGTAAGAGGCGACTAAAAGGAGCGACCAAGGGATGTTTATATTAGAACCATGAAACTCCTTGATGAGTACCACCACGCGGGGAACACAATGGGTCGCTTTGCCTTGCGCGTAATACCACTATGTTAGGTACCAAACAGGTTTGTGATTAGTAGCAAACGAGAGCGCGACGGCTTTTACAGTACCTGTGATTAGTAGCACTATATGAGCGACACCATGGGATGACGGAACCCATGGTTCTGGCTTGCCTATGATTAGTGCCCACTATATGAATACCACGGGATAGTACGAGTCGCTGTAGTTAGTACACTTAGGTGATGAACACCATAGGTTTGCGTTGCCTGTCATTGGCGCCGCAATGTGCGAAACATAGTAGGTCTGTAATACATGTGCGAATTTCATTACTTTTGAGCAGTGCCATAATGTGTGGAATACCGCGAGTCTACGCTACTCTTGATTAGTACCGCAACATGACAAATACCATGGTTCTACTTTTCTAACGATAAGTACCATTATGAGGGGCCGATGACTTGGATTTTGGACTCTTTTCGACTACAAGTATCATCGATTCAGTAATATGCTATAGAAGCAGCCCCTTGGTCATTCATACTATTGTTTTATGCCAGCTTCTGTGCATGTGAGCCACTGTGGGTCGGTTCCACTGATCGTTTTAAATTCATATCCATCCATTCATTCTTCGTCCTCACGTTTTGAATTGTGGTCAGTGGAGGATTTTGGGTTTTTAATTTGTCATTTCATTTCGTCTCATTTCGTACCATTCGGGGCCGATGACCTAGACCTAGATGTTAGCCCCCTTTAAACAACAAGCATCATCATCATCATCATCATCATCATCATCATAATTGCGAATATGAGAACGCCGCCCAGACCAGAACTGAGCCACCTCCCGCCTGGACACAACCTTGTTAGTACGCAGGATCCATAGCTTCATGGGGCATACGCCACACTCTCACGCGCCCATCAGCTCGATGCAACTGGAACCGGGATTCATCGGACCATATCACACGCCGCTACTGTTCCATGGTCCATTGCCGATGTTCACGGGCCCGTGCACGTCGTTGAGCTGTGTGTCGAGATGTCAGCAAAGCGACACGAGTTGGTCGTCGGCTGGTGAAGCCTATGCGGTGAAGTTTCCTCCTTACAGTCCTGGTAGAAAAGGGTTCCTGACTCCTAACATTCAACTGGGCGGTGATCAGACTAAATAGCCCACCGGGAGCCCAGTATGGTTCTGCGGAGGCGACGTGATGTCCGTTCATTAAACACCTGTGGTCTTCGCGTGCGGCGGTTTACGTGGGTGGTAACATTCTCTCTGCGATATTGAAGATCCACCCTGGACACTGTTGACCCGAATTCGCGTGCAATTTCCGCAATGCTATGACCCATGCGCCGGGCGCCGATAATCATCCCACGTTCAAAGTCGGTTAACTCGCGACGCGTTGCCACTTTCACGACACTGGTGTCTGTGACAGACTGCTCAGCTACGCCGCAGCAAGCCGCAACGCTCAGGGTTCATACTTCGCACATTTTCTAATGGGACACCCCTTCTCGTGACTTTTGGCCACTCAGTGTGTAAGACTGGCACACAACAGCGTTCGGCTTGCTCTTGCCATCTACCTTACACTGCACCGCGGTACAATTTGTTTAGATTTACTGCTCATGTGACAGTTTTAACATGATCGCAATGCCCACTTCGTATTTCGCAGACGTTTCATTTATATATCAGACCATTTAGAGAGCACATTTCTGGTTTGTCACTTAATAATACTATGACATAACAGATCCCTATTTTTGTGTGGGTCGTAAATACAAAGATATGCGGGTTTGTGTGTGTGTTTATAGTGTTTACTGTGCTTACCGGAAGGACATGTTTTCAGGACGTAAAACTGCGGTTTGCATCAAACAGTATTGACAAGGGTAGCTGATTCGCCTGGTATATACCCGAATAAACTGAATATTTCCTCTTTATAACATTTTATTGTCTAGCTATTGCTTCAGCTGGTATGAGTTGCTGGAATACAAAAAAGTGTTCTTTTTCACATCTATAGGCGTACTATAAAGACCAATTATGGAAGGAAGGTACTAGTGTTAGTGAAAAGTAAGGAACAAGCGGTTGCGTATTCCTGTTTTCTTGCTCAGACTACTGCTTTGATGTTACGGTTTTTGATGCTTGGTCAATTTTAGTGATAGAATGATAGTTTGCAATAGCCCACTAATATTGAATATAATTTTCACACCTCATGACATTCTTCTTACAGTAACTGTCTTATAAATTTTTATTCTGGATATTTTGTATGAATTAGATGCTTTCTTTTCAGTCAGTTAACTTCTCAATCTCTGCATTTATTTTAGACAGCTTTGTAGAAATTGTGTGTTCTTATTTAGTTCCGGACAGAGTGAACATTACTTACATGTTCGTCGTGGGAGCGCTTCATTGACCAGAGCCTCCTTCAGAGGACTACAATTTGATGAAAGTGCATGTTTTGTCCCAGTGGTTTCTAGACTGTGGCCCGTAGGGATCCGCGTACAATTATCAGTTATCGGAGAATCCGGAGGTTGGTCATAATTCCTCAAATAAATAATATAATACCGCAATACAGCAGTTTTCCTTGACGCAACTATACTGGAGAAAGTACATCAGCAAGGAAAGATGACCAGATATCACCCCTGAATGAAGTAGCGTTCAGCGTCTGGTGAGGTACGAGGGTGGTAATTGACTGATCGTAACTGTTAGTTAATATCGACTTGATGTGTGTGAATGTTGCAGTGGTTTTTTAAAATTTTTTATCTCGAGACCAACGGTTAAGTTTTTGTATGTTCGGAGACTTAAATTTGGTTGACATTGATTTCTAGCCAACCGTGAATATCCCCCCTTAGGTTTGCAACGTGTTTTAATACATTAACATTTAAATTCCTCCATTGCGTTATACTTCTTCTGTTTTGATTACGAAGTGTGATTTTAATATACTGTACATTTCGTGTAAACATACTTATGTCAGGTGTTCCTGTTATTCTCTTTGAAGGTGAATTTATACAATTTTGCACGTAATTAGCGGTACTCAAAAATGCATGCTGTTTATAAATACTACTGTATATTATGAACTCATGGCTGTTCATGGTGAGTAATGTAGAAGACCTATTGTCCATGATACGTAATATTCACATAATATAAATATGGAGGCTTATAGTGGATTCATTTGAGGATCTGTGGTGTATTTTCAAGTCCATAGGGATCCGTGATTTTAAAAAGTTTGAAAACCTCTCTGTTTTATTCAACTCAAAATTTTTGACTCGGAAGTTTGCGGAGACTATTAAAATTTACAAACATATTTTTCATACAGTTTGGTGTATCTCTTCTTACTTTGTTTGGATTTTACTCATCTTCTCAGGGAAAAACTGCATGTGTTGGTTCTTGTCCGATAGTGCTTTTAAGTGTTAACAAATTTAACAATGTTGGTGACGACAGATGAAAATTGATCTGTGACAGAGATAAGCTGCTAAATCAAAATAAAACTGAGATAGAATATTCAAAGGAACTACATAGTTGCTTGTTTTAAGGAGTAAAAGTTTTAGCACCTCTCTTAACATTAATCGGAGGAGAAAACAATGTTCCGACCCCTCAAAGAACGAAAGTAGCCGGTAAAGAAAGGCAGAGAACTGAATGCCCTCTATGATTTGCAAGACTGCGATAACCAGCGTCATAAGCAAACAAGAGTCGACCAAGTGAGGTCGGGCAGGAAATATGTCAAGTCTCTGTAACAAGGCGAAACAACATCAGATCAGCTGGGACTCAAGTTCCCAAGTCACAATGAGGCCATGCAAAGAAAATTTTGTTTATTGGTATTTCAAAAGCACTAGCTACCATTATACACTCCCAAACAAGTATACCGTCAGCTCGGATATGTACTGCAGTGTGTTTGAAAAATTATACCGAAATATTCAACAGAAATGGTGGTTTGTTCGAGCAAGACAGTGCAAGACCTCGCATGTCAATATTCAACCGCGAGAAGTTACACATCAGTTGAGATTACTTGGCACTGTATTATCTGACTTGTTTTTGTTTCACCGAGCAAGTGGCCGTGCGGCTAGGGTCGCGAGCTGTGAGCTTGCATTCGGGAGATAGCGGGTTCGAACCCCATGTCGGCATCCCTGAAGATGGTTTTCCGTGGTTTCCCATTTTCACACCAGGCAAATGCTGGGGCTGTACCTTAATTAAGGCCACGGCCGCTTCCTTCCCATTCCTGGGCCTTTCCTATCCCATCGTCGCCATAAGACCAATCTATGTCGGTGCGACGTAAAACACATAACAAAAAAAGAATTACAAAATGCGGTGTCCATCCCGAGAGAAGTAATGACGCACGTCACGTGCTGCGAGGCGAGGTAGCCTTCCGTCGCGTGCCTGTCATCACAATGGCGATGATGTAACTTGTTGATGATGTAGCTTCCCACCTTGTCGCGCAGGTAGCAGTGACTGTTTGTGATGTGAAGTGAAGTGTTCTGACTGCTGGTAGGCTCATGAAGTACTGGATAACTTCCGTGCTCTCAGGTGAGAGAGTGGGGAAATGTATAGAATAATAAAAATGAAATATTGGAACCATTATAGAAGAAATTATACCTTATTCTTAGTGATTGTAAGCGGATTTATCGAACGTTGAGGATTTTACGATGAAAACATTGCTCTTGCGTGCTATATACAGAAATCACTATCACTATCAGCCATATTCAATCGTTTTTGCGATGTGGCCACTTTAAGTCCGAAGCAAGGTAGATTTTCATGAAGTCTCTCCATCTGGGACGGTCTTGAGCGGTGTTCTGCCAACTGATCCCAGCAATCTTCCGGATGTCTTTATACCATCTGCCCGGTGGTCTTCCCTTTGGTCTCAGATGATCTTTCGGACTCCACTCAAGCACGAGCTTTGACCACCTACCATCAGTTCTCCGAGCAACATGGCCTGCCCACTGCCTTTTTAGGGTAGCCACCCTTTCTAAAATGTCACTGACCTTTGTGACTGACCTGATATAATCTGCTCTCTTCCTGTCTTTCTTCGTGAACCCTAGCATAAACAGTTCCATAGCTCTTTGGGCTGTTCTGAGTTTTTGCTTAACAAACTCGCTCAATGTCCAGGTTTCACAACCGTAAGTCAGTACAGGGAGAACACTGTAGTCAAAGACTATCTTATTTAAGTGAGTTGGCATGTTGGATTTGAAGATTGAAGAATTTCTTCCGTAGGCTTGCCATCCTAGTTTGATACGTTGGAAGATTTCCGGTCTTAAGTCCCCTTTCATTTTTACAAGCTGGCCAAGATAGACATACTCATTGACCTGTTCTAGTGTGGAGATTTGCTGGGGCCTATTTAAAGCTTAAATATCGCCAGAAATAGCTGTAATGTCCACTTACTGCCCTTTTAGTTGCTCAGGTAGTGAAGGTTGCACGTACTGTACGGTCGGAACGAATGCCTCCTTGTGGATCTTATGGTGCTCTGTGGAGGATTACATTTTTAGAAGCCTCACGGTTGCGTGATTACAGGATTAGTTATGTCTGTAACTTGTAGTGGGGTTTCTGCTCTTTAGTCGTGCTTGTCTAAACTTCTTAACCGTACGTACACCATTCCCGAAGGATTTCTTTATTTTTTTATATTTTGTACAAGTGGATAACTGTACAATTTACCTCAGTATCCTCCTTTCTACAATCATCTACCACGTACTTCGTACGTGTTTCAAACACGTATAGAATTGTTTTCAGTTTTGCCAAGTTTCTCCCGCTCATCTATTTAAAAAACACTGCATTCCCGACTTCTTGAGGCTAGGGAGGCTTTATTTGAGGATTGTTATCCTTGTTCTTTAATAGAGCGTACGTCTTTACAGTTAAGTCCATTAACGTTAAAAATGAATTCGGTACCTTTTAAATGCTGATTTTCGTGCTTTTATTTACACAGAGAAGTACAATTCAGTGGGTGGTGTTCTAGATTTGTTGTGGTTAATATTTCTTAGATGTTGCCGCAAGCTATAATACTGTGGCTCATTCAGGGCATCCGGTGGTCTTCTATCCAGCTCTCACCAAGTGCCTACAAAGAGATACTTGCACTGTTTATAGTAGGCTAACTAAGAATAGTTTGAGGTTAAACGTAACTCGAATATGGTGGAAGTATACTCCTTGGAAAATCCTGAGCGTTGTAAAGGTGCACATCTATGGACTGGTCGCTGGGTAGCACATTTAGTTAAGCATTTTGCCTCTTGTGATCAAAGTTGTGCCCGACGCGGATGGTCGACATTTAAATGAAAAACTCGTATTTATCACACAAATGAACTTCCTTTGAGGGCGAGGCTTCGGCATCTACTAGTTTAAACGTGAATAATATTATTATTAATAATAATAATAATAATAATAATACCGGGGATACACCTCCGTCCCGTAGAACTGCGCGCCTTCTAGAAGGCCATCTGTATGGTGAATCCGGAACTAATGTAAAATAAGATACTTGGACCATTAACTTTTAGATGTCTCTACTATCGGCCTATGTGCCCCCCTTTGGCGGGATTACGGAAATTACTGTACTTTTTAAGGGAATTTTCAATGTTTGTAAACCTGAAGTCTTTGTAGAATGTTTTTTTAAAATGTGGTAAGGTTGTCAACTCTCTTACTGTTTCCTTCTTCCTTAATTATTAACAAATCAGGAATTTTGTGTATATTTCTCTAACCAATTAAAATTGGGGTTGTGTACAGGCATTTTGCCTAGCTCAAGAGAGTTCTGGAACTTTTCCCTCTGAGATGCTATAAAAGCTGGGCGCTTCAGGGCCATATTGTCATCTTCATCGCTCCGCTTAGTGTGTGTACGGCGTAATGAGGAGGCGGGGGCTGTAGGCCCGCATTCGGAAGGCCCAACACCTCAAGTAATGGCAGACATTTCGTAACATATGATAGCCCCAGGCAGATAACTTGAGGGGAAGGTTTCAAACTTCTTTGATTAACGTAAGGTTCTAAAATCACTGTTTAAATGTAAACTTTTGGCTAGTCCGAGGACTTTGTTCAAATCTCTGCTGGGAAACATGTAATTTAGGGAATAACGACTGTTCACCCTCTGTTAATTCCCATTCAACTTGGTATGGGGTGACTAAGATTTTCTAAACCTCTAAATTCTTCATACTGCATCTAGTCACCCCATTGTAGTATAGGCTTAGCCTGTGCAAATTCGGGCCATAAGCCCATTTAGGATTTTATATGTTTTTCAAAAAGGAGTGCAAGTGTTTCGCCTCCTAGCCTTTTGTTCATGGCCGATCGTCTTAAACCTTTTACTTTGTACATTAAGGACATTTAGAAAGGGCACTCATTACCCCTGTTTAAATTGTCATTATTTATAGACGAGTGTGTAACAGACTGTCGAGCAGGAATGACAGTAAACGTATTATCTGAAGTTTGTCAAGTATGATTGTATAAGAAACGTGTGCCTCCAATAGGCTGGATTACATTAAAAGCTCAAACTACTAGACGACGTGAGTGGAGCAAGTATGCTCTTGTAAAATAGTGTACATTCAGAGCTACATGGCTCATCCCTTGTAAATTGTGTCGATAATTTTCTCTATTATACCTGATTTCTAGACTTATAACCCACCTTTCGTATCCCAGATGACGAGCCCTTTAAGTGTTATTTGTTGTTGCTTATTCACATTACCTATCAAATTTTAAAACTCAGAAATGAAAGGAAAGACATTGTCAAAATTTAATGCTTTAACTTATGCTATGGTCATTTCCCTGTCCACCCATTCACCCCGGCACCTTCTTCTACCTCTCTGTTCCACAATATTACGGTTATAATAATAATAATAATAATAATAATAATAATAATAATAATAATAATAAGAATAAGAAGAAGAAGCCGGACTGAGACCATCTTGGCGTGTTAGTTTCTGGTTCAGTCCTGTGGTATTTGAAGACGCTCAAATACGTCAGCCTCATGTCGGTAGATTTACTGGCACGTTGAACAACTCTTGCAGAACCTTGGCGTCTCCGAAAACCACAAAAATGTAGCTGGTGGCACGTAAAACCAATGCCATTATTATTAATTTTGATAGAACCTCACCGCGAGCCGTACTCGAATTTCAACTGCTGGGAAATGCTGGAAATGTCTCTTTCTCATTGGCTGCAAGCGCTTCCTCTCCAACTCAGTCTAATTTACAATTCTCGACAAACGACGAAGTATTGTTAGAGAAGCCGTGTAACTTATCTACGATATGAAACAGTGAGATATAATTCCACCAACTTACAGAAAAGACTCAAAGTGAAAGGTCAGTAGAAGTAGAAATGATAGTGAAAGGAAATGTCGGAACTGACGTTATTCTTACCACTCTGATGTATTGTTCGTAACCTCTGCTTACAGCATGCACATTTTCGCTTTTAAATGCATCTTATCGGAAATTGTAGCTGATCATTTTACCTTATTTTGAAGTACCTGGAATTGAATAGTAATAAATAGAAGTAGGCTGCTCGAAACACACGATTTTCTTAAGTTGATTACTGAGAGCTAAAACAGGCCTCTACTAATGAATACCTTACTGTAGCCTCCGAATCAGGAATTCCCAACTTTTCCCTGCTGGCGACCCCTTTGACAAGTGCCTAATCTCATTGCCCCCTACTTCGTCACTGGCTTCTCACCAAGGCGTCCACATTTCGAATCCCAGCCAGTGCGTGTGGGACTTTTAAATGAAAAGGCTCAACCCAGTGATGCCACGTACAACAGTCATGTAAAACTACAAGCATGATTTTGCTTCTTTTCAGTGACGTTGATGTGGAGAAATTTAGATCTAATAAGCACAAAGTGTTCATTAAAAACGTGGGCTTACGAATACCAAGCAAATTTATGACATCTGTTGCATATATTGTATATTTAATTTTCAACAATTTGACAAATACACAATCTCGGTTCACACACACTGATCAAGTTAGTTGTGAACCAAAAAAAAAAAAAACGCCTACGCTTTAATTTTCTCCGCAACTTGCGTTTTGATATCTTCTGTATGATCATCGTTCCGTTCCTTTCTTTCTTTCTTTCTTTCTTTCTTTTCATCGCGCAGACAGATTCCAACCCACTATCTCCCGAAAGAAAGCTGACAGCTACGTGACTCAAACCGCGCAGCCACTCGCTCGGTCATCTTTCTATTCTGTGTTTCACTATGTTGCCCGATAGATATATTTTTGTTAATTCCCATCAACTTCCCGTGCGCAGTACAATTCCCGTATCTAAAAACTCATGGTTTTATGGTTGTTACGGTTTTTAAGTACGTTTCTCTTGTCTGTGAGTCTTCTCGACTTGGTGAAAAGGATGGCGACTTCAGACGATGCTTTGAAGACACCTTTTATGTCCTTGATGAAAAATGCCTAAGGAATCTGTTTTCGAGATCCCAGGGCAAGGCTGTTAACGGAATGATATGACGTGGCAATTACTTGTTAAGGTGCCTACAGGTTATAAACATATGTTTTCAATGATATTTGTGCATATTAAAGTTCATTAACTCCCAAAGTTTTCCACGTCCTCCTAGGACTTACGGAGACCCCTCGATAGGGAACGCCGGCTAAAAATGATTGCTTACATTTCGAACATTATAGATGTAGTGTTCAGCCTTAGCTGACGGTTCTTGTGCAGGATATGCACTTTTTTAAGTTTGTTGGGGGCCCTCGGAGTCCGCTCCCTCTGCGTGACGATCATCACTAATCTACATTGCCTCCGACATGCTATTAAATTATAAGGAGAAAAGAGATAGCAGGGTGGAGTGGGAAGTGATACAAGGAATATCTGCCTGTTTCCATGTCAAACATGCTACCAAGGCCAGAGTTTGTGTTAGGTATGTGGTATTGAGGCGTCGTATTAAGGGTTAGGGAAAACCACATAGGCGGAAAAAAAGAGTCTACATGTAAAACCTGACAAATTTTAATAGCACATGCAAGGATGTGGTTTCTCGATAAGTCCAGGTGTTTGTGTTAGTAGAGAAAAGGTATCATGCACTAGCCATCATCATTATTCTCGCCATTCCAGTTAACAAGGGATCAGTCCGTCTTGGCACTTCCGTGACTAGCGCGGGTCGTGCCGCTTGCGGAGCCATGTGTCGATAGCCACTAGGGCCCGCCGCACAGCGCCGCCCCTTTGGGGTCCCTCGTACCCAGTCTCCGATCCCGGAGAATGAGGCCAAGCCCGCTTGGGCGAGGACCTCCTGGATCGGGGTGGGTCATGACACCGGGCCTGCAATGAGAGGCCCGCGCAGTTGGTGCCTCTTTAAGTGCCGCGCAGACCGTGTAGTGGTGCACCTCACTAAGAGCCCACACCTCTCCTGCCGGTGGCCCCACTTCAGGCAGCGGAAACACTGCAAGAGCTGCCGAGGGAGACGTTTCGGTCTCACCTGATTGCCACTTCCCGCTGAGGTCCTCTCCTGATTGGCTCCTCGGTCGGCTGCTATCCTGGGAGCAGTCCTGAGTTGCGGCTGGGCGACCCTCTTCTGGTCCGGGGGCGGGCTTCTCTTCTCGGCAGGGGAAGAGGCCTCGTCCTGGTGGCCCTCCTCCCGGCCTGGTGACCCTGGGGTTGCTGGTGGTCCCGCTGTAGAGACGGCGTCTCCCTCCTCCTGGCTGATGGCGGTGGCGTCGGTCTCTACTGATACTCGACTGCGTTCCCTGCCCTGATACTCGACTGCGTTCCCTGTCCTGTGGGGTGCACATCGATGTCTGCACCTTGGCTGACACGCTCCCACACCTGGCCTGGATAGCAGCCTCCGAACGCCAAGGGGCGTCCTTCTCCACTGTTGTGCTGCCGTCCGCAGTCCGGGGCGCTTTACTGGATTGCGCCCGGGTGATAGGTCCTTCTTGCTAGGCCTTGGTCTGCGTCCATTTCATCGTTGGCGGGCTCGGGACCTCTGTCTAGGTCAACCTGGCAGAGCCGAACAGCTCGGCCTGGGTCGCATAGTCGCGGCTCCGCGTGGCGGCGCGCACCACCTGGGTGGTGGCGTCGTTGGTCTCCGGCTGGGTGGCTTGTACTAAGTCGGTGTTAACCGCCTTATGCCTTAGCCTCCTCGGCGTCTGGGTGATGGCCTCCCTGGTCTCCGTGTCGGCCCTCCTCCTGAGGGCGCCGGCGTTCATCCCTGGCACGCCGTCCCTCCCTGGTAGTCGGATGACCTCAAACAGAATAGAGAGTTCCTTCTCCACGTCGGTCATCCGCTCCTGGTCGTGATGCCTGATGATGAGACCTCCTGGTAGGAAGCTCTCGACAGACATGGTCGTCGAGATCTTCTTGCCTCCGTGGAGAGGGCGCCGCATTCTGTCCAGGACTAGGCCCCATTCAGATGGTACAGGGCGCCTCGGCCTGTAGTAGAAGAGTAGTGCCTCGCACTCCGGCTCCGTGCAGCCCTCGGAGAAGAAAAAGCCGTTACGGGGGTCACACCCGTCCCTGTGTGGCTCCGTCTCCACCTCGATCTCCGGCGCCTCCTGCTCCAGCTCTGTTGCTGGCGTCTGCGACTCCGTGTTGTCCTCCAGCACTGGTGGCACTCGACTGAAGAGGTTTCGGACTAAGCGCCCAAACTACATCGCACATTCTTCGGGGGTCATCGTCCCCATCTGGCTGCCCTCGCCGTTGTCTGCCGTAGTCATACTGGCCCTCCTGAAATAAATCTCCTGAAAGAGAAGGTGAGCACTGAGAAGTGCTACAACTTAGACAAAGCTCTTTCGAAAATGGTACCAACAAGTACAGCTGCCTGACTAGTACCGGTACTTGGAAAGTACAGATCGCCTGGCGAGGAGAGATGAGTCAGGGGGAAGCACGTACGTCCTCTCGCTATGCCTGCCAAGCTCGTCCTCTCCAGCATTTTATTTGAGGGGGCAATGTGTTATATAGTTGGTGGTAAGCTCCCAAATCTGACTTGGCGTTGTTGGGTAATCGGTCCGCTTGTACGGTAAAATTCGTTTTAAGTTGTCTAAATCTGGTGGTATTACTACAAAACATTTTTAAAAAATGACTGTTACCATTGATGCTTTCACAGCCCGTCATTATAGACATGATATAGGCTTTTTGGGCTTATGCCGTGTCCAGAAAATAAGGTGAATGCTTGCGTTCGGAAGATAGTGGGTTCGAACCTCACGGTCGGCAGCCCCGAAGATGATTTTCAATGGTTTCCTATTTTCACACTGGGTTGTGCCTTGATTAAAGCCATGGTCTCTTCCTTCCAAGTCCTAGGCCTGTTCCATTCCATGGTTGCCATAATACTTCGTTCGACGTAAAGCAAATAGGTATTTTGATGCCGAACACTTTCCCAGATTTTACGGCAGCAGGTTATCAATTTCTGCACAATATCAAGGTGCTGAAGACCATATTAACTCAACCACAACACACATCAACAACTAATCTGATGCCTAGTTCATGTCTGTAAACTTTAATCACACATCACGCATCAGGGTTCTGTTGCCACGTGACCCGTAACAGACGTTGTGGGGGACAGGTGGCCGCGCTAGGATGACGCGGCCGTAGCTCAGCTGACAGTATACGGAAATGGAAAGTGGTACACATACTAGTACTGTAACGTATTTTTCATCGATCATCTGGTTGCTCTAGTCTAGTGAGTTTGTTATAAACACTTCATTGTAAAAGTAGAAACTGTTAAGCTCTATCATTGTCTCAAGCTTTCTTGGTAGTGAATGATATTTTCGATAGTGGTAAACAACTTCTTTTTTCAGCTGTGCGAACTATTTCAATTTTATAGCTCGTCTATCAGATTGTGCTGCCATGTTGATTTGAGGGGGGAATACCCCACTGAGTGAAAGAAATGTTTACTCTTGCGTTCTTATGCTGAGCCCCAAATTTCAAAACCCCCAGTGTGGCTTTCTCGGGGTCGTTTGGGAATTTTCGATTTTTTAAAGGAATTGTGAGATCATCAGCTTCTCTGGTAGCGATTTTTGAGTTTCTAAGATGTTTCGAAGTGCCTCTTTAATTCACGTCTATTTTAACTTTTATACATTTATAAATCGCTCTAATCCGACTAACATTTATACATATATAGGCTATAGATAATCGATACATAATGCTTGACTGGAATACTTTTAAGCATGTTAAGTTCATAATCAATGTGTGCATGTCTTGTGATTGAAACAACGTATTTACAGAATTTTAACTCTTATAAGCATGAGAATTATTCATTCGATTGTCCTGCGGAGGAATTGAGTGAGTTCGAGAGAAAAATGTATTTAAAGATTCGAAACAAAGTATTTTTGACTAGAAGTTTTATTCCGTAAATATATTATAAAGTATTTATCACGCCTAATATTCCAGGTGAGGCCGATGACCTAGATGTTACGTCCCTTTAAACAACAATTATCATGATCATCATCATCATCATCATCACAATATTCCAGATCGAGACAATAGCAATATAGTTTAGACAGGATACATAAACATGATATTCCTCCCCTACTCTACGGTAAAGACCGTGAACGTGTTTCATTAAAATACAAGTAGACCGACAGGGTTGCGCTTGGGTACCCACCGTAATGTAATAACATCGTGGGCGGCACCCGTTCGTGCTCTCGCTGGTAACAACTTCCCTCAACTTGTTCTTTCAAGAGGTTTCGTGCATATCTTATCCACTGTCGCCTTCATTTCCTCTCAAGTTGGGCCATAAATCTGCTATAAGTAGAACAAGAAGGATCGGGATAACTGTGATCGAATAATAATAATAATAGTAATAATAATAATAATAATAATAACCAATCCCAACGGAAAAAGACTGGTGTCCATTTGCGAAAATCACAACCTGCAGGTCATGTCGACCCACTTTCGCCATCTACCCAGAAAGCAAATGACTTGGCGTTCTCCCGTCCAAGCTCTCGGAGAGTTCCAAATTGATCACGTTGCAATCTCCAGGAGAAACAGCCCTGAGATTATGAATGTCAAGGTAAAGAAAGGCATCAATGTGGCCTCAGATCATTATATGTCTCTTATCAAATTCAAACCAATTCCCGCAAACACAAGGAAGACAACCAAACAGATCACACGCTTCGACAACGATAAACTTCGGCAAAGGGTCGAGGAGTTCCAGGAGAAGGCCAGACCAAATGACTGTGACTTTAACAAGGCCAAAAGTCTCCTTGTTGAGGCCGCCAAAGACGTTGCAGAAATCAAGAGAAGCAAAAAGCATGCCTGGTGGAATCGTACCTTCGAATTAGTCCTCCAAGAAAGACTCAATGAATGGAAACAGTACTACTCTATGAAATCAGAAAATGATTGGGAAACCTACAAAACCCAACGTGCCCAAGCAGCTACGGTGTTCAGAACTGAGAAACGTAAATACGAAAAATCTCTCATTGAAAAGATAGAACAAAACTTTAGGAAGAATGAAAGCAGAGAGTACTACAGAGCCTTCAAACGCAAACTCACTGGCTATAAACCACCATCTCTATGCTTTGAGCGAAAGGACGGCACATTGGCGACGTCAAATGAAGAAACTTGCAGCATTCTGGCAGATTACTTCAAGAATTTACTTAATTGCTCTAAACCGCAAAGCGCCATTGAGACCAAGGAACCCTTACTCAGGTATCCAGATTCCAGACCACCCGACAGAGATGAAATCAAGCGCCACATTGCACGTCTCAAAAATAACAAAAGCGCCGGGGGAAGACTCAGTAGTAGCAGAACTATGGAAATATGCCCCAGAGGAATCACTTGATATCTTGCAAAAGCAAATAGAAGAAATTTGGAACAAGGAGACCCTACCCGAATATTGGAAAATAGCTTTGATCCATCCACTACACAAAAAAGGCAGCATGAAGAACATCAACAACTACAGAGGAATATATTCGCTACCCGTGACTTACACAGTTCTATCACTTGCCATCCTGGAGCGTTTGGAAGCACAAGTCGAACATCAAATAGGTGAATACCAAGGAGGGTTCAGAAAAGGTCGCTCAACAGCTGAACAGATCCAAAATCTCAAAACGATCATCAGATATTTTACACTAAGGTCCAAGCAGTATGTGTCTGTCTTTGTGGACTTTAAGAAAGCGTACGACTCCATTGACCGGGAAGTCCTGCTAAACATCCTAAATGAATTTGGAGTTGATTGGAAACTGCTGGCATTAATCAGAGCCACCCTGACCGATACAAAATCCAAGGTGAAGTTCCACGGATGTCTCTCGCATTCTTTTGACATCAAAACAGGAGTCCGACAAGGTGATGGGCTATCCCCGATACTCTTCAACTGTGTTCTTGAAAAGATCATCAGAACCTGGCGGGTGAGATACCAACTACAGTCCACTGAGAATAGGAACCAAATCCAAGGGGATCGCAACAGACTGCTTAGCATTTGCCGATGATATTGCTGTTCTCTCAAACGACATAGAAACCGCTAGAGCTCAAGTTGAAATTTTAAAGGAAATTGACGAACAAACTGGTTTGCAGATATCGTTTGAGAAAACTGAAGTAATGACTAACATCAAAGAGGCTCCACCAAAACTCCATACAAAATACGGGGACATCACCCGAGTAGACAAATTCAAATACCTGGGTGAGATCATCATGAAAAATGGACTGGACAAAGAAGCACTTCAGGAGCGAGTACGCAAACTGGAAATAGCCTACCAAACATCCCGCACAATCTACAACAAAAAATGCCTTTCCCAAAACACCAAGATACGTCACTATGAAACAGTTCTGAAGCCAGTAGTTCTATATGCAGCCGAAACCCTGTCTCTAAATGCCAACAAAGGACTCCTTGAAGAACTGGAGAAAAGAGAACGCAAAATTGTGAGAGGAATCTTGGGATCAAAGTACAGAAATGGAATCCATCAAAAGAGATCCAACAATGAAGTCTACAGCAAAATAGAGAAAATTACAGACACAATCCGAAGAAGACGGGCACGATTTTACGGTCATCTGAAAAGAATGGACGGAAGAAAGTTAACTAAAGAAATCTTTCAATTTTTTGATGCAAATCCCAAAACCACAATTCCCTGGTTTAGAAATATCAAAGAAGACCTGCAAATGCTACATATCTCAGCTGAAGACGCCTTTAACAGAGATCTCTTCCGCAAGAAAATATTGACGAACGGGCTAAACCGAGACGAGCAACCGAAGAGAAGACACGGTGCCCCTTGGACAGAGGAGCGTAAGCAGGCCCACTCACAAAGAATGAGGGAAATTTGGGCTCTAAAGAAGGCCAAGTTCAGTATCAAATGCAACGAGACTTAACGTGGTCCTTGATGGCCCCAGCGAATTATATACAGTATATATACTAGCTGATGTACCAGTGCTTCGCTACGGGATTCTCAGAAAGACTGACTTTGTGGTTTCCCTAACTGAAATTCCGTAGGTCATTACAAAAATGTAAGTATGAACGTAGCGATTAAAAGCAATGCTATCATATAAAATACTCGATCAAATGGAAAGCCGCACGTTTTATCACTTTTAACGAACAGTGCTCCGGTTAGATTGCGGTGCCAATCTAATAGTCCAAACTTCCAGAGCTGGGATGACCGGGCCGCAGATTGCCATGAACACTCATCTGCCATTATTCCGCTAAATATGCACACTGTTCATTCTAATCAGTGCCTCAGAGTAGGGATTGAATAGCCAGAATGCTATGATGATCCAGTGTATTACGTAACAGAAGTATCAGAAAATTTATAAACCAGTGGAATGGCATGCTAAAGAAGAAAGTTACCTAACTCCCCAGCTACTTCCCATCAATATTCAGGCAGGCTGCTACACTCTGTACGACTGGGCGAGTTGACCGTGTGGTTAGCGGTGCGCAGCTGTGAGTTTGCATCCGAGAGATAGTGGATTCGAACCCCATTGTCGGCAGCGCTGAAGATGGTATTCCGTGGTTTCCCACTTTCACACCAGTCAAATGCTGGGCCTGTACCTTAACCCGGCATTACTCGCTAGGTCTCTACGAGCGCCGTTACTCGCTAGTGAGCGCAGCGCTCACCTTCATTTTAAAAGGCCAAAATTTGCCCACATAAAGATGGAGGTATTTTTAATACATCAAATTGAGTCCAACCTCACTTCTCAAAACCATTTCACCTCTGTCTAATAATAATAATAATAATAATAATAATAATAATAATAATAATAAGGATCGAACCTGCCAAGTTGGGGTCGGAGCGCCAGTTCCTGAACCGTCTGAGCACAGCGCTAGGAACACGAATACTTAAATTTGAACAAACAGTTATTTATTTAGAAACCCTAATAATTAAATTAAACAAATTTGACGTAGGAGGATTATGCTAGTACAAAATAAATTATTCAAACATATAAATCAACATAACAGGAAACAAATATTTTACACACTTAGTCATCATTTCACATTTTACATTCGAACTACACTCACTCATCACTTTCGTTGATCTCAGCACCATTTTTGGAACACTGTTTGCACATTATTACAGTATGTTCTTTGCAAATGGCCGCAGCGCACTGCACACATCGAGCGGTCGTTTTTCTGTTCTTCTTGCGTGGACAATACATGCACTTTTGCCGTTCTACCCCATGAGGACCCTGCTGTTGCTGCTGTTCCACTTCAGGCAAACCAGCTTCTCTTCTTATCTGCATTTTCAAAATTGTATCCAGATTTACAACTGATGATCGTGTAACCAAGTGTGATTTTACCAGCTCTCTGCTCAAACATTTCAGATACTCGCGCCGTGACTTGTATGATCTGTGTTGCTGCGATAAATGATTTGGTTATTTATAGCAGCAATATTCAACAGTGAAAAGAAAATAGTGAGGGGCCACCTACAACTTACTCGAGCTACTGAATATAGACTCTTCATTTCATCGACAACATCAACTGCGCCTTTAGTAAGGTTGTAAAAAGTTATCACCTCAGATTTCTCCATATCTTCAGTATCTGGATCAATTTTGTCACTATCGTGCATTGTAGAAAGCATGAGAATATTTTTATTTCTTTTTGAAACATACGACACCAAGAGACACTTTTCTCCATACCCAAACATGCTGCTATAAACTGGTCTCCCTCTGACATCAAGAAACGAAGGGGGAATCTCACGTTTATTCTTCCTGAGTGTGCCGACAATCGTCGTACGGTGATTTTCCAAAAGATCGATGGCTAATGGCACAGAGGTAAACCAATTGTCTGTTGTAATATTACGCCCTGTGCTGGTAATTGGCTCAATTAGTCGTTTCACCACGCTCCTTGCGCTATTATCCATTTTATATGGGCCATCAGGTTGCTGTCCTGTATAAATTTCCAGTTTCAGGGTATAGAATACCCTGGAATCCACCAAAGCAAACATCTTAATTCCATATTTATTAAGTTTTCTAGGCATAAATTGCCGGAAGCTACATCGCCCTCGAAAGCCCTCCAACATTTCATCTACAGTGCAATATTCACCAGCTTGGTACACATCTGAACAGCGGAAGACAAAATCATCAAACAACTTCCGGATGGGAGCAAGTTTGTCAGTTCTTTTTCTTTCTTCTCTATCATAGATACTGTCGAATCGCAGAGCACGAAGCAGTGTGCAAAACCGGTTCTTGGACATCACAGTGCGAAAGAATAATGGAGCAGTTGAATCATTTACCCAGAGATCGTTCAGGTTGACATGTGACTATTTCAACACGCCAGCCATATACAGTAAGCCTAATTTCGTCAATATTTGTATCCGGAACATCCCTAGGTCTAGCATAATTTACCCTCATTTTAGCTAAATATGCATTCGTATATGTGACAATATTCTGCAGAGTTTCCGTAGGAAAAAACAATTGCCACGATTCAATAGGTGTTTTGACACATTGGGCTTTCCTTTTCACTCCAGGTAAATGTGACACCAAATTATGTCTCCGTGTTCGAATATTTGTAGGGGGTGCATGGAGGCCCCACTTGGTATTTCCATCCTTTCCGAGAACGAATGGAATGTGGCCTTCAATCAACGAAACTGCTTCATCTTCCTCAGAACATGCAGACACTTCTGTTTCAGAGTTATGATCACTTTCGTAAACATCATCTGTTTCATTACCATCACTTTCATTGTTCAAGTCCACTTCCTCCTCCGTTTCACTCAACCACGAAAGTATCTGATCAGTGGACGCCATTATAGCTTGTATAAATTCACCAACAACAGTTACAGTATAAATATTTCACACTAACACAAGCTTAAGACAAAACTCGACTTACTACAATGCGAAAAATTTGAGTAACACTGTTACTCGCTACTGAGCGCTCCGCTCACCAGACATGCACTGTCGCATCTAATAATGGGCTGAGGGTCTTTGTTTACATATATAACTGAAATAACTGGCACCTTCACTTCCTAGCAGACTGTTTGAAAGGTATAGGGAGTTTCATAAGAAAAGGTCGTGTATCATTCCAACAACAAGCAATATACTACGGAGGTGAGCGCCGCGCTCACCTAGCGAGTAACCGCGGGTTAATTAAGGCCTAAGGCACTCCTAGCCCTTTCCTATCCCATCGTCACCATAAAACCTATCTATGTCGGTGCGACGTAAATCAAATAAAAATACTCTGTACGCAGCAGTAATCCTATCTACCGCAGATGAGGGGCAACAGAAGACACAAAGCACATCACGACAAACAATGGTCAATGTAATGTTATTGTTGATCAATGTTATGAGCTTTCTGTATTGTAGGCCTTCACATTTAGTTTTCTTTCGATTCTGTGATTTGTAAAATATTTTATGCCGTAAACTGTAGTTTCTTATTCTCCGACTTTACTTACCGATTTTCATTAAATATTGTTTACCCATTTTCTCATAACTCGGCGCTGATATGGACTTAGTAACAAAAATCCAAATTCATGAATATCTTTGTGATCATAGGCAGTACGGTAACAATGTATAAGACATGAATAATAGGAAATTTATTACTATATACGGTAACCTTAGTTATGTAGCATTCATCGATTACACCTCTAATAAGAAATATTTGAGAATAACATTTTAGGCCTTCCCCTAAACTACCATTTCACTCAGAGTGAATAAAATCATTTACAGCCTACACTATAGCGACTTATTTCCGGACTTTGCATACCGATTTTCATCAAGATAGGACTACTGATAACAATAATATTTGAGAATTAAATTTTAGGCCTTCCCCTAAACTACCATTTTTCTCAGCGTGAATACAATTATTGATAGCCTAGATTATAGCAACTTATTCCTCAAATTTGCATAACCATTTTCTTGAAAATACGACCACTAATAACATAAACAGTTGAGAATTCAATTTTAGGCCTTCCCCTAAACTACCATTTCACTCAGCGTGAGTAAAATGATTTATAGCCTAGATTGTAGAGGCTCATCCCCCGACTTCACATACCGATTTTCATTAGACCACTAATAACAGAAATAGTTGAGAATTCAATTTTAGGCCTTCCCCTAAACTACCATTTCACTCAACGTGAGTAAAATGATTTACAGCCTAGATTGTAGAGGCTCATCCCCCGACTTCACATACCGATTTTCATTAAATTCTCTTTAACCGTTTTCTCGTGATGCGTGTACAGACAGACAGACAGACAGACAGACAGACAGACAGAAATTACGGAAAAGTAAAAAGTGCATTTTCTTGTTACTATGGACATGACCGATACAGAAATACCATTATTTTCAGATTCTGAGCAATGTACAGACAAAACTCTTATTTTATATATATAGTTAATAGTAATAATAACAATAATATATTATATTTATTATATTATTATTTATTATTATTATTATTATTATTATTATTATTATTATTATTATTATTATTATTATTATTATTATTTAATGTAAGAGGATGTTGATGTTTTAAAGTTTCAATAATGGAATGTTCTCTCCCCAGCTGCTGTAGGCTAGGAACATTCATTCATTTATTTCCTCGTAAGTGTCGCTACATTTTGTTAGTATTGTTTTCGTTAATATTATTCACTTTAGGGGATTGTGATGAAAATCCACAGCCTATTTCCAGTCAAGAATGGAATGAATGAAGCCCCCATCTAGCGGCAAGGACAGGAATTGTGCCGGCTGCCGAAGCCTGTCGCACTCCTGGGACAAAGATTAACGAATGACAGATGAAATGAAATGAAATGATACTGGGGAGTGTTGCTGGAATGGAATATGACAGGGAAAACTGTAGTACTCGGAGAAAAACCTGTCCCGCCTCCGCTCTGTCCAGCACAAATCTTACATGGAGCGACCGGGATTTGAACCACGGAACGCAGCGGTGAGAGGCCGCCTGAGCCACGTAGGCTCTGGGATTGAGATAGCGTTGTTTACTAGCCTGATATGTGTGTGTTGGAACTATACTGTAGCTTGTATTTTCGGAGTTTGGTGGTAAAATCTCCCAACAAGTCTGTTTTCTGCACGAGGACTGAAATCAGAATGGTGTACTGGTAGTTTCCCATGGTTTTCCTTTCAAAAAGAAATGTTATTAGATTTTGAAATTACAGAGATGTGTAAATGATTAGACTCGACACCAGTTCTGAATGCGTTTTCAGTATCACATTAGACACACACTACCCCCGAAGAGTTCACGTTGTTTACAGTACAACAAGGTTCTTTCATACTGGGTGTTCACTACGCACTTTTACTACTTCAGCTATCTTGTCTTGTTGAAAATTGAGATAGCGTTGTTTATTAGCCTGATATGTGTGTGTTGGGACTATACTGTAGCTTGTATTATTCTGAGTTTGGTGGTAAAATCTCCCAAGAAGAATATGCAGCACGTGTTCCGTGCTTTAAGAAGTACCGAGGTAGCGGTACCAAGTTGCTTTTTAAAAATGGATCTATAGAAACAATAATTTGTCACATCCATAGTTGTTCGTAGGCACCCACATTAAGGGACGTAATTATGTCCAATTACTGTTTTAATAATAATAATAATAATAATAATAATAATAATAATAATAATAATAATAAATTTCATATGTTTATAGTATCATTATAAATACGAAATTTTCTCATGGCATGTAGTTTATCATAGCATGTTTTACTTGAAACAATGTAATGGACGTAGTTATCTTTTTGATTCGACCAGCCTGTGTTTTGCAGTATAGTGATGTGCACTGCATATATTTAGTGCTGTATCGCGTTTGCTTAGCAACGTAGAATTTTTCAGTGTGTTGTTTCATTCATGCTCGAGCACAACTAATTTTTTCATCTCCATATACTATGTATATGTTTTATTTCGGAATTGCGTGGAGTGAATGTGGTAAAACTTCTAACTGCAGTAGGATAGCTGTTGAAAATCCCACGGAATTGAGCCACTTGATTTGGGCCTCCTGCCCCCACTCACAATACACGCCTTAATGCACATTGCTATAAGGTAAATAATAATAATGGCCTTTCGCCATACTGGGAATCGAACCCGAGACTTCTTGGACAAAGGCCAGCATGCTAACTGGTTAGCCACGGAACTGGACTGTTGCTGTACTGTTACATATGTAAATCAATTCTGGAAAGAATTATGTGGATACGGATAAACTATATCATGTCTGATTTTCTCTTATTTACATTTTTTTAAAATAACAAGGCAAAAGAGCTGAAAATGTGACTCCACTTGCGACTCGAACCCGAATCCCTCGCTTTCTGGACAGGTGCGTCAACGGTGGCTAACACACGAGAGACACTCAGCTATTGGGTATTGAAGTGGCCGTCTTGAGGTCACAAATTAGTCCTTTGTTCAGCTCTTTTGGTCTTAAGATAACTAAGAAATAACTGTCCTCTAAAAACACATTTTAAAATAATAATAATAATAATAATAATAATAATAATAATAGTATAATAATTATAATTTGCTTTAACGTCTCTTCAGTTGCTATAGATTTGAAAGGACGCTAGGGTGTCGGAATTTTGATTAGGCAGTGATTTTTTTAACGTGCTGAAAGCCGACGACACAGTTGTTGCATTTAAACACCCGTAAATGCAGATATCAGCCGTGGTGCAATCCTTTATCTTGGGAATAAGGCCAATGCCTGACTTTACCACTGAGCTGTCTCCGCCTATCAACACTTCACATTCTTTGTTGTGGTCAAACCGAGCATACTGTTGTGTTCTCTTTCAGCTGATTCAGGGGTTTCTATACTCGCACTATCTTGGAGACGGCTAAGTTATTGATTAGCGTTTCAGCATTAAGCCAGATGAGAATTTATCTTGCGTTGACTGTCGCTACCAGTTGCTGGTGTAACACTATTGTGTACGATATGTGCAGTCATCTGTTTCGTGGAATGCACATTCGTTGGAATTAGTTTCCAGAGTTGGTATTCCAATAATGAAAAATGCCACTTGAGGCAAGTCACCTCTCCAAGAAATCATGGCAGAACTGTGCCAGTCCTCTTGTCACCTTACGTTTCTTCCGCAGGTTTCTTATGGGCATCGTTTCTCAAACGTGGGTGGTTCGCGAAGTTTTTCAGGGGATTCATCAAAATTTTACCGTGATAGCGGATTTTGAGGGTATTGCTTTTTTATTGTTATCCTATTAGTATTACAAGTTACGCTTGAAATATCGAATATCGATGTCACGTGCCATCCAAAGTAAGAGCATCCTTTTCATTGAATTTCAAATAGAAAGATGGGTGTTTCTATAATGAAAACTTTTAGATCAAGAGAGAAGTTAAAAATATTGCAGTATCCTGCAACTTAAACCCGCAAGAAATTCAGTTCACACATAGAACATTTCAATACTGTTGGTAAAGTAATTCTCATTGTGTTTAAATTAAAGCGTGTGAGCTAATAATATGACTGTGGCATGCAGGCGAATAGCCAGCGGGGAGGGTACTGGGGGTTGGACCTCCCCATGGTATTTTTACAAAAGAAAATGAAGGGAAACTGACAATAAACGAGTGAAAGTCGAATCAATGGGGTTGGCCCTTTTGAACATTCACAGAGTAATAATTGTAAAACCTAACACATCTCTTGGATCTATTTTCTAAGAAGCCTCGAAAGTTGGATTTTAGATTGTAATCTGAACATACGATTCGCTGTAAAACTTTTGACCTCGATCATATTGTTCTTATTCTGTATTTTAATGTAAGATTTTTTTTTAAGTGTACTGCGGTCTGAATATCAACATAATTTACTTGTATGTCATTACAATAACACTTAAACATGCGCACACCACACCCGCACAAGCAACTTTTTTCATGCTCTGTCATAATTTTATAACTATAACTTCCCTCCCTATCGGTCGATCCTGGCTACGCTACTGGTGACATGGAACCATAATCCATGACCGTCGCACAGCCTCCCATAATGCACGGAGATTGGTCGGACCAGGGGTCCAGGGTGTGAAGATCCCTCTTGATAACATCCCGGAGCGCTCAAAGGATTGAGGTAGGTTGACCTTCGGGACTAGGCAAGCATTTTCGTGTGTGTGAGAAGTGTTCATTGAACCAATCGGTCACAATTCGGGAGCGATGGGCTGGTGCATTATTTATAACAGGGATAGGTTTTCTTTAGGGTGCTTGAGGCGAACAAATGAATGGACATGATCAGACAGCAGATTCCTGTTACGTTCGCCGGCGAGGGACGTGACAGATGCACCAGGAGTCCAGTTCCATCTTATGTGAACAGTCCTTATAGGAGGATATCGCCACCACTACTTGAATTATAACCCACTGGCAAGAGATACCCTTTGTCTCAGGTGCTGGGTGACGCATTCGTACCCTGCCATCGTCGTGTACCAACTTCCTTTCATTGGCCGATACCTTCATATTTCGAAGTATCGGACCCCTTCCCTTTTTTCCCCTTGAGTAATGTTAATAGAGGATGGTTGCCTAGTTGTACTTACTATTAAAACAACAACCACCACCACCACCTTGATTCATCTGACCAGGCGACTTTTTCCCCCCCATATTTCGAAAGTCCAAAGTCGGCGTTCCTTTGTTCAAGTCAGTCACTGTGTCTTCTGATAAGCAGTGAACAGAAGTACCCTGTGGGATGGTGACTCATGTACCGTATTGCTAGGCGATGGTTCTGGATGGCATACCTGCTTACAGACTGTTGTTGTCCAGAATTGAATTCATTAGAGATCTGCTGCACTCTAGACCCGTCTTTCACCTCTTACAATCCGAGGTGGTCGACGGTGACGTTCGTTATCAACACGTTTTACTCCACGGCAAATGATCCAAATAGTGGTGATTTACCCCGAATTCACGTACTCATGGAACACTCATGATACAGGGGCTCCTACACGACTTCGGAGGTAGAATGACCCTTACGTCTGGCACCGATAATCTGGTCGCAATCAAATGTTTAGAAATGCCCATCTCGTGGTCAACTGTTACTCACACAGCCAGTGCGAATCTGTCATCACAGTCAGGTGCCACGTCGCACTGTTACCTTTACAGGCCGACCATAGCGCCATTTTGCCCTAACGGCATCTATCTTTAACTCAGTTGTTCATCAGTGTAAAAATGGTGTTTGATGATTTAATGACTCATTGGTACAATAGAAAATTTAGTACCTATGGATTACTTTTAAACTTTTTAAAAATAATTGGCTTACGTCGCACTGACACAGATAGGTCTTATGGCAACGATGGGGCAGGAAAGGACTAGGAGTGGGAAGGAAGTGGCCGTGGTCTTAATTAAGGTACATTCCCAGCATTTGCCTGGTGTGAAAATGGCAAACCACGTAAAACCATCTTCTGGGCTGCCGTAAGTGGGATTTGAAACCACTATCTCCCGAATACTGGATACTGGCCGCACTTAGCGACTGCTGCTATCGGGCTCGGTCTTTTATTTTATATTCTTTTATTTCATGTGGTATACTTTTCAACTTTTATTTTATTTCATTTCATAGCTCAGTTTTCATTTTTAAGCTAAATTTCTAGAATATAAAAGTATATTTTATAAAAGTAGCATCTTAATGTGCAGATACGAACATTCAAATTGTTTATATTGTACATCCTACAAAAACTCCCTACTAATTTTGTGTTATGAACCTTGTCTGGAAAAAAATAAATGTGGGATTCCATCAGGTGAAGAGTGCCATTGTTAAATCATAAATTATAAACTTTATAAATGATTGAATAAAAGGCAAATATGCTTTTATATTGTAAACTATTAGCATAAATTAAAACAAACCCGAAGAGAGAAAAAAGTTATTTACAATATCCTTAAAAGAAACATGTTTCAAACATACTGTTTTAAACGTTTTGGTCTAGAATTAACTCCCGAGTAGTCTTATTTACTCTTACATACTATTGAGGATCAAACTAATTTCATTTACACTTTAATTGGAGCACAAATGCTAGTTTTGACACTTATCTCAGCGTTTTTTGTTTTTTTGCTGCAGTGACGGTATATTGATGGAACGGCATTATGGACTTCTTATTTTATTCGAAGTCATTGTCTCCTTTCAAACCAAGCCATAGCCGCGAGCCAAGACAGAGTTTTCCCTGGTTCTTTTTTTCCTTCCTTCTTTCTTTCTTTCTTTCTTTCTTTCTTTCTTTCTTTCTTTCTTTCTGGAGATGTCAGTACCTGCCAGACTTTCATTTTGTCCTTCACCCTCAGTTAGCACAGCTCTGTTTGTTCTTTTCTTCATTATATTTTTCAGTTTGGTTTCTTTGTTGGAGATTTGAAAGAACTTGAACCTAGTTTTGTGGTAGAGGTAATCTTGCTGCCCCCTAACATTCTAAGATATTACCTGTAAGTCCTTGACACATATTTAATAACAGAAAACTGAATGCATCTTAGTGTTCAGCTTCCTAATTGTCATTTGTAGCGTAATAATACGGTGTACGAAATAATGTACCTTCCTACTGTCATGTATCGTTAACATGAACGATCTCGTGTTCGATTCTTGGTGAGTAAGCATTATCGAAGAGATGAATGGACGTAGTGACGTCTATGCATGTGGTTTGCCGTAATATTTTCATCTTTGTGCAAGACAATGAGAATAACAATGACACGTGGCTTCCGGAGAGGCGTAGCAAAATTATTCATTTCCTATTAAGTGCCATACAAATGATTTTTCAAAATTCGTTGTGATGCTCTGAGAGTAGATAGGACCACTCGCTTATGAACGAATCGTCTGATTTGTACTCCTTACAGAATGTTACAAACTAGTATTCTTTTCCCTTGGATTCTCGGGTGTTTTTTTTTTGCTAGTGGCTTTACGTCGCACCGACACAGATAGGTCTTATGGCGACAATGGGATGGGAAAGGCCTAGGAGTTGGAAGGAAGCGGCCGTGGCCTTAACTGTCAGTTTCACTTCACTGGATAAATGAGAATACAATCATGATAAAACTGTTAAAACCATTAATTTAAAAATAAATTAAGGTATGAAATTCCTCAATTTGTTCACTCTTATGAGAACTATGAAAACATAACTTGTTCTTTGTCTGTCCTGAGTTAGTCTAATATTTTAACAAAGATACTACAGAGCAGAGCCAATTAAGGGGGAGTTGCGGCTGAAATATTCCTGGATTGAGTCAAGTTAAGATATTTGAAGGTGGATGGAGATAATCAGGCTAGACCCATTTCCAGCCACGGGAAGTTGGTGCATAGGACCTATACTACATTACAATACATGAATGTAAGCCGGACTGAGTGGCTCAGACTCTTGAGGCGCTGGTCTTCTGACGTCAACTTGGCAGGTTCGATCCTGGCTCAGTTCGGTGGTATTTGAAGGTGCTCACATACGTCAGTCTCGTGTTGGTAGACTTACTGGCACGTAAATGAACTCCTGCGAGACTAATTCTGGCATCTCAGCGTCTCCAAACACTGTAAAAGTAGTTGGTGGGACCTAAAGTCAATAACATTATTATAATAAATGAATGTAAGATAATATTGCTGAGTTCAACTCTTCGTGTTTGTTTACTTTAACTCGCAATTCTTCAGAGTCTTTTTTTTTTTTTGGTGCCTAGTTCTCAAGTTTCTTTGACAGTTCCATGGACACATTTTTATCATGCAGATCTTTGGGATAGTCGTTAACAAATATGTTTGCAAACACTTTCACACATTTTAAAAGTGATATTAGGGGATCAACCTCAAGAATTGGACTTGTTTAGAAAATCAGACACCGGGCGAGTTAGCCGTGCGGTTAGGAGCGCGCAGCTGTGAGCTTACATCCGGAAGATAGTGGGTTCGAATCCCACTGTCGGCAGCCCTAAAGATGTTTTTTCCGTGGTTTCCCATTTTCACACCAGGCAGATGCTGGAGCTGTACCTTAATTAAGGCCACGGCCGCTTCATTCTCATTTCTAGGCCTTTCGTATCCCATCGTCGCCATAAGACCTATCTGTGTCGGTGCGACGTAAAGCAAAATAGCAAAAAAAAAAAAATAATCATCAGGCAGGACTTTGTGATTGAGGGGGAAAAACAAACTTCCCCACACATGCATACATAACTGTCAGCTATGCCCTGTCCAGTGTACACTTCAAGACCTCGTTCAAACGACCTAAGAGGGAATTGCTGTCGTTGATTATTGGATGGACTCAGTATTACCGAACCAGTTATATCTGTACCTTGGTGTGCCGTGTAATTTAACGTGTGATTTATGGTTTATGTATATTTGCACTGTTGTATCAACGCCCTGACTCGCAATAATAATAATAATAATAATAATAATAATAATAATAATAATAATAATTCATTCATACATTCATTTATTTCCTTGTCCGATCAGCATTTCTAAAAAATAATTACAGCTGCGATGGCCTTGTTGTTTCCTCTAAAACATCTTGTGATGTGTGTGGGTTGTCCAGGAGGGGACAGATAAGTAGGTGGCTTGGGTCTTGTTCAGCATCACATTCACATGAGGTGTCTGCGTTTGCTGGAAGGATCCCCCATTTCTTCAGGTGGTCTTGGCACCGAGGGACGCCCACTCTTAAGCGGTTGAGGGACCTCCATACAGGGTAAGGTAGGCCGGCGCCAGGAGCTAGTTCTTCCTGTGGTGGTGACATGTCTGTTGGCAGTGAGCCACATCTGTTATAAGACGAGTTGTCTCTCGTGTTCCCTCCAGCGGCAGAGTCCTAGCAAGGAAGCTCTTGCGGGATCTGAGGCGAGACCTTGCTGTTTGGTGACCATGGAGTGGATGTCGATGGCCATTCTTCTGATTTTTTCTCTCTGCGTCTGCAGCAGTGGCCCTCCGGATGTTGGGTGGTGCTATTCCAACAATCGGGTACATTTTCTGCACTGGCGTTGGTTTTAAGCATCCCGAGGTATTTTTTGCAGTATCGTTGACTGCAGTATCAACCTGCTTGGCATGTACTGAAGCGTTCCACATAGGAGCGGCGTACCCAGCGGCTGACACACACAGCGCAAGTGCAGAAGTCCTCAGCATGTGTGGGCTGGCTCTCCATGTGCTGCCGATAAGTATGTCATTGCGAGCACTGACCTTGTGTTTCGTGTTCAGACATTGCGGCATGTACGTTAGAGTGCGGTCTAGTGTGACACCTACCCCCTGTGGGTGAGAGACGCAGACGAAGAATACACCCACAGTATCCCCTGCCTGTCGTAAGAGGCGACTAAAAGGGGAGACCAAGGGGGTGATTTTATTAGAACCATGAAACTACTCGTGATTATTACCACCGCGCGGGGAACACCATGGGTCGCTTTTACTTGCACGTAGTACCACTATGTTAGGTACCAAATAGGTTTGTGATTAGTAGCAACAGAGTGCGTTGCCGGCTTCTACAGTACCTGTGATTAGTACCACTTTAGGAGCGACACCGTGGTTCTGGCTTGCCTATGATTAGTACCCGAGGAACATTACGGGATAGTGCGGGACCCTGTGGTTAATACACATATGTGATGAACACCATAGGTTTGCGTTGCCCGTAAATGGCGCCGCAATGTGCGAAACACTATATGTCTGTATTCCATGTGCGAATTTCATTACCAGTGAGTAGTACCATACTGTGTGGAATGCCGGGAGTCTACGCTACTTTGGATTAGTACCGCAACATGACAAATGCCATGGTTCTACTTTCCTAGCGATAAGTACCATTACGAGGGCCGGATGACTTGACTTGTATTTTGGACCCCTTTATACTAAAAGCATCATCGATTCAGTTACTGGGTTTCGGCTTCAGATGTTTGATATCATACAGTACTTGGAGTATTCATCCATCGCTGAAGTCAGTTTTCCTTCTACTTCTTCAAAGGATGATTCCTGAGAAGCTACCGCTGTATCATCGGCATAGATGAAGAGCCTGGTGCTTGCTGGAATTGGCTGATCATTTGTGTAGATGTTGTACAACGCTGTAGCCTACTTATTTGCTCGCTGTCTAAGGGGCGCGGGAAGACCGTTCTTCTGGGTTCGCCATTTACTCCTCTTACCCTGTAGCGAGACTTGGAATGTTCTGTTCTGAAGGAAGGTGCTGATAAGGGATGTTAGTTGGTTTGCTTGGTAAGATCATACATTCTTCAACAGCTTTCTGTGGTTCACAGCGTCGTATGCAGGTAATAATAATAATAATAATAATAATAATAATAATAATAATAATAATAATAATAATAATACCGAGCTCGATAGCTGCAGTCGCTTAAGTGCGGCCAGTATCCAGTATTCGGGAGATAGTAGGTTCAAACCCCACTGTCGGCAGCCCTGAAAATGGTTTCCCGTGGTTTCCCATTTTCACGCCAGGCAAATGCTGGGGCTGTACCTTAATTAAGGCCACGGCCCCTTCCTTCCCACTCCTAGGCCTTTCCTGTCCCATCGTCGCCGTAAGACCTGTGTCGGTGCGACGTAAAACAAATAGCATAATAATAATAATAATAATAATAAATGGCTTAACGTCCCACTGACTCCTTTCGCGGTTTTCGATAAATCTATAGACACGAGGCCGGCGTATTTGAGTACCTTCAAATACCACTGGACTGAACCAGGATCGACACTGCCAACGTGGAGGCCTGAGCTACTCAGCCCGAAAAAGAAAACTTATTTATTTGGACAAAATATGTATCTACAAAGTTAGATTATGCGTAGTTAAATAAGAGTAAACTTGAACTTGTTTGCACTTGAAGAGGGAAGTTAATTCATGCAGAGCTATCAGTTGAGGGAATTCAAACAAGGAACGCTAATACTCCTTGCCACGTTTTAATTAAGACATTGCAGAGAAACAATAGGGAACGGAACAATAGTGCTCGATTGCCTCCGATGTACCGCTCTGTCAGTATGTAAATGGCATATTAGTGTCACTGTATGCATAGCGTTATCTGGTGTACCCTTGACCACCTGCACTGTATTCTCCTATCGGAGAAAGGTTACATTATATGAGTATCGTGCTATAGAGGCAGTCCCTTGGTCAGTAATACTATTGTTCTATGCCAGCTTCTGTGCATGTGAGACACTGTGGGTCGGTTCCACTGATCGTTTTAAATTCATATCTATCCATTAATTCTTCGTCCTCACGTTTTGTATTGTGGTCAGTGGAGGATTTGGGGTTTTTAATTTACCGTCATTTCGTCTCATTTCGTATCATTCGGGGCCGATGAACTAGATGTTAGGCCCCTTTAAACAACAAGCATCAATCATCACTACATTATATGGTCAGAAGTACAAATGGTTTTGCTGTGGGCTGAGTGCATACTCCTGAAACACATTGTGTATGACGTTTGTAATTTAACCTGGTATTTAATGTTTGGATCAGTAAAGGCCACGGCGATCCGGTTGCAGAATAGAATATCTTAATTAAAACTTCGTTAAATGTGTCCTCTTCATCTAACACAAATAATTTGTACCCCACTAATTTTCTTTATCGTGCCGGGCTGAATCCGTCAGACGGTTGAGGCGATGGCCTTCCGATCCCAACTTGGCAAGTTCGATCCTGGCTCAGTCCGGTGTTATTTGAAGGTGCTCAAATACGCCAGCCTCGTGTCGGTAGATTTACTGGCTTGTAAAAAGGACTCCTGTGGTACTAAATTCCGGCATCTCGGCGGCTCTAAAACCGTAAAAAGTAGTTGTGGGACGTAAAGCTAATGACATTATTATTATTATTATTATTATTATTATTATTATTATTATTATTATTATTAGATTCTTTATCGTGCACAGTTCTCATCCATTTATTTTCGTGTGTAGATGTACGAACTTCAATGCAAGTTGCACAACCATTCTCTTCTCATCTCTGCCTTTCGGCCTCTTTTAAACGACCAAGATAACTTGTCGCGCTTTTCCGCAGATTCAAGAGGCAGTTGGGTCCGATTTGTACGGTGTACTATCCTTGAAAATACTGTACTTCCATGGTGTTCTACAGTATTTCACTTATAAGATGGTGAGTATCTGTCAGCTGTAACCTCTTCTTTTTATCAAGCTTTCAGTTTTGAGTAGTTACGTTTTGTAAGCAGAGTCATCAGCGGGGAAACTAGGAAAGCACCGTAGTAATGAATTTATTTTGGTATGTAGAGAAACTCCTCTGTCGCCGCCGCCCGCCTCGCCCCGCCCCGCTCCGCTACTCTATTGCGCCATTTCTCCATATCTAAGTCAGTGCAGTATACTGGCTGAAGTAAGGAATGAGGCAGTTTGCTGCTAATTTCCTTTTTGAACTGCAACCCTATGACCCTGATTCAACATTCAGTATCCACAGATACAGCATGCCCTGGATGTTATCGCTCAGCACCACCCATTCCATACTATCAGTGTCATAAATGAGACTGAGGCACATGTCATGATTACATTTTACTCTTTACTCTAGCTTATGCCAATCGACATAAACTAAAATAACGGTAACCATATAGAGGCGAGAACAGACATATGCGTTTAATTCTTTCTATCCTGTGTAGGGATTATTTCAATGTTTCGTGAATTTCATTTGCATTCGTTTGGTAATCGAGATATTTTTAGTATGTTTTGCATGTAAAAAGGAATATACATGGGATATCCTACACATGTTTAAGATCCATCGTAATACACTGAAGAAGATTAAAATATATAGGCTCTGTAATCAATGATTCACTTAGCATCTTCCACCATCACCTTTACCATTGACGTCGCTCATTTGATGTCAGTGTCTGAACTGCTGGCTTTCTGAATAATGGGAACATGGAGTTCCGATCCTATACATGTCCTTTACTTGTTATAAAGTAAAATTGATCAGGGTCCAAAGGCTGATAAATATCAAAATAGTTAGGGCTTATCGCACTGTATCTAATGAAGCTGTCTGTGTGATAACAAGATTAATTCCCATTACTATTCAAACAGGGGCGACGGTGGTATACTACGAGAAGACCACTTAGGCCTGCTTGACCTGGACATGGAAATAAATCATTGGTCTCATCCAGCTGAGTTTGTTAGAATTAATGATGAAAAATATGAGCGGATATATTCCTATAGTATTTACACTGATGGAAATAAAGGTGAACAAGGAGTAGGCTCTGAAATTGCCATGTACAATGGAAACAATTCATTCAACAGCTACAGTACAAACTGAACAAACGATGTTCCAATAAAATCAAGCAAAACAGCCAACTGTAGGCATTGCAGCGTTTAGGATCCACGGGCACGGAGCAGAGAAATGCGTTAATTTTCACAGACAGCAGCCGAATTACAATTTACGTACTTAAGAAGTATAAAAACCATACATTTCTCATAGAAGAAATTAGAAGCAAAGCAATTGAAATGGAGAAACAGAACTGGATGATTGCCCTCAACGGGGTTAAGGCGCATGTTGTAAATGAGAGGAATGAATTGGCGGACCAGCTGGCTAAAGAAGCATTACAAAGTGGTTTAAGTGAGTATTACAATAGAATTCCAAAAACTACTAACCGGTACAATAAAATAAGTAAGTTTAGTTTGAGAAAGTGGCAGAATGAATGGGACAATACATCCAAGGGCGAAATTACAAAATAATGTTTCCCCAGTGTACTGGACAAACTAAAATTGAAAATGACCATAATGCCCAAATTTACGGTTTTGACGACAGGACACAGAAACATTGGATCATACTTGTACTGGTTTCGAATTAGAGATAGTCCAACATGTAACTGTAGTGACGATCACAAGACTGCGGATTACTTGCTATATGAATTAAGTTATTAGAAAAAAGAAAGAGATACATATTAATAGCACATATTTTAAGATCAGGAAACTGACCTATAAGGAATGATGAACATTATTTTCAGGTACTACCGTAGGGAACGTAATAATTATGCAAACTCATTTGTTTTGAAACATTAAAATAGATAAAGATAATTCTTTTTTATATTTAATTAATTGCGGTTTGGATCACGTAGCTTTCAGCTTGCCTTCGAGAGGTAGTGGGTTCGAACCCCACTGTTGGCAGTTCCGAAGATACTTTTCCGTGATTTCTCATTTTCACACCAGGCAAATGATGAGGCTGTACTTTAATTAAGGCCACGTAGCTTCCTTCCCACTTCTGGCCCTCTCCTTTCCCATCGTCGCAATAAGACCTATCTGTGTCGGTGCGACGTATAGCAGATTGTAAATATACCTATCTGGCATAAAATTTAGCCGATACACTTAAGAGGTATCCTCTCAGATTGAGTTAACCACGTACAGTGGCCCAAAAAAGTATTGGTCTATCGAAATAGGCTAAATGTGAGGACGAGGAATCGAAGGGAATGATGATCAAAATTGATATACTCTAGAGAATCCTTGATTATTTGTCATCTTGTGTAACATGTACATTTTAAGAAAAAAACATAATTCTTCCATATCCATAGAACTGAAAAACCATAACTTGAAACAATCATTTTCACTTGCCACCAAAAAAGTATTGGTCTGAATGAACATAACTCAGTTTCTTGATCCTTGTGAACGTTTCAGTACTTGGTAGATCCTCCATTCCTCTTTATAATCTCAGCTAACCTATTTGGCATCGATCCTACGAAGGTTTCCGTAGTTTCCTTTGGTATGGTATTCCATTCGGTGAGTGAGGCTTCTTTCAGGTCAGCTTTGTTTGATATTGCATATTTTCTCTGGTTTTGCTCCAAATAGTGCCACAAATTCTCGATGGGGTTGATGTCGGAAGATTGCGGTGGAGTTTTCATCCAATGCGGTGTATTGTATAACCACCGTAGCTTCGTGTTCAGGGCTGTGTTTGGGGTCGTTATTTTGCTTAAACGTACAGTTTGCTAAGAGTCCCATTTTTTGTTCACTTGATTGGAAGATGTGTCTTGAGGATGTTAATATATGCTTTGTGATCCATAGTCCCTTCAATAAAGGCTAATGCACCTACACCATTCGCACTCATGCAACCCCACACCATCAGGGAACCACCTCCATGTTTCACAGTGGCTGTCAGGTTCTTCTCTTCAAGTTCAAAATGCATCTTCCTCCACTGACACACGTCTGTCTGACCTGGAGAGGGTAAATTTACGACTGTCTTCCAATCCTCGTAGCTGTCATTTCTGTGATTGTTAGCGTACGTAAGTCGCTTCTTCCTATTAACGCTACTGATGGACGGCTTTCTACCGGCTATTCTGCCCGCATATCCTCTTTCGCATAGCACAATTCGGATGGTTTCAGATGACACTTGCACTCCTACATCTTGGTTTAACGCTGCTGCTATCTTCGGCGCACATAGCTGGGGATTTTGGGCCACTTTACGCCCAATTCGCCGTTTGCTAGTCGCTTTACGTCGCACCGACACAGATAGGTCGTATGGCGACGATGGGATAGGAAAGGCGTAGGAGTTGGAAGGAAGCGGCCGTGGCCTTAATTAAGGTACAGCCCCAGCGTTTGCCTGGTGTGAAAATGGGAAACCACGGAAAACCATCTTCGGGGCTTCCGACAGTGGGATTCGAACCCACTATCTCCCGGATGCAAGCTCACAGCCGCGCGCTCCTAACCGCACGGCCAACTCGCCCGGTTTTTGCCGTTTGTCTTCTACGGAAAACTTTAAGGGGCTGCCACTTCTTTGTCTATTTTCTATTGTCTTTGTTCTTGTGTACCTGTGCACAATATTTTTAATGGTTGTAACAGATCTTCCAATTAATTTATGTCCTTGAAAGATTTACCTTTTTGAAATAGTCGCGTTGCAATCCTCCTCTTTTCCACGGTTGTTTCTTTCATTTTCCTTCTCATTGCTAGCTGAACACGGGAACAGTGCTGAATATTACCTTCCAAAGTGTCAGCACAGACACAAAGAGCCCGAGTTGCGGCAGACACCACGATGTCACGATGATGTTTTTAACTAGACTAAAACTTGTTTGGCGTGTAGTGAATCCTAATGACACACGCCGTTGTATTGCTGGTCCGTTTGCAACAGCGTAAATCTCCTTGGCTCCATATTCAACTTACTGATGTACTTGACTGTCCTACGTATCTACATACAATTTCATTATATGCACCATTATTTGTACTATACTGTTCCGTTCGCACCACGGCTATGGGCAGTCTAATACTTTTTTGAGCTACTGTACTTCACTTCACGTTTCCATGGAACATTTGGTTCAGTTGTCAGATTTTCGGTTCAAATATCCCCGCAGTGTTCGATGATTAGATATGAAACTGTTAGGACTTCATCTTTCAGTCTTTGCTTAGTTCCCATTACACCTCACAGCACCGACTGTTTCTCTACAACGTAGTAGTACGACTTATGGTCATGGCACGGAAACACTTTCATATTGTGATCTTTAAGGGTAAGGTGTGACGAGGTCAGGCTGCGTACGGTCTGTTGTGAACTGCATATTTAACAAGCTCTTCTGATGTCGAGGTGACGTAACTATCGCAGCGTCACGTGTAGCGATATTCACCAATAAACTACCATTTCTGATGCACAGTATGTAATAATTATGTTCACCATGTTTCGTCCAACGTAAGAAAGAGTAATGCGATCTTCTTCATCACCCTGATGGGGTCACGGGTGCACTCAGTCACATACATGTGAACTTGATCCAGTGTTATTGCCGGATACCTTTCCCGTCGCCAACCATGTGTAGAGGGATGTATTCAACTATTACGTCTTCTTCTAGTGGTTGGGTTGGTAGTTTGATTTGTTGCTTGTAAATGAAGAGGGCTGTATTAAGACAAACGCAAACACCCAGTCCCCGAACTAGATGAATTATCCAGAAGTGGCTAAAATCCACGACCTGGCCGGAACCTGGGACCTTTTAAACCGAAGATTACACGCTGACCATTCAGCCAAGGAGCCATACTTCCAGGTTAATGCAATTATAATAGACAAATATTAAATCACATACATATTTTTAAATAAATATTGATTATTTGGGACATAGTATATTAATATAACCGATATACTATTGATAGTACCTCAGAATATAATGTCAGTTATTTTCATTTATTTTTTACAATTTGTTTTACGTTGCACCGACACAGAAAGGTCTTCCGGCGACGATGGGACAGGAAGCGGATAGGAGTGGAAAGGAGGCGGCCGTGGCCTTAATTAAGGTGCCGCCCCAGCAGTTGTCTGGTGTTAAAATGGGAAACCACGGAAAATCATCTTCAGGGCTGCCGACAGTGGGGTTCGAACCCACTATCCCCCGAGGCCGCACTTACGCGACTACAGCTATCGAGCTCAGTTATGTTCATGTTATGGATATGTTATGTTGTCTAAAATATTTCATTAGTTCTTATATTATAGTACATTGTAGGCTCAAAATTACTTAGACTCCTTTGAGAAGAAAAGGTGATCAAGATTGAATGGTTCAGTTCTATAGCCTACTACAGCATTGTTAAACAGCCTCATAGTGTACTACTTTGACAAGCGAATGGTGGGTATTTCTCAGCTTCAAGTTCTGTTACATCCATCCCAATCCCAGTCCCAAATAATTACAGTAATAATTATAGATTCTTCATAATACAGATTGGCAGGCATTTTGCTGTTGATTACAATGACCTAGGTGGGTCTCGCTCCACAGTTAAGTGACGGAAGGCTATTCGTTATTGGTGACCGTTTTGTAATTCGGCCTATTTGACTGTGAATATCAACAGTAGAAGGAAGACTTTGTTTTGTTGTAGTACATTAGACCTGCGAAGGTACTTTCATGATCAGGGCTACGACAACAGGGGAAAGAAAGACACTTCCTTCCAGAAAACATAGAGAAGTGGAAGGAGAATACAGCGAGTCAAAATGAAACTCATACACTAGAGGAAAGCTTGTTTATTTGGATTTTTTTTTAAACCACCTTATACTTTATTTTAGTCTTAGTTCTGGTTTAACAGATACACATTTCTCTACTAAGGTACAAAGTACATCAACTCCTATTTCTTATACTTACAAAGAAAATGAATACATTATTCTTAAACATGCATGAAACAGTTCAAAAGTAAAACTCATACTCCTTCAAGTAGTTCCTGAACGATCTCTAGTAACACAATGTTTTTAACAGTCAGTACTTGGTAGGATACCCTTTAGCAGTTTTCATGGCTCTTAAACTCTTAGGCATAGAGTGTACCAACTTTTCGCAATAAGATGGATCTATTTTCGTCCTTACTCCACATGAAGCCATTTTCAGATCCTCTTTGTTCGAAATCTGGTGTTTTCTTATCGCTGCCATAGATTTCTTATCACATTTAAGTCTGGTGACCGGAGGTGTCTCGAGTACTTTTGGGCAATTATACAGCAGCCACATCCGTACTTTGAGCTTTGTGCTTCGGGCCGTTATCTTAGTAATACTTAAATCGATCAAGTATTACAAGCTTTTGAGCACTAGGTCGTAAATCTTCCTTCAGTATATTTAGATACGCATGTTGATCTATGCATGGTCCCATCAATAAAATTCAATTCCCCTGGTTCACTAGCTGACATGCACCCCAGACACTTACACTACTTCCAACATGTTTGACACGTGGACGTAGATTGCTAGGTTTCAACTCCTCATTTGGTTTCCTCTAGACCTTTCCGTCTGATCCGAAGAGATTGTATTTGCTTTCATCTGCAGAAATAACGGTCTTCCAGAAGTCAATCTTTTTCTACATACTCCTTAACGAAGCTCAGCCTTTTCTTCCAATTAATCTTGCTAACAAATGGTTTCTTCCTAGCTATTCGTCCATGCCTGTTTGTGGGATATGCTCTCGTGTTGGTATGTTCCTCAGTCATCACAGCCAATTTCGGAGCACTAATCGCTGGATTTTCTTGACTTGTCTTACTATCCAACGTTCCTCCCTGAGGTTGAACATTTTTCTCCCACTCACTTTGTGTTTATTTTCAATGCTGCGTGGTACTTTTATATCTATCTATAATGCACTGTACAGTTGCATGATTCCTGATTACAAGTTTACTAATTTCTCGGAGTGATTTTCCTCTCTTATGGTGAAAAATCATCAGTTCTCTTTCTTCTTTCGAAGATTGTCCCCTTTGACGCTCCATGATAGCACCGGAAATTGTCTTTACTTAACTTTCCACAACAAACTGAGTATGGTGTCGAAACAAAAACACACAGCATTTATACCGCCCTTTTTATCTGCCCATATAGGACTGTATGAGTTTGTTTGACGTGCCCCAGCAACATATCTATATATATAAAATAACTTGTCCTGACTGACTGACTGACTGATTCATCATCGCCGAGCCAAAACTACTGGGCATAAAGTAATGAAATTTTGGGGATATATTCATATTAAGATGTAGGTGCTCGCTAAGAGAGGATTTTTGGATATTCCATCGCTAAGGGGGTGAAAACGGGGGTGAATTTTTAAAATGAGTTGCTCTATATCTCAAAACTTTAAAAGTTTAGAGGTGTAAAAATTGGTATTTAGAATCTTCTTTAAAAATAAGGAAACACATATTTTTTTGTTTTCAGAAAATCCCAATAGGAGGGGTGAAAAGGGTGAAAATGGGGGAAAATGGGTTGAATGCCTTTAATCAGGATACCGGTACTTATATCTCAGAAACTGAAGATATTACAGACCTAAAAATTGGTACTTTTGATCTTTTTTAAAAATAAAGAAACACGTATTTTTTTGTTTTTGGAAAATCCAATTAATGGGAGGGTGAAAAGGGGGTGAATTTTTAAAATGAGTGAATCTATATCTCCAAACTTTTAAAGTTTGCAGATGTAAAACTTGGTATTTAGAACCTTCATTAAAAATAAAGAAACATGTATTTTTGGTTTTCGGAAAATCGCAATAGGAGGAGTGAAATGGGGTGAAAAAGTGGTTGAATGCCTTTAATGAGGCTACTTATATCTCAGAAACTGAAGATATTACAGACCTGAAAATTGGTGTTATAATCTCCTTTAAAAATAAAGAAACATGTATTTTTTCGTTTTTGGAAAATCCAAATACTGGGGGGTGAAAGGGGGGGTGAATTTTTTAAAATGAGTGTGTCTACATCTTAAAACTTTAAAAATTACAGATGTAAAACTTGGTGGTTAGAATCTCCTCTAAAAATAAAGGAACACGTATTTTTTAGTTTCCTGTAAATCCTAATACGAGGGGTGTAAAAGGGTGAAAAATGGGTTGAATGCCTTTAATGAGGATACATATATCTCAGAAACGAAAGATATTACAGAACTGAAAATTTGTATATGGGATCTCCTTTAAAAATAAAGAAACACGTATTTTTTAGTTTTTGGAAAATCCAATTAATGGCGGTTAAACAGGAGTGACAAATTGGGGTGAATTTTTTGAAAGACTATATCTACAGAATATCTTGGAAACGTAAAATGTTACAGACGTAAAAAGTGGGTGTTTGGAATCTCCTGTAAATGTAAAGAAACATAGGTGATTTGTTTTTGGAAACTCCACTTAAGGGGAACTCAAAAGGGGTGAAATTTTAAAATGAGAATTTTTACAGTATATCTAAAAAAACTTAACATGTTACAGAAGTGAAAAATGGTAATTTTTTATCTCTATTAAACATAAAGAAACGTGTATTTTTAGTTTTCAGAAATACCACTTGGGTGGAAGGGGGGGGTAAACGTTACTGAAAATGGTGTTGAATTCTTTTAATTAGGCTACTGATATCTCAAAAATGAAGGTGTTACAGACGTGAAATTTGATATTTGCAATCTGCTTTAAAAGTAAAGAAACACGTATTCTAGGAAAATCCAATGAAGTGGGAGGGGGGGTGAAAGAATTGAAAAATTAATTGACTTAATTGTATGAGAATACATACATCTAATAAAAACTAAAGTTTTTACTGACGTGAAAATTCGTTTTTGGATCTCCTTTAAAAACAAAGAAAAACGCGTTTTGGTGGGGAAACCATCTTGGAGGGCGGGAGTGTAAAGGAGTTGAATTCCTTTCATGAGGACATAAATCTTGAACTGAAGAAGTTAGAGTCGTCATAATTGGTATTTAGAAGATCCTTTACTATTAAAGAAACAAGTATGTTTTGCGGGAAAATTCACTTAGGGGGGGAGGAGTATTGTGAAATGAAGTGAAAAAAGTAAATTATTTTTATGGGGATACATATATCTCAAAACTGAAGGTAATAGACGTGAACATTGGTGTTTGGAATCTCCCTTAAACATAAAGAAACAAGCATTCTTTTAATTTGGGGGGGGGGGGGGTTGGCAGTAAATAAACTTAACGGCGGTGGGGTGTAGAAAGAGGTGAGACCAATTGATTTTACTGTTATTAATGTACTTATAAGGATCCTCCGTTGCTCAGGCGGCACCGCGCCGGCCTCTCACAGCTGGGTTCCGTGGTTCAAATCCCGGTCACTCCATGTAACATTCGTGCTGGACAAAACGGAGGCGGGACAGGTTTTTCTCCGGATACTCCGGTTTTTCCTCTCATCAGGCATTCCAGCAACACATAATAATAATAATAATAATAATAATAATAATAATAATAATAATAATAATGTTCCGGACCGTCGTCAAATGTGCGGACCGCGCTGGAAACGGCTCCTGGACGGGTAATGACTAAGAATGCAGTCCGGCCGCGGGTTCAGTGCCGCCAAGGCACCCAATATGACACCACGCCGGATCTCCTGAAGGATTTTATCCATATTAAAAATGATTAAAGGAAAAGATGGCAAAGATTTACGGACCCAACTGACCAGGAGGAATACCTGAGCCTAGCCTGGGAAGTACGAAATCGATTGCTGGAAAGGAAGATTGAAAAATGGGAGGAAACGTGCTGTAAAATAATAGAAAACGATTCAGATCGGGAATTTTGGTGAATTCTCGCAGAAAACGAGTCAGATCGCGAATTTTGGCGGATTATATATCTAAAACAATAAGCATTCAATTATAAATTTCAGTATAATACCGTAGCGAAGCACGGGTATCTTGCTAGTAGACAAATAACGTGTTATATCTTGCTAAGTTAAGAGATACGCTAACTAGCCTGTGGTGACTTAATAATTCAAGATATACATTTATTGTTCCACACAAATAAACACAAATTATTGTCCACATTTCTATTCGTAAGCACATACTAGTTACAATGGTCAGAGCCCTGCGTGGATATACGAAATAATAACCGCATCCGCGAATTGTTATCTGCGGATATTGTAAATATCTAACTAAAGTATATAACACCCAAGGAATTGAAACTGATAGATTTGTTAACATAATACTATAGGCCTAACACCTGGCACCAGAACCCTTACAGTCACAGGTTTATGAGAGATTTTCTCTTGTGACAACTACCGACGTATTGCCCTTTGTTCCTTCCTTCCATTAATTGCGGACATGAGTCAGGTAGGCTCAGGTCAGATTTACGGCTTTATGGTCTCAAGGCTCTTTATATATCACCATTCTCCCATGCCACTGTCGAGGGTCGCCTAATCACAAGCAAAAATAAGAGGATACCTGAGTGAAAATCAATAAATGTCATTTAAAAATTATCAGCGAAATTATCCGCATATCCGCACTGCTATACAATTTGTATCCGCCAAGACACTAACTTCGCGGATATCCGTGCAGGGCTCTTAACAGTGGTGTATGAGTTTCAGTTTGATTTACTGTACGTACGATTACAGTGGAAAAGGCTCTCGCTGTAGTCACGAGGTATTCCTGAGCTATTAACTTGTATTGTTGATAAAGAAAATTACCCATTAATACACCAAAGAAACTGACTCACTACCGCCGCAATATTAAACGACGAAGGTACTTGTTTGTCATTGTAAACACTTTCTAGACTATCAGATTGAAATTAATTTTCCCCACTTTTCCAACGAGCAATATTACGTGCCATTTGGGAAACAAAAGCTTGGTTTTCTTCCTTTGTTTAGTCATGTAGTTCAAAATTGTACTACCAAACCGAAACAAATATTGCACATTTTCAGTTCAGTATTTAGAGTTATATTCTGTGCATACTTTACCCACAACACACATTTCTAGCAGAGAATAAATGGTTGTTTAACTATTTAACAATACTTACGCACATCTCTGGCATATCGCACTCGGCTACATGCGGATTAATGTAGTTGACAAGTGCGTGCGAAAGCTAATCCGGAGGCTACATTCTTACGAGCTTCAGTCGCTCTTGATGTGTGTACAACCAGCATACAGGTCACTAATTTAAAAGTACGGTTGAAAATGAGACATTATTATTATTATTATTATTATTATTATTATTATTATTATTATTATTACTTAACTGGCGGGACCTAGTGTTCACAGTGCACTATATCGTCTGGTATAGGCTAAAGCAATTTTGTTACTTTCATTGACCTCTCTCAGTCTTATCCTTGGCTTCGACAATATTAAAGCGACCGAGGTATGAGCGATGCTAGTAATGCCATTCCTTATGCAGCCAGTCCCTGCTATAAATGGTGTGAAAATGTTGCTCACAGGGTCGGTTCATGCATGCATTTCAGTGGGCTTGGCAGACTGCTATGTAATAGCAACGTCTGACTTGGTGAGGAAAGCAACGGGAAACTACCTCACTCCTCATTTCCCTAGTACGTCTCTTCAGTGATGCCTAGGCCATCTATGACAGCTGATGGTGGAGCTGTTGAGGATCCAGCCAGACTTAGGGTTGTGGACTGAATATTTATTATTATTATTATTATTATTATTATTATTATTATTATTATTATTTATGTATATAATTCGCTGGGGCAATCAAGGACCACGTTAAGTCTTCTTGCATTTGACACTGAACTTGGCCTTCTTTAGAGCCCAAATTTCCCTCATTCTTTGTGAGTGGGCCTTTTTTCGCTCCTCTGACCAAGGGGATCCAGTTGCTTGTCTCGGTTTAGCCCGTTCGTCAATATTTTCTTGAGGAAGCGATCTCTGTTAAGGTCATCTTCTGCTGAGATATGTAGCATTTGCAGGTCTTCTTTGGTATTTCTAAACCAGGGAATTGTGGTTTTGAGATTTGAATAAAAAAAAAGTGAAAGATCTCTTTAGTTAACTTTCTTCCGTCCATTCTTTTCAGATGACCGTAAAATCGTGCCCACCTTTTTCGAATTGTGTCAGTAATTTTCTCTATTTTGCTGTAGACTTCTTCGTTGGATCTCTTTTGATGGATTCCATTTCTGTACTTTGATCCGAAGATTCCTCTCACAATTTTGCGCTCTTTTTTCTCCAGTTCTTCAAGGAGACCTTTGTTGGCATTTAGAGACAGGGTTTCGGCTGCATATAAAACTACTGGCTTCAGAACTGTTTCATAGTGACGTATCTTGGTGTTTTGGGAAAGGCATTTTTTGTTGCAGATTGCGCGGGATGTTTGGTTCTCTATTTTCAGTTTGGGTACTCGCTCCTGAAGTGCTTCTTTGTCCAGTCCATTTTTCATGGTGATCTCACCCAGGTATTTTAATTTGTCTATTCGGGTGATGTCCCCGTATTTTGTATGGAGTTTTGGTGGGGCCTCTGATGTTAGTCATTACTTCTGTTTTTTCAAACGATATCTGCAGACCTTCGGCAATTTCCTTTAACATTTCAACTTGAGCTCTAGCGGTTTCTACGTCTTTTGAGAGAACGGCAATATCATCGGCAAATGCTAAGCAGTCTGTTGTGATCATCTTGGATTTGGTTCTTATTCTTAGTGGACTGGAGTTGGTTTCCTGTAATCTCGCCCGCCAGGTTCTAGTGGTCTTTTCAAGAACGCAGTTGAAGAGTATCGTGGATATCCCATCACCTTGTCGGACTCCTGTTTTGATGTCAAAGGAATGCGAGAGACATCCGTGGAACTTCACCTTGGATTTTGTATCGGTCAGGGTGGCTCTCATTAATGCCAATAGTTTCAAATCAACTCCAAATTAATTTAAGATGTTTAGCAGGACTTCCCGGTCAATGGAGTCGTACGCTTTCTTGAAGTCCACAAAGACAGACACATACTGCTTGGACCTTAGTGTACAATACCTGATGATCGTTTTGAGATTTTGTATCTGTTCAGCTGTTGAGCGACTTTTTCTGAACCCTCCTTAGTATTCACCTATTTGATGTTCGACTTGTGCTTCCAAACGCTCCAGGATGGCAAGTGATAGAATTTTATAAGTCACGGGTAGCAAAGATATTCCTCTGTAGTTGTTGTTCTTCATGCTGCCTTTCTTGTGTAACGGATGGATCAAAGCTGTTTTCCAATCTCGGGGTAGGGTCTCCTTGCTGCAAATTTCTTCTTTTTGCTTTTGCAAGATATCAAGTGATTCCTCTGGGGCATATTTCCATAGTTCTGCTACTACTGAGTCTTCCCCCGGCGCTTTGTTATTTTTGAGACGGGCAATGTGGCGCTTGATTTCATCTTTGTCGGGTGGTCTGGAATCTGGGTACCTGAGTAAGGGTTCCTTGGTCTCAATGGGGCTTTGCGGTTTAGAGCAATTGAGAAAATTCTTGAAGTAGCCTGCCAGAATACTATAATTTTCTTCATCTGACGTCGCCAGAGATGGTGGTTTATAGCCAGTGAGTTTGCGTTTGAAGGCTCTGTAGTACTCTCTGCTTTCATTCTTCCTAAAGTTTTGTTCTATCTTATCAATGAGAGATTTTTCATATTTACGTTTCTCAGTTCTGAACACCCTAGCTGCTTGGGCACGTTGGGTTTTGTAGGATTCCCAATTAGTTTTTGATTTCGTAGAGTAGTACTGTTTCCACGCATTGAGTCTTTCTTGGAGGACTGATTCGCAGGTACCATTCCACCAGGCATGCGCTTTGCTTCTCTTGATTTCTGCAACGTCTTTGGCGGCCTCAACAAGGAGACTTTTGGTGGTGTTAAAGTCACAGTCATTTGGTCTAGCCTTCTCCTGGAACTCCTCGACCCTTTGCCGAAGTTTATCGTTGTCGAAGCGTGAGATCTGTTTGGTTGTCTTCTTTGTGTTTGCAGGAATTGGTTTGAATTTGATCAGAGACGTATAGTGATCTGAGGCCACATTGATGCCTTTCTTTACTTTGACATTCATAATCTCAGGGCTGTTTCTCCTGGAGATTGCCACATGATTTATCTATTTGGAACTCTCCGAGAGTTTGGACGGGAGAACGCCAAGTCACTTGCTTTCTGGGTAGATGGCGAAAGTGGATTGACATGACCTGCAGGTTGTGATTTTCGCAAATGGACACCAGTCTTTTGCCTTTGGGATTGGTTCTTTTGTGAGCAGGGTAATTTCCTATAACTTTCTTGTACTTCTGTTCACGACCTAGTTGGGCATTGAAGTCACCCTAAGAAGCTTGACATGGTGTTTGGGAATTTTGTTTAATTTTTCATCCAGTAGGTCCCAGAAATAATCAACTTCGTCTGGATCAGACTTGTTCTTATCATTTGTCGGAGCATGTGCGTTAAACTAGGGGGTAGGTTTTGTTCGCGCATTTAATTGTTAGTATAGACAATCTGTCATTCACAGGTTCGAAATTTGCAACCGATTTAAGGATCTTGGTTCTAACAGCAAACGCGGTTCCAAGCATCACAGCTCCATTGAGGATTCCTCTTTGCGCTTTGCTCTTGAAAAGTCGGTAGCCTTCGGATTCAAAAATCTCTTCATCTGGGTACCTTGTTTCCTGTAGGGCCATTATGGATATCTGATTTTCGTGAAGAGCTTCGATGAAGGTTTTCAGCTTGCCAGTTTGTGTAAGTGAATTTGTGTTGAAAGTTGCTAGAAAGGTTTTGGATTTTGGCCTGAGTTTTTGACTCTTTGGGGTACACCGAGACGCTCCGACTCGTATCTTGGATGATGTCGAGTCTACCCCAGAATCCGAACGAGACTCGTGCGCCGTGGCGTTCACGACGAGGGATTTATCCGAAGACGTACCCCCTGGGGTATGTTTCTTGAAATCTTGTGCCATCATGCTTTTTGACTTGACTTTGTTTTGGACGGGTACCCATCCTTTTACAACTAGGGTTGTTAGCCCTAGAGGTTGCCTCAAGATGTTTTCTGGCTTCTGGTCATTTACCAGTCTTGGCCGTAACCCTGGCAAGGGACCAGTTTTTTTTTCACGGTGGTATTTTATTTCCCTACTACCCTCTGACTCTGCTGGCGGCAGAGCCAGCGAGCTTCCCCAATTCCAATGGGACGCGCCCGATGGAGGTAACCGGTAAATCCCCACACGGGTATTATTATTATTACGTTATATCAAACTGTTAAGATTTTGTAATTTTGTACCCGTTAGTATAACTTGTACGTTTTTCAGTCTGCCGAAACACGAATAGAACACTATGATATACTTGTTAAAATGACTGAAAAACTTAAGTTATATTAACTGAATCGACATTGAAAAAAACAGCGGCTTCTTTCTTAACGCAGTAGTGTAGAGGAGAGCGAAACCCACTATCAATTCCTGAGATTGTTAGTAGTATTTGTATGGCCTACAAGCTAAAAGTAGGTGCTTTGATAATTACCATTAAGCTGCAGTTGTTAAGGGAAATGAGTGTTCTATACGATTCTTCTTCCTATCCATCGAAGTGATTTCTGTTTCACGAAGCCAACTGAGAGGAATTTAATTACCTCGAAAATTCCGCAATACTTTCCGATGTACAAAATGCAACTTTGAAATTCGGACATCCTCACAGACACATCCGCACGAACGGTAATACTTTTGATATATTGTAAGTATGTGCATGAGAACACTTCACCATGAACTGTAGCATTTGTTTTGGCTCGTAGGACATACACAAGCTCCTTACAATAGTGCTATTGATATAATGGCTAGGCTGACTAATCATGGGACACTTTGTGAGCATTTTCTTGCTTTATGTGTCCACTGTACTGACTTCTGTCTCTCTGTAACAGTTCTCTCGTGACTGTTTGGCATGTCTAATACGAAGCTGAGCTTTTCTCCTTCATTTAACCGACTACCCCATAAAATCATGGTATAGTTGGAGACAAATCATGACGACCTCGCCTCACACCACTACTTTCCAGCGGCAGCTCTGTGTCTATAAGCGACTTATAGGATTTACTACCTCTACTGCAGCCAGAGTTGCCAAATCGGCTACTACACTCTACCTGAAGAAAGGGTAAATACTACAGAGAATGAGGAAGAAAGTGGTTTGGCAGCCTCTCCAAAACAAACAAGCATCACTTAGAACTCGTTAACTCAGCAGGGTGCAGGGTGTGATTGACTACTGGCTTTCAGCTCGCTTCCAGGAACTGAGGTCGTCATGTTTTGTCCCCAACTATATATGGACATAAGGTGAACTAATGGACAAATAACCAATATACTGTATATAGAGGAGGCTTATTATAATTATGGTTAGGATTTTGTCGAAATTTCATATTTTTTCTGGTAACACAGAAACATAGGTGCTTTATTATTTACACATGTTATGATATTTTAAGACATATTTCTTAGAGCATATTTTTGTGTTTTTTGTGTGTCTTCAGCATTTGTTTTTCATCTTGTGGGTATTCTAGTTGGTGTCGTCCATGCTCGTCTTTTTTGTTTTTCATTTCAATTGATACGTAATATTTGCTTTACATATTTTATTCGGTATTTTTCTACACATTTCCATTTTAACGTCCAACCCAATGTAACGGACCAGTCCAATCACCCTTTCAGTAAAGGTTCACAGTGATGTGGCCCATATCCAAGGTTCTATCTGGAGATCAATTCTCATTCGAGGCAGGAGAGACACTGATTTTTTTTTTCTGGGGGTTTTACGTCGCACCAACACAGATAGGTTATGGCGACGATGGGATAGGAAAGGCCTAGAAGTTGGAAGGAAGCGGCCGTGGCCTTAATTAAGGTACAGCCCCAGCATTTGCCTGGTGTGAAAATGGGAAACCACGGAAAACCATCTTTAGGGCTGCCGATAGTGGGATTCGAACCTACTATCTCCCGGATACAGGCTCACAGCCGCGCGCCTCTACACGCACGGCCAACTCGCCCGATGACACTGATTTAGTGACAAATAATATTGTGTATTTTACCCATGGTATGCCAGTATTGTTTCAGTTCAGGTAGAAAGGACAATTTTCTGTGTATAATATTTTGCTAGGCGACAAACGTCAGTAAAGGTTCACAATCATGTGGCCCATATCCAAGGTTCTATCTGGTGATCAATTCTCATTCGAGGCAGGCGAGACACTGATTTAGTGACAAATAATATGTATTTTACGCATGGTATGCCAGTATTATTTCAGTTCAGGTAGAAAGGACAATTTTCTGTGTATAATATTTTGCTAGGCGACAAACGTCAGAGATTCAGTTGTGAAAACTTACGTGTGAAGTATTTATTTTAAACTGTAATTCACTAAGTGAAAAAAATTGAATAATTTCTGGATATCACATTAGTTAAAATGATTCCTGGGGATATTGAGATAAAATTGATAAAAAATTAAATAAATAATGTAATATACATTATTTTACGTTGGTACTTTAATTCACTTAAGTATGACAGTTATTAATTACTAATCTGAACAACAAAAAACAAAACCTCTTTTCCTAATAAACCGAGTGAGTTGGCTGTGTGGTTAAGGCCGCGCAACTGAGAGCCTACATTCGGGAGTTAGTGGGTTCGAATCCCACAGTCGGCAGCCTTGAAAATGGTCTTTCATTATTTACCATTTTCGCACCAGACAAATCATTAAGACCACAGCATCTTACGTTTCTAATCCTAGCCCTGTCCCATACCTCCGTCGCCGAAAACCTTCGACGTTAAATCAGTGCAAAAATTAAATTTATTTCATATTAATTACATTAAGAATATAGCATTTCTTTTTACGTTATATTTTGTCATGTAGGGGATTTTTGTAAAATTATTAGGTCATAATCGCCTTATTTACAGAAAATAAAGAAAATCCTAGCCCTGATTACAATACATGGCGTTGGAGGACATAAGAATACGTTCGAGTCGTGTATTTAAAAGTAAGAAGGATCACAATATGAAGATAAAATTGGAATTCAAGAGGACAAATTGGGGTAAATATTAGTTTATAGAAAGGGGAGTTGGGGATTGGAATAACTTACCAAGGGAGATGTGCAGTAAATTTCAAGTTTTTTGCAATCATTTAAGAAAATGCTAGGAAAACAACAGATAGGGAATCTGCCACCTGGGCGACTGCCCGAAATGCAGATCAGTAATATAGTGATTGATTGATTGATTGATTGATTGATTGATTGATTGATTGATTGATTGATTGATACAGGGGTCGGTTGTTAAAATAATAAAATGGGCTATCTTTGCTTTGGAACGAATATCACAAAAATGCGAAAAACGAACTCATTTCGACCTGTGTGAGATTTTTTAAACAAGCACTGTAGTTTATTTCAATAACATTTACGTTATTTCCACAATGATCTATGTGAGTTTTTCCAGTATCTCCTATCTTAAGGAACTTTTCTCGCTCCCATTCGCAGTAGATAACCGCTGTAGTTTGATACACATCTCATTCCCAAAGAGGTCAGCCACTATATTATACTCTACATCTTACTTCATCTTCCAGAACGAATTTCGCCCACTTTGGCTCACATCTTCTGGTTGAACACTCGCCCACGATCTTGAACGTCTGGCCTTCGCAGGTAATGACATAATGACGTAAGTATACATCTCGAGAAAGTGGCAAAACAAGTCCACATGAAGAGAGGCCTTGTGTTAGTAGAACATTTCTCTTCATTCGATATTATATTTTATAATCTAATCTCACAGCGCATTCAATCCTTTTGTGAGACTAGGGCCTGCTAAGACGATTGCTGCCCTATCACATGGCCTACGTAATTGGAGTGTCACGTGGTCGGCATGACGACTTCCACAGCCGTCTTGCTTGGTTTCGTTGATCGAATCCACTGCCTTTCTTTCCAGATAGCTCATTTGACCCAACGAGGCTGATTTATTTCACTTGTACATTACATGGCTTACTATATAACACTTTTAGTGTATAAAATTTCCATCACGGTTGTTGCATACTAGGGTCAGAGATTTCATAGACATATACCATTCTGCGTTTCTGTTAACCTCTGTAGTAGCTGGTGCCATACGATTATTGTTGTTGTTCTTCTTCTTGTTATTATTACCAGGTTTCCGTGGGTGAGAGGAAAAGAAATGGTAGGTCAGACACATTTTAAATTTGGAATATATTTTCAAGGTAATCTTCCTTTTCTTTAAATCGATCATTTTCAGAACAGCAACAACAGTAAGGTTTAAACAAGCAATGCATAAAATAATTAAGCTTTAAAGCTTCGTATACAAACGGGAAGAAGCAGCTCTCATTTTTCCACAAGACTTTACCTGACCATAGGTCTGCACACCTGTGGTTACTGAAAGAAAGAAACGAGGCTTTATCCTCTACGAATATGGTTACCATTCAGAAGGTATATCGAATCTTAGACTTCTTTACAAATTAAGAAGCAAAAGCTTCCGAAACAAATTTCCCAAGAAGGGAATTGAACACTCACTTCAAAGGTTACATTTCAGAAGAATCTCGAACCCCTAACCACACTTTCAATTTTCAACGGTCTAATGGGCCAAGAGTACACATGAGATACCTCACATATAAGAACACCTCTTATGACACTTAAAAGCTAATTAGCGTTTACACTCGCTACCCTTACTCAGTAGGGGGCCACACACAACTTGTGGATCGAAAGATCCAGAAAACACAGCAGCCGAAGCTCATGCTATACGGCCAGGAAATGGAAAAACAAAGGGAAATATAAAGACCTTGAACAAAATTAAATGGATGCTGAGCACCTTAAGCAATCCTTTGTCATGACTTGTCATAAAACCTAACAGGGAAGAAGGCACGGTGAGACAGAGGGTAAGCCATACTACGTAGTGACTGAGACCAGGAAGAAGAAACAGTTAAAGTCCGAAACACAGGATATAAATTAAGAAAATTGTCACCAGAAAGCAAGGTGAATGAGGGAAACGAGGGTACACACTCGTACGTCCTTGGAATTGCATAGTCCCTTAAGGGGTTTACACCATGCCCGTAGACAGCCTACAAGACCTACATAACCCACCAGAAAATAAGAAAAACGTACCTTAAAATGAAGATAGTCGCAGCACGTCCTAACAGTTACATGCAAGAGGGGAACGGTGGTATCTTCGCGTCGCCACACGCAGAATAGGTTACATGTTAGAGTACATAATACCTACCTTATCGCCGCTGCTGCCCCATCGTTGTCGTCGTCTCCTGGGAGGAGAGCCCTCACTTAATGTAGCACCTGTGGTAGCACAGTACCAGATCAAATCAAGATAGATTCATTAGGTTCAGACTCACAGTATATACTGTAGGTATAAGGACGGGCTGGGTGTTGATTGGTAGAAAATAACATAACAGGCAGAAGAAAGGATTGGTTGATAATGGCATCATCAGACAGTAGTGGCAACTTAGAAACAAAAGGCTCTCGCCCGGTCTGTGCCCCTCACCCCCGCGAAAAAAGAAACAATTCTCAACTAAGTTAAACATAACAATAGTGACATCTAATAATGACTAAGTAATTTAAGTCGACATAGTTCAATTCAGCCTGTCTCCGTGAGATTTCACCACTTTCAGGTGTTAGAAGTTTTGCCTACAACTTGGGAGAGGCCGCACTACTGTTGCAATTATTATTATTATTATTATTATTATTATTATTATTATTATTATTATTATTATTATTATTATATTTATTTATTTATTTATTCCCAACTAAGGAGCGCGATTGAGCTTGCTTAGCTAATGTCGTTGCCCTTTTCTTCTCCCCAAATCTCTTCATCTTCTTGCTGTGGCTTTTCTTGCGATCTTCTGATCAGGTTTTATTGGTGGTAGTGCTTGGATGATGTTTAAAGTGGTGATTGTCGACTAATTTTCTGAACTTAGATTTGTCTAACACAATGCCATCTGTGACGCCTATTTCCTGAAGATCTTTTATAACTTCGGGCAGCCAGTAGTTTTTTTACTTTCATTGATAGGGCAAGGTTCAGAATCCTTTTGGTCATTCTGAGAATATGTCCATAAAATGTCAAACGTCTTTTCATAAATGTGTCTGAAATTTTCTCAGAGTATTGGTGCCGGTCATGAGATTTCCTTATCAACCATATTCCCCCTGACCGAGCTCGATAGCTGCAGTCGCTTAAGTGCGGTCAGTATCCAGTATTCGGGAGAAAGTGGGTTCGAACCCCACTGTCGGCAGCCCTGAAGATGTTTTTGCGTGGTTTCCCATTTTCACACCAGTCAAATGCTGGGGCTGTACCTTAATTAAGGCCACGGCCACGGCCACTTCCTTCCCACTCCTAGCCCCTTCATGTCCCATCGTCGCCATAAGACCTATCTGAGTCGGTGCGACATAAAGCAACTTTTAAAGATTCCCTCTGAGCAGACTGCTGCCAACATTTTCCGTAATATTTTTCTTTCTTGCTTTTCTGCATCTTTATCAGTGATCTTCCCCCAATGATCAGTGCTTCAGGCATTATTATTATTATTATTATTATTATTATTATTATTATTATTATTATTATTATTATTATTATTATTATTATTATTGCCGGCCCCGCGGTATAGGGGTAGCGTGCCTGCCTCTTACCTGGAGGCCCCGGGTTCGATTCCCGGCCAGGTCAGGGATTTTTACCTGGACCTGGGGGCTGGTTCAAGGTTCACTCAGCCCACGTGATTACAGTTGAGGAGCTATCTGACGGTGAGATGGCGGCCCCGGTCTAGAGAGCCAAGAATAACGGCCGTGAGGATTCGTCCTGCTGACTACACGACACCTCGTAATCTGCAGGCCTTCGGGCTGAGCAGCGGTCGCTTTGTAGGCCAAGGCCCTTCGGGGCTGTTGCGCCATGGGGTTTGGTTTATTATTATTATTATTATTATTATTATTATTATTATTATTATTATTATTATTATTATTATTATTATTATAGTTGAACTCAACATTTCCTTAATTCGTTGTTATTGCAGTTAGCATTGAGGCTTCATGTGCATTTACGCTTCTGACTAATTAACATTTTATCTTATCCCCTCCAAAGCTGAGTCTGTAAGATATTTTCTAGTCACAAGATATTAGACAGCAAGTTTTCGATAAGTATATCAGCATAAGCCAAACTATGTATTTAATTTCAACCCAACTGAACTCCACTCTGACATTTTATGCCGTTCGGCAAGTGGTACGTGTAAACTAGGGACAGTGTGTGTGAAAGATACCTAATCGGTATAACTGCGTTGAACCGTGAACTCTTTATATACCACAAGTTCTAACTGCAGCCTGATAGTCAGTGTAAGTGCCTTTGATTACCTGCTACAATCTTTTTGAGATACGTAATATAATTACTCGATTATATCGTCAAAACTCTTCCCTTCTGTAGATGTAAAGGAACAGTAATACATCTTCGAATTCTTTTCGTAGCACTTTTCTATTACCGTACTTGACATCAAATGTAAATGTCTTGACGTCAATTTTATTCAATAATAATAATAATAATAATAATAATAATAATAATAATAATAATAATAATAATAATAATACTGTATTATCGTATGACTCCAGCTATCTCGTGCAGACATTTTGATTTGGCGCCGTTTAGGCCAGTTTCAACGTTCCGTTTACTATCGTCGTCTGATGAGAAGTCGCGTGAATGCCTGATTAATAAATATCTGTTCCTTCCGCGGTGACTCTTGCGAATTGAGGTGCTGTCGAGAAGTTTCAAAGTGGTTGACCTACTGCGCCTTACTAAAGGCCACCACACACAGAAATCTAAGCTAAGCTACGCCGAATGAACCTTTCTTTGCCCTTCAAATATCCGACTACCTCTGCCGGGTTTGAACCCGGAGGTCGACACCCTAGCACTGATACACAGTGCGAGATTTAAAAAAAAAATGCTATCGGTGCTCTGTGATATCTAGCAGTATGTAAGTTGTAATTACTTAGACAGTTTTGGGTAGGGCCTGTGTGTTCCTAGATTCAAAATGAGGCACTATGCGAACATTTATATGGAGTGTATGGAGAAATTCGCGAAAAAATGTGTACATGATAGCCACTAAAAGTAGGATCCCTACTCAAACAAGGAGGAAGGGATGAGAACTTCATCTTTAATACCTTGGTAGTTCGCCATTTCCACTACGAAACAGCGAGAAAACTGAATATAATCATCTCTCTTGTTTTATGGTACTTTCGATATGTAAGTAGAGATATTTTTTCCCCCTAAAGCAATATATAGATATATTTAAGCACCTTCGTAATATCATGGACTGTTCTGCTGCTTTAATATACTCGTGCGGTATTGTACTCAGTATCGCTCCCAGACGGTAATTGTAGGATCAGTCCGATTGTAGCTCATCAGAGCACTGGCGTGTGGGCGAAGCACGAATTCTCTCATAAATATGGAACACAAAGGGAACTGACCGGCTGGACAGGAAGCTGTAAATCCTGGGGACATTATGTAGCAATATCGATGCTGGGGGCGATAAACCCCTTTGCCAAGCAGCTGACTGTAACGTAGCTTCCTGTCTCGCTTTAACATACTAGACAGCCAGAGACGTTAGATAGCATGGAGTCTGTTTTATACATATTAACGAATTTGCTGAAAACATACTTACGTAATTTCTCCCTTGCTGCCAGATAAGAAACTAACAGCAAAGACGTTATTGGTCTTACGTCCCACTATAGTGTATTTGACGAGAAGAGAGTCTCTTTTCTCTCGTCCTTTCAAACGATGATCACGTGACGGATGTGGGGAAGGGAACAGAAACACGAATTTTCTAAATATTATAGTAAATGTTAAGACTTCGACTTCAGCTATATCTTATCTTTGTCAGTATTGTTTTCCGTAAGGAACTAATTCGGAAAGCCCAGGACCCAGTGTAGGTAGGGCAGCATAAGTTACACTTCGTGTAGCTACAAAAGTGTCGTGGAAATCATTCATCCACAACGCAAGAACTTAAGGAACGTCGTAGGGTCACGCCGACCCTGGTGTTCAGAGCGAGGGTTAAGAACTACCAAGGGTCTTTTGATATCGTTATGACTTGATGTTCTGTCTGCTATTGACCAGAAGAAAGTCATCATTCAGAGCAAAGGGATTTCTTCCAATGTTGAGACCCGACTAAGTGATGAGATGCAGGGCTTCCGACATTCGTAGGATATCATTTTGCGGGAATGAAAAGTAGTTGCCGAAGTAGTTGGCATCTCCTCTCACTTCGTTACTAGGCATTTTAAGACTATATTTGTCGGTTTTGAATAGATATGTAATTTTTTTCACCAATTTTGGCTTTTATTGGATAGTAATTAACTCTAAATGGAAACCAAATACTGTATCTTGTTTCCAAGTACCCTTAAGATTTAGCAGATACATATGCAGAGAAATACTGCGTATGGAGAGCGTCATGTCACCGCTCTGTGGTGGAACGCAAGTGGTTGGAGGAGCACTCCAGTGAAGTTACAACCATGTATTGGCCCTCCAGATGCCCCGATCTTAATCCAGTCGAGCATTTATGGAATGCTGTCGATGCTGGTGTACGCTCTATGAACCCTGCACCAACTACACAAGACCAATTGTGGGTAGCAGTGCAAGATGCGTGGGACCAGATCCCTCCTGAAAGATTCCAACACCTTGTAGAGTCGATGCCTCGTTGTATTGCTGCAGTTTTGAGGGCTTGCGGAGGAGCAACTCGTTTTTAACATCACATTCAGTGTCTTCCCATGGCTTTAGGCCACTCGTATATACTGTCGCATGAATCGTCATGGAGCAATGTAGACGGTAAGACATTCGGTTACTTCCTTCGCTGCTGATGTATTTAAAATGTTCGTCTTTCCAGTCACTAGACTAATTTATGGGATATAATCTGGGTACTGAGATAAGAAAAACGAGACAGAGAAGTGATCAGATGAACGTGGATGCTATCATTTCACCGGTTCTGAATTAAACACCTGACCGAGCGAGTTGGCCGTGCGGTTAGGGGCGCGCAGCTGTGAGCTTGCATCTGGGCGATAGTGGGCTCGAATCCCACAGTCGGCAGCCCTGAAGATAATATCGGTGCGACGTAAAGCAAATTGAAAAAAAATCCCCTGAGCTCGATCTATCCTGAGAGAAAAATAAATTACTCGCCCTACTGCCGGCAGGAAAGCATTCTCAGTTCTGTAGATGGGTTAATAAAAATGAGAAGTTCACACTCAGTTTTCGGACTTCGATTGGCGTGTGTGTGGGGGAGGGGGAGAACAAAAATCGATAATGTAAAATAGATATGAAAAAATGACAAGCATGTTACACTACCCCATGGTGTGTACTTCCTGTTGAGGACCGTGGCCTGCCAGGACGACTGCTACCCTGCTAGGTAGCTGGCAGATACTGGAGATGGAAGTTGGTCACCCTCTCATATTGTATTGTACCTGTCTCCATGACATGAGTCACTGCCAATTATCTGTGCGGAATGAGATTTCACTATAAAATTACTACACGTAGACTAATAACGCCCTACTAAATCTAAACTGCACTATAATCGCGTTAATTTTTTACTTTACTGTGGGCAATGATAAGCCTTTGAATGGTGAAAGAGCTTTCTATTCAGTTTTATTGTCGCAGGAAATTTAAACTTAATATTGATTACAACATTTACAAAAAGTGAGTTGGATCTGACTTTTTATCAATTGATGTGTAGTACGGACTATTTAACGTAAGTGTACCGGTACCTCTTTTATTATTATTTCCAAATGTAAGAAGTCTACAATAAAAATAAATTAGGCTCAGGCCTTTTTGTTTTCATGTTTTATGTTACGTTATATGGTCCTGATAAAACCAGAAAAAGTTTTAAAATAAAGAACTACTGTGTCAATGGAAATTCGTTATTGAAAGCTAGTAATATAAAATTGTAAAGCAACTGAATTAGAAGTAGCAGTTATAGTTGAATTGCTGAAGGTTGGAGGCGTACAAAAATAACTAGCATACATGTATAAAACTGAACTGAACTTGCTGAGTTGTTCTGAATTAGACACCGAGCTCGATAGCTGCAGTCGCTTAAGTGCGGCCAGTATCCAGTATTCGGGAGATAGTAGGTTCGAACCCCACTGTCGGCAGCCCTGAAAATGGTTTTCCGTGGTTTCCCATTTTTACACCAGGAAAATGCTGGGGCTGTACCTTAATTAAGGCCACGGCCGCTTCCCTCCCACTCCTAGCCCTTTCCTGTCCCATCGTCGTCATAAGCCCTATCTGTGTCGGTGCGACGTAAAGCAACTAGCAAAACTGAATTAGACACTAAACTAAACTATACAACATTATTCGCCGATTCGTTTTCTGTGCACAATATTGCCAAATGTTTCAGACGGTTAGGGGAGATTTGTGTTTCTCTGCCGGGTTTTGAAAGTGCTGGTTAGTTTGCTGAAGGACCTCTCAGCAGTAGACACCGTTACTGAAAGGGGGCGGGGGGAAGGCTGATTCCGGTGTACAACTTTACAAAAATAGCTTCAGTTTTTTTCCCCTCATAGATGGAATTGCGTAGCTTAAGTGGGTACTTTTCTGAGTCAAACAACGTACAATGGACGCTGTCCATACGCAGTATATCTCTGCATATGCATCTGCTAAATCTTAACCCCCAAGCACACGCGCCAGATCTTAGGACGCAGACACACACATGGGGGTGCTTTCCACCCCATATGTCATTGTATTGTAAAATATGATTTACTGTATTAATTGGAGATTTTAAGATGGATTATGTAAGAATGACTCTTTCTGCGGGGATCCAGCCAGAAAGGTACAAGAGCGGGGAGAGTACAGGAAAGTTATTTGTACATTTCACTAGGGAATAAAATGACCTGGGGTGGATTCCACCCCATACGCGTGTGTTTGAGGGTTAAGGGTACTTGGAAACAAGATATTTGGTTTTCATTTAAAGTTAATCACTATTCAAGTTAATAAAAGCCAAAATTGGTGAAAAAATCGCATATCTATTCAAAACCTGCAAATATAGTCTTAAAATCTGCCATGACAAAATCCAAAACAAGAAAAAAAAAATATGGAAGACTTGTATTCATTTGTTGCTTCTAATTAAAGTTAATCTTCAAGCGTGTTTTTATCCGCATTTGGTAGCCTACTATGTCGCATCGAGAGGAGATGCCAACTGCTTCGGCAACTACTTTTGATTCCTACGAATGTCGGAAGCTCTGCATCTCATCAATTAGTCGGGTCTCAACATTGGAAGAAATCCCTTTGCTCTGAATAATGACTTTCTTCTGGTCAATAGCAGACATAACATCATGCCATAATGATATCAAAAGACTCTAGGTACTTCTTAACCCTCGCTCTGAACACCAGGGTCAGCGTGACCCTACGAGTTCCTTAAGTTCGTGCGCATGCGCAGTGTAACGGAGGGATCTATGCGGCCTCTATGCACCTTCAGTGTAGAGTGCGGAGAGATAGCAGGCACACAAGCAGTGACGTGCAGTTCATAATAACCCTACAGGGCAGTAAATTCCTGGTGGGGTCATTCTGACCCGGGCGAGCAAAATATGTATATTTCCTTTGCTGCTTTTGATTTTCCTTTCCTCCGGACTGGTTGAATTTATCACTTTGTTATCAAGAAAAAATAAGCAGTGAGGTCACACTGTACATTTTGTGGTCTAATATATTTTCATTGGTGCATGTTTTCAGTTTCAATTAACAAATGACATCCAGTGAAAACATTGCGAATGATGCGACTGCTATACTACAACAACTTGATATTTCAGATAAAGAACTGACAGACAGTGCATTATGCTAGCGGAGAACAAATATACGATACTGATTCTGAAGGAAGTGCCGAGAGCACTGTTGAACACGGTGATGATTCTCAATCCGTCACTCTAAGGGGGGAAGAATGGATACCACCAAGCCGGCCTGATAACATAGTCACTGGTTTACCCGGAGCGGAGGTAAAACGCATCAAAACAGTTCTAGAAGCGTGGAGCCTACTTATCTCTGCCGATATAAGAAACATGGTGCAATATACGAGCGAAGATATTAAGCGAAGGGCTGTTGCATCTATACTGGTTTGATTGATGATTATGAATTACGCGCTCTGTTAGGATTGTACTATGCGGCAGGTGTTCTTAAAAGCAAACATGTCACTCTTTCAGACCTCTGGTCCGCCGACTACGCAGTTAATATTTTCAGAGCAACCATGAGTTGACGACGATTCTATCTTCAAGCCTTCAGACACGACAGCACCCATCGTTGTTTCAATCGTTGTAATAAGTTTTACTGTCCCGATCATGCAGCAAAACTTTGTGAAAACTGTGAAACATAAGCAGTCGACACAGAGTTAGTTGGTTATCCGTTGTTGATGATGACTTGAGTTTCGTGGATTCGAGATACTTTCTTGCATGTTTTGACGTATGTTGAATGATATTAGTATCGTAGAAGACATTTTTGCTTTGTGGTGTGAATTGTTTAAACATTTTCAGAGAAGTTCTCTGCGAACAATAACGGAACAGTTTCGTGGTCAAATATCTATTTGTTGAAACATAACGTAGAAAATGATCCCAGAGTATAAAACGCTGAGCGCTCGTGCTGAGCGCTAAGGGAAATAATTGGAACGCATATTATGTAATGGTCACCATGACCTTGGTGTGCAAACTCATCATTATAAACGTGTGCAGAGGAAAGGTATTTCGTGCTAATGGTGTCGCAGTGTCTTCCAGGAGCAGGTTTCGAACTTTGAGAATAGAATGTTAGTGCTTTACTATTGGGCGCACAGCTCGTAGCCTTTCACTCCAACGGATGCCAGAAAGGCTACTACATTTCTTAAACTCAATAAATCTCTCACACATTTAGAATACATTTGTTTCTTTATTTAGAAAACATAACGCAGAACAAGTAGGCCTACATTCTGTTTTTGTGGCATCAACAATTAGCCTATTCGATAAGAAATTCTCTCTTCGATTCAAAATGGCTTTCAAGTGTGATGAAACGCATAGGGAAATAAATTCATTTTGAGAATACTACAGTATGATAAATAGTGTGCTTGGATCTCTCATGCTTTTATCTTTCACTTGGTTTTCTTCTACGTTAGTCAAATGTTCACGGGTTATGTAATCATATTTGCGAATCATTTCCATTATTCCCAAAAATTGTCATTGCGAACATTACCAATCTGAGTAGTTTCCCCCTGAAAACTGAAAACTAAAAACTAAACATTCCGAGCCGAGCGCCGGGCCCCTCCCTACATGGTCCTGGCCCGGGACCTGGAGGTACACTTGGACTCCTATTCCCCCTCCCACCTTGAAGTGGCCGTGCTTCTAGGTGCATTGTTGATGTTTATTTAATTTAGTTAGTTAAAATATTACTTTATTGTTTGTGGTCGTTGTCGTTTAGGCATAGATTTTGGCTGCTTAAAGAGGACAGCAGTTTTATCCAAGGTGTCAGTATTTTTCGTTTATAGAAATGTTAATTTTCTTAGAGAATGTTCTCGTGTGTTACGGAACAGCCCCACAGAATAACAAGACCTAAGTGGATTAGTTAAACCTGACGTTGGTACTTAATGAACGCCGTAAACCTCGCAAGAAACGTAGCCTGCGGAGTTTCTCCTAGGTGTTAGCGGCTTTAGAGCTTGTTTATTGTGTTAGGCTCTGTAGAGGCGTCAGACCATGGTAATGGCATTAGCTGCTTGAACATTGGCGACCAAGGTGAAAATTTCATATGTTGCTTTGGAATTGGAACGTAATGATGTGATTTGAAGCAACTCTGTCGAGGATTTAAAACATTAGAAACCTTCTCCTAGAATGAAGTACCGGTGTGTATATCGTAACAATTTATTGAACAAATACTATTTCAGTCCCTTTCCTAAATACTTTCTGCTTGGGAGATGATAATAATATCGGTTTTACTTCCCACCAACTACTTTAGTTTTCGGAGACCTCGATGTGCTGGAATTTTATGCTACAAGAGTTCTACCGACACATGTATTTGAGCACCACCGGACTGAGCCAGGATCTAACCGTCAGTGTGAACTTAAAAAGCCAGCGTTCTACTATCCAAGTTATTCATTCAGGCGGCTAGGAAGTTATTGGACTTGTCGAACATGGCTTATGTTCATTTATGGACCAAGGTAATTTGTCATGCTTTATTTATAAGTTAGACTTTCGACCTTCATCCTCTTGAACTTCTGTTTCAGAACTCTCTTTTAACCTTCGGTACTCTGGCGTCAGTTTATGAGAAAATACTCGTTCGGTGAAAAGTTGACGTAAAAACTGAGTATCAAAAAATCCGACGGGAAATGGGGACGACGGCAACACTAAGAATAAGGAGAATGCCATCAGATAAGTTTCAAATAAAACATATTAACATCCTACTGCGATTGATTGATTGATTGATTAATTAATCTCTCACCTATAATTTCCTACATAACCAGTGTTTGTTTACGTATGCTCTGACGCCCCAAGTTCCTCTGTTTCAGTGAGAGGGCTAATTTGATTCGAGGATCAGGTTGGTATGCTGTCTTTAAATTGTACTCCAGGAGCATATTGTGACCGAATAAGAAATATGTATATTTCCAGTCATATTATGAACGAAAACGTATGTTCTTAACTGATGTAATAAATTTCGAACAAAGGTAAAGGTAAAAATGAGAGCTAATTTAAGTCTTAAATCATTTATTGGCCTTTAAGAGAGAAAATGATTTAGCATATCACAGGGATCGCACAACGTGGTAAAATAAAATTATAATCCTAAAGAACCATATGTGAATACTCTATGCAGTTCATAATTCTTTGTTATTTGTGCATTTCATAATTATTTATGATTTGTGCTCTTATTTCTTATTTTCATCGCTGCGCTAAGATATACTCTGGCCCGAACGTCCTCTCAACTACTGTCGGTTTCAGACGATGCTGATAGCGGAATCATGCCTTAAAGGGCATTGCGGTATTTGAAGTAAATTGACTGACAAGGGTCTCGCTCTGAAATGTCAACCGACTGTGTCGGGACTCGATACCGCAATATTGAACGTGGGAGGCGAGTGCCTAACCAGTTCTGCAATGCAGTCGGTCAACCGTCATCTGTCCACTTCTCCGTGGTTGTTTTACTTTGTATGCTTAGCTGAAAAGGTTAATTTGATAAATCTGCACGTGGGCCTATTATCACGAGAGCTTATACAAATATTATCTTCTGATAAGGTGCGGAAAAGCCACCAGCTAAAAGAAATCTCCCCATAGTTTCATTCTCTGCAATCAAGAGTATTTTACTTGTAATACTAGCTGATGTACCCGTGCTTCGCTGCGGAATTTTCAGAAGGACTGTCTTAGTGGTTTTCCCAACGGAAGTCAACATAGGTCATTACAATGACGACAGTAGGAATGTCACGATTCAAAGCAATATTACCAGATAAAATACTCGATCAAATGAAAAACCTCACATTTTCTCACTTTTTGCGAACAGTACTATGCTGCCGATCTAATAGTTCCAAGTTCCAGTGCTGGAATGACCAGGGCGCAGAGAGCCGTGAACACTCTTCTGCCATTATTCCTTAAATGAGCACACTGCTTATTCTAATCAGTGCCTCAGAGTAGGGATTGAATAGCTGGAATGCTATGATGAACCGTTGTGTTATGTACCGGTAGTATCAGAAAATTTATGAACCAGAGGAATGGCATGTTAAAGCTACGTCCACCAATATTCATGCAGGATGTTATACTCACTCCCTACAGTGACTCTGTATGTACAGTGTTGCCAACGAGTGCTTCGTCTGATTGGCTCCGCCATGCTTTAGCCAAATGTCCCATCAGCTGATTTAAACGTATGGATTCCGCACAGGATTAAGATCACTCGTTATGCACTTTCAGCGAGGTAAACTTACAGGCTACTAGTTTTAACTTTAATACTACCGAACATGTTTTTTATTAAACATGGGGAATTATTTAAGTATTATTAATTTCGAAATGTGTGTGAATTTCCGTATTTCTGAGGTCTGAGTTTTGAAGAAAATTACGCCATGAGTAGAGTTCGTCTCATGCATTATAATGGTATCCTCGCCGCTAGATGGGGGCTTCATTCATTCCATTCCTGACCCGATCGAATGAGTGGAACCGGGCTGTGGATTTTCATTATAATGGTAGCAATAATAACAAAATGGGGTAGTAATTTTATGGAGGCCGAGGCAGTAAATGTCAGATTTCTCTGTTAATATTCGCCGTATCGAAAACCTGTACATAACGTTTCGTACGATTTTACCGTGAAAGGAAATATAAGAGATTTTCACAAACGCATTATTTTCCACAAATTTCCAAATATCCCCGATGATATCTATTTTATCTAAAACCTTAACAAAACAAAAGTTACAGGAAAGGTCACTCCCGATCATTTATGTCTCGTTCATTTTCATTGTATGAGATATGACATTTATATTCTCAAATTTAAGCTTTTATGGCTATTCATCTCTTAAGGACGTGGTTATAAGTGCCGCCTAACATCAAGTTCAGTTTTCCCATACATTATAATGATAATAATAGACCGACTCCGTGGCTGAATGGTCAGCCCATGCTCTTCGGTTCAGAGGGTCCTGGGTTCGATTCCCGGCCGGGTGGGGTATTCAACAGCTCGGGCTTGGGGACTGGGTGCTTGTGTTTGTTCCAACACCCTCCTCTTCATATTCAAACAACACACCACTCTACAAACCACCACAGAAACACGCAATAATGATTACATCCCTCCATAAAGGGTTTTTGTCAGGAAGGACATCCGGTCGTTAAACAGGACCAAATCCACATGTGTAACACAGTTCGCTCCCACAACCCTACAGTTGTGGGAAGAGCGGTAGAAAAAGAAGACGGTAATGATAACAGTAACAACAGTAATATTAGCAAATAGAATGCTTAAAATACAGCGAATATCTACCAGTACTAACCGAACCGGGGCACAGAATTAGTCACATATCACGGGGATCGAACCGCGGCTGGTCGGTAACCGAGTCCTGAATACAAGTACTCCGGGACAAGGATAACTGCTCGTTTTCACCGATCAACAAGTAGTATATTCTCAAACTATATTGTATAGTGATACTAATATTTAATTGCTCATTGCGGGGATCAAAACGTAGTCGTCGTTAACAGAGCACTACACAACTACCTCGGGACCATGGCAGTTGCTTGTTTTCACCACTAAATAGCAGCAGGTTTTCATTATTATTTATATTAGTACCACGAGTAGAATGGTACAATATATTATGTTAACTTATGTTAACATAAATATGGAGCTAGGTAATACAGTTTTGTCAACTCATCGGTTAACTAATCATATTATTTTCTATCTTCCGCGTGTGTTAAGATTATGTATGTACCGATAATTCATACATAAAATAAGTACATTTCTATGTATAGTTTGATGATACTGCGTTGTATATTCTGATATATAAAACCATGTAACTTGGAATATGGTAATGTTATTTTTTTCCATTTAAATGTAGGCTAACTTTACAGTCATCACATACATTATTCAAGACAATGACTATACTATTTTGTGCCACATGCATTATAATATAAATGTTATTATAGGCGTAGCTACCAACACAGAATTTCTAACCTGTTAAATAATTGTGACTTGTATACCATGTATAAATCTAAATTTTGAAGTCTTAAGTCAGGTAGTCAGACTTTGAATATAACAAATACTGATAGGCCTATATACACACAGCATAAGCAAAATAAATGACATCGTAAAACATTGAATTACTCTATCCTTTATTGAAACAATGATAATATCACTCTCCTTCATCTATCAGCTGATTGAGTATTTGGCTAAAACATAGCGGATGGACTGGACTTGGCCACACTGATACTCGCTACGCAGCAGTAATCCCATCTATCGGAAATGAGTGGCAGCGAAAGACACAAAGCACATCACAACAAACAGTGGTCAATCTAATGTTATTGTCGATCAATTTTATAAGCTTTCTATATTGTAGGTCTTCACATTTAGTTTTCTTCTGTGATATATTCACCACCATTCTTTCATAGTCATTACAGTAAAACTAATTAAGTCATAAACGAGTCATAAACTTTTGTTATGTAGTACTTTTCGATAGGATCAATAACGTTGACAACTGAAAATTAAATTTTAGACATCTTCCCCTAAACTACCATTTCGACCAGGGTGAATAAAATTCATAGCTTAGACTGTAGCGCCTTATCCCAGACTTCACATACCGATTTTAATGAAATTCTGTTCACCCATTTTCTCGTGACTCATCGCTGATATGGAACAAAAATCCAAATTCATGAATATCTCTGTTATCATAGCCGATACGGTAAAAATGTACAAGACATAAATGATCGGAAATTTAATACTGTATAATTTAGGTAGTATTTATCAATAGTACCACTAAAAACATATATTTGAGAATTACATTTTAGGGCTTCTCCCAAAACTACCATTTCACTTAGCGTGCATAAAATTATTTATGGCCTAGATCGTAGCGACTTATTTCCCAACTTTTCATACCGATTTTCATTATCTTCAGCCGTTTTCTCGTGATGCGCGTACCTACAGACAGACAGACAGACAGAAATTACGGAAAATTAAAAAGTGCATTTTCTTGTTACTGGGGACACGACCGGTACAGAAATACCATTTTAAATTCTGAGCAATGTACAGACAAAACTCTTATTATATGTAATATAGATTAACGTTTTATCTATTTTTTCGTACATTTCTTTTTACCTCAGCATTATGCACTGATGGTTTAAATGACTGGACCCCTTATTGACGGCACATAGAAGAGATATGATGCATGCATATTTCTTTGCTTAATGATTCAGAAGATCGCGTCACCCGTTCGGGCTCATAAATGACCTAGTGGCCGAGTTTCAACATAGCTATAGTCCATCTTCGTAGTAAGCGTCTTTCTGGACGACCGGAGGTGTGGCCTGGCTTCGTGTGCGAGGAACTATGGGAACGTTCGCGCTGGTGGTGGGGGAAGAACTTGAACCTTTCCTCCAGCTGACACAGTCGAGTTCAGGCAGCGGACGTAGCCCTGGGAACTGACTGAAATAGTGTGGAAAGCTTAGGCGCGAAACGTTCCCGGGTCGGGGTGGTCATTATGCAATGGCTCATCGGTGTACATACATCACACTAACTCAAAGGTGTAGGAATTACTTAATATGATAAACTAGTGAAAATAAAATAGTACCGTACATTATACAACTCGAGTATTACATTTCGATTGTGTGCGTTAAACCTTGTCAATTAACTACACAGGCCTTTGAGCATAACATTCTAAAATTTCCGTTTTATTCCAGTACGAAAATACTTCGTAACTTTCGTCGTAAATGTTGGCGACATCAAGAAATCAGAGGGTCATGCCTAAAAGAATTCATATCGGATGATGCTTTCGATACAACGTGAAATAAATCTCGGTGTATAGCAAAAGAGGAGGTCAATATTTTGGCACTCTGTAGCCTTTAATTTACTCTTGTGCCATTTATTATTATACATTCTTGCGAATATGAAATATGTTATATAAAATTGAAAGGTTTGAACCATTTAGTAGAAATTCAGTTGAACATAAGACAGTAACTTGCAACTGGTAATACTGCGAATAAAGGAAGTTCGTTTGACTGTACTGTGTACCAAGGAAAGGCGCATCGGTACGCGCTATCAGTTCATCAATCGCCTAACGAATAGGAGGAAGTTGTTTCCACTGACAGCCCGGAGATATAATCTACTTAACGTGATTTCTAGTGAAATACGTATAAAAGAGCTGAATTAATGCGAAATTGTCGGGAAAATGCAGAGAAGAAGCATTAGTAGAAATACTTCAGCTAATTTCATAATAACATTAACAATGTCTACTTTTCTTGTCCATCAGAAGAAATATAATAATATATAATAATCTTGAATAACCTGCTGTTGTTATGACTGAGAGAACAGGTCACCTACAGCAGCAGCAACAACAACGAAAACAGCAACAAAATGCTCCGGAACAATAGACAATATAAATCTGTCTCATAAATTCAGAGCAAAAATATTATCGGACTTCTTACGTGTTCTATGATCACGTTTGTTTAATATTCGGAGTTCAGGGATCTTATTTACAAATTATTCAGAATAATCTTTACTCTCGTCTGAATCAGTGTCACCGAGCTCGATAGCTGCAGTCGCTTAAGTGAGGCCAGTATCCAGTAATCGGGAGATAGTGGGTTCGAGCCCCACTGTCGGCAGCCCTGAAGATGGTTTTCCGTGGTTTCCCATTTTTACACCAGGCAAATGCCGGGACTGTACCTTAATTAAGGCCACGACCGCTTCCTTCCACTTCCTAGACCTTTCCTATCCCATCGTCGCCATAAGACATATCTGTGTCGGTGCGACGTTAAGCAAAATAGCAAAAAAGAATCAGTGTCATCTGAAGATTCACCGAGGTTGATGTCGGACTGGTCTAATTCTAATTCCTTATGCATGGTGTTGTCACGCTCCCAGTATTCCTGTTCAGTGTCTTTTACGTGGTCGCAACATTTTTTCCGTTTGTCTTGCGAATACTCTGCAAGCAATATCCGCAAACAGCTTCCTTTTTGTCGAGTGTGTCTGCTGTCAAGTCACGAGTGATCTATAAGACAGAGAAATATTTCGTACAGAACAATCATTTTGATTTATATTGGGAATAGGAACGCCTCATTTATGAACAGTGAAGGCATTAGAGATGCTATGGCATACATTTTTATGCTAAAAAACTAATTATGCTGTATTACTATTAATTGAGATATATTCTTATCGCGGACCTCTCCTTTGATATCTCCCCAAACCGACTCAGTGTGATTGAGATCTGGATGATATGTTTCATATGTTCACTCATTGTATAAACACTTTCACGTACCTAGCCTCGCAGTGGTCTCCCAGATTTAGAAGAGGACCTAGAAGTAATTTCAACTTAGCCCGCACGTAACAACACGCGCCGCTTGAGAGACGTTTTCACTTCAGCGCTAGCCTGGCGACTGGAGCTGCTGTAGGAGTGGGGGGACGATAGCTCCCACCACTGCATGCGCAACCATTTCTCGCGCAGGACGCTTTCAACCAAAATGGACTATAGTGTGAAGTTACATTCCTGTGCCCCCAAGTCCACTTCGTGGTTGTGCTGAAGGTGCGGTCCGAGTCATAACGGGCGCGTTTAGTATAATCCTCGACCTGTTTTATGGAACCTGGATCATATGGCCACTGTCGATTACAAAATAATTTTAATGCATCCGAAAAGTTACAGGTTTAAATATAACTTTAATACGTAATAGTTTCATCGTCTTAAAACCTATAGCATTTGAAGAGACGATTGAGAGAGAATGTCAGATAACACGTTCTCAAAATTGACCTCACCGGTAAAAGCATGATAGAAGGTGCATATATCATATAACGGTCATTATCACTAGCTTCTCACTAATGCTACCGCAGTTCAAATCCCGCTCAATTTACATGGGATTTTTGAAATGAAAACTCGCGTTCCTGTGGTTTGGGTTTCCATGAGTATGATCACGATGTCAACAGTCGCGTAGAAATACAAGCTTGCGTACTTTTGAATCTTTTCCTGAAACACGTTCACTCTTACAATGAGTGCATAAATACCCTCTACCCACAGTTTAATACATGTTTTGGACAGGTGGCATTTCTTATATAACATCTCACGTATTTTATTAAGGCTATACCTATTTAAAATGTGATAACTGTGATAAAATTTCCGTCCTTTTAACTGATCGAGAAGTTATCGGGTTGGTAGTAAATGTTGTAATATATATTATATGGCATTTCGTATGTAATATTCCTTGTATTTTATTGACGATGCGTTTATTACGTATCTACGCCTGTTGAAAATGTGAAAAATATGATATTTCCGTCCTATTAAATGATCGAGAATTTGCCGGATTAATCGTAAATAATTTGCTATATGAATGTAACTGTTCTTATGTGCAGTTTATCGCTTTAAAACAGCAGTCATTACCACCACCACCATCATCATCATCATCATCATCTCACATGCCGCCGAAGTCTAGGAGTTAACATAACTTCCGTCCAGTTGATTTAGGTTCGAATTCCGGCGCTGCAACTAATTCAAGATGAATATGAGCGACTAGAACAGGGTGTATTCGGCCTAAAGTACGAGGAACATGATTAGGACGAGAGAAATTTCCTTGGAAAGTGACAGCCTTTTAAGAGTCTTGACCTGCCAAGATAACTGCTGTCCAGCCAGATGGCTTGCATATATATTGGAGTTCACATGGTCAGTGTGAAGACATCCTCAGTCGTAATGCGTGGCTTTCATGACTTGGGATTGCAAAGGGAAGTGAAGTAAAATCACATTCTCGGTCATCTTAGAAGTGCTCTTTCATGGGAACAGATACGTCAGTGCAGATGGTGGTGATTGTTGTTTTAAGACGAAGTACAACTAGGCAACTAATCAGAGAGAAAAAATGGAATGGATCCGATACTTCGGAAGATGGTATCGACCAAAGAAAGACAAAGACCACGAAGGGCGTGAAAATCAAAGAGTCCATAGGCATCCATACGGAATACCGTCGTGATCGGAAAAGAGCAAGAGTTGGCCAAGGAAGGTCGGATATGATAGATGAAAGTTAGGGACCTGACACAAGTAAGTGGAAGCAATGCCAGGACCCAGGTAAGAGCTCCGTGGTCGCCAATCCACGCTCCCAAGTTAAGAGCCCTTGGGGCCCCTTTAAGTCGCCCCTTACGACAGGCAGGGGATACTGTGGATGTTATTGTGGTGCCCCCACCCACAGGGGGTATATCGGTACAGACAACTAATGGATGAAGATTTTCAGACAAACCTTTAGATACACTAAGTAAAGGGACTCGTTGATCACAATGTCCTAAAATAAATAAATTAAATAAATGCAATTGCTATATATTTAATAACCGAGTGAGTTGGTAGCGCCATATGGACCGCGTATCTGTAAGCTTGCTTCGGGAGATGGTCGGTTCGAACGCCACCATCGGCAGTGTGGAGTGTTATTTTCTGTGGTTTCCGATTTTCACACCAGGCAAATGCTGAGGTTCCTTTCCAGTACTAGCCCTTTACCATCCCAGTGTCACCGCAAACCTATTTGAGTTAGTACAGGATTATCATCTCCTCTCAACACTAAAAATATGAGAATGCTAAATGAAGAACAGAACCATGGAAATCGTGAAAATGCGACTTGTTAACTCGCGCAAACCTAAAATCTCTGGATAAGAAGAAAGTAATACCACCGAGCTCGATAGCTGCAGTCGCTTAAATGTGGCCAGTATCCAGTATTCGGGAGATAGTGGGGCCGAACCCCACTGTCGACAGCCCTGAAAATGGTTTTCCGTGGTTTCCGATTTTCCTCCTAGCCTTTTCCTGCCCCATCGTCGCCGTAAGACCTATCTGTGTCGGTGCGACGTAAAGCAACTTGTTGAGAGTAATACCAGGGAAGGCTGGATAGAAAAAATAGAGGAACCTTGTGCAAGTGGAAGTAAAGTCGGACTCAGTGTTGTCACTACTCCACGCTCATAAGTCGTGAGGCCCTGGGGTCTTCATTTTAATTACAACTCTACCTCAGGATTCGATCCCGCAACTTTACATTTATAATATACCATATTTCATAGACTGTTACGTATGACTTCCAGAATCCAGTAAGTCCATTAATTCGTACAGCTTTCAGTATTGTCTTAGTCTCTCCGTTACGAATACTTTCTCTTTATTGATCTCACCACGTCTTGATATGAGAAGTAATAGGAATGGGAAGGTATCGGTGGGATCTTTCATTTGGAATCTAATGAAGCTTTACGAGTGTCTGGTCAAGAGAAAGTAAATAATTAAAAGATGTAAACATTATTTGTTTATGTGAAGAATATTAGTAATAGTAATTTAAGTGTTGCTTTTCTATAAATTGACGTGTTTTTTTCCCCGCACAAGCTCACCCAGAAATATGATGTAGCATAGATTGTGAGATTGTGGTCGCCTTGCGACGCTTTGTGCAACCAATCACTGGTTACTTCTACAGTATATCTTCATGCCGGGCATGAAATCATTACAATGAAACCTGCCGATGAAGTGGTGTCAAGGTCAGATGTCAGGCGTCGAATGTGGATATCTATTTTTGGCAGCCGCCTTTCGGTAGTACGGTGTGAGTCTGTAGACATTACAAATGGATTGCGTGGCGTTGTTGGATGGTAGACTGAGCAGTCTGTGGAGCCGTTGAGGCATGTGTCACGAGATGATCATAATTATGTAGCAGGTGTTGTTCTGGATTAAGTGTGCGTCCGCAAGTATACATCTCTTGTGTCCCATAGTGAAATCAGAATGTTAAAGTTGGTAGGTCTAGTTAATTTAAAGGAATAACATATTCCTCTGCAGCTCAGTAATGTGGTCCTTTTATAAAACTCTCTCAGTTCTTGATAAAGCCTCCCACGACGTTCTCTGTGTATTCTTGGCAGTACGGTAAAGACAGTCTGCTGGATCAGTCGAGGAGCTTTCTTGTTGATGTCATGGATTAGCTATAGTGATGACCTCTGAGGACTGTGAGTTCACTTGTAGCGAAAATGGGTAATTTGACTATACTGTGTGCACTTCCTGACACAAAAACTGAGCGGATTCCTGTAGGGAAGAATCTGCGTCAAATTGTGTGTCTCTCGCCTCGTGCTATGGCCATATACACTTGTCCAATATGCACTTTGCCCATAATCTTGCGTATTTCTGTAATATTAGGAAAGTGATATGCAGCGTATAAGACAATTTGCAGGAATGTCATAATTTGAATTTTAAAACTTTAGAATTTAATTCTGTTATTGGCAAAGTGCAACTAAATCTCCGTGAATTGACTAACTAAGAAATCGGTGATAATGTGTCCCTTCCTTTCGGCCGTCTTTGTACCCGGGGACTAATTTTTGTGTTGGGAAGTGTACATACTCTCGTAAATGATAACACATTCCTTTGACTAACAGTGTACTTATCCTTGAGAGATGTGTTGAGTTCAGGAGTGAAAAGGAAATTTACAATAACTCTATTACGCTTTATATATTCATGTGTCTGGAACAATGTCACTGCAGTGACATGAACACTTCTTAAATAGGCCTAGTAATTTTTTGAAGCAGGTTAGGTTTTTATAACTGAAATTATACTCATTAAAATATCTTGTTCTTTTGATTTAGGAAACGCTAGTAAAAATGTAACTTGTAAGAGCGAGTGTGTTGTTTCGTTCATCATTTTAACGTTTTTTATCGGGGCGGATGACCTAGATGTTGTCGGCTCCATGGCTAAATGGTTAGCTTGCTGGCCTTTAGCCCAGAGGGTCCCGGGTACGATTCCCGGCCGTGTCGGAGATTTTAACCTTAAACTGTTAATTCCCTTGGCTTGGGACTGGGTGTTTGTGCTGTTCCCAACATCCCTGCAACTCACACACCACACAACACTATACTCCACCACAATAACACGCAGTTACCTACACATGGCAGATGCCGCCGACCCTCATCGGAGGGTCTGCTTTACAACGACTGCAACCGGCTAGAAATAGCCACACGAAATAATAATAATAATAATAATAATAATAATAATAATAATAATATTATACTTAGATTATACTTAGGTCCCTTTAAACAGCGAGCATCATCATCAATGTTTTTCGTTTTTGTCGTGTTTTGTCTTGAACATGTCTTGAAAATCTCACGTGATAAGTTTTCTCCACGTAACTACCGTAAGTGATTTAATTACAGCCTAAGGAGTTTGTAGTAGGTCTCCAGAGTGACCTTTATTAAGTTAATTAATATAAGATTGTTTTTATTAATGTTGGGGGTGAACTCCAAATCGTCGTATTTTTCTGTCAGCAAGGATTAATAATTCCCTTTATTTTTCTCCTTATAACAAGCATCATTCATCACCACCCTAGTTCCCTCTGTTATGAGCGGTATAGTATCGACCTACGGATCTCAGGATCACGGGTTCAAAACCGGCAGAGATATTTTGTCCCGGCAACTCTACGGACACGGTGCTAACATATTTGAGTACCTTCAAATACCATCGGACTGAAGATCGAGTCTGCCAACTTGAGCTCAGAAAGCCAGTGCCTTAACCGTCTGAGCCATTCAGCCCGGCTTTTTGAACTCTTGAAAATACAAAATAATAGAAATATAATTCGACCTCAGTAGTAACCAAAATCTCAACAATAGTTTTAAAGACTGCGGCCGAGATTCAGATCCTGGGTTGGAATGTTTACATTACTTGGCTTCAGGGAGAACATCTGGCCTTAACATCCTGGCCAAAATTTAAGATGACCTAGGGCGACTGCACGGACCCTAGAAATATCTGTGATAAGCCGAATAAATTTTTACTGGGAAAGTGGATAAAATTGAAACGTAAAGAACTTTGAAAACTATGAATGATACAGAGAGATATGTTCGGAAATATACCAGAATTTTTTATAAATAAGCATAACTTTACCCGTGCTTCGCTAGGGATTTCTACATTGTATACAGAATTCTAGATAAAGTCGTGTACACGTTGTGAATGCGATTTTTTAAATTGCGTAATAACATAGGTATTTAAAAATGAAATTTTAGGCGCCTTCCCCTAAAGTACCATTTCATACAGCACGAATAAAGTCATTTATAGCCTATACTGTAGCCTATACCTTAGTGCTCCATTCCCCGATTTCCATTACATTATGATCACCCATTTTCTCATGGCTTGACATTGATATGGACTTGGCAACAATGATCGGATCCAAAATTCGGTCTCCTTGTTTATATGCTCCTTAGCGAATGTCAGTCTAAGCCGTTTGTTTTTCTACTTACCTATGGCTTTTTTCCGATGGATTCTTCCATAGTACCCATGCCGATACAGGATCCGACGAATGGTGGAGTCGCTGATCTTCTTTCCAGTTCGTTCCTCCGTGAGTTGCCTCAATATTGGTGCACTTAATTTGGAATCTGACTTTATCAGCCGAACAACAAACCGTTCTTCCCTTTCTGTTAAACACTTTCTCCTGGGCATCATTGGCGTGTTTTTAATAGTGCCTTTGTATTTAAATTTATCAACCACATATTGCACCGTAGAATGTGTTCTGTTGACCACCTGTCCAAACTTTCGAAATGAAAATCCTTTAAGTGCGAGTTTAAGTATAGTGTTCTTAAGTTCCGTACTTAACTCTGCACTCCTACCCATGTCCACCACAAATACACTAGGGAGGAGACCAACTCGCACTTGACCGGTCGTATGTCATCACCGAGACTTTCCGTACATCCAACGAAACGGCGGGAATCATCCTGTCCATGTATACGAATACAACTGGTACACCCGTTTGTCGCTGCCGGCATTTTCATGTCAAATCTTCTTGCCTGTAGGTAAACAAGTATGGTTTTGACTAACAAATTATCATTGACAAACCATGTTTTGACCCTAATGTACGTTTTATTTCAATTTTTCAATCGTTAACGTGAATATACGAGACTTGGTAAGATATTGAAGCCTGTACGAATAACAGAGCCACATACTGTAAATATTTGAGAATTGAATGATGGGCCTTCCCCTGAACTACTATTTCACGCAGCGTGAATACAATTATTTAGTGCCTCATTCCCCGACTTTACATACCGACTTTCATTAAATTCTCTTCAGCCATTTTCTCGTGATGCCCATACACACATACAAATAGACAGAAATGACGGAAAATTAAGAAGTGCATTCGTTTGTTACTGTGAACACGACCGATACAGAAATACCGTTCTTTTTAAATTCTGAGCGATGTAGAGACAAAACTCATAGATGTTTTAGTACGAACTAGTAACATCAATCCTTAATCGGTACATTGTAGTTCACATCGAAAAAAAAAATTTAAAAAATGAGTGGTCATTACAACCGCATTCATCAATATCTTAGTTACCGTTAGAAGTGTTTGGAAGCCAGAATATTAACACGGCTAGTGCGTCTGGATGTACACATAGTGCTATTCACAGGGATTGTGGTGCTGCAATAGCACTTTCTGGTCCAGCGAGGAAAGCAGTAACAAACTCCCTCATTCTTCACCTCGTAAAATGGCACCGCCTTCGGTTTTTGCAGTTTCCTTTTAACTGGATAACCTTTGGTAGTGCTTTGAGGATCCAATCAGCGTGCGGGCTGAAGAATTAACAGCAGACGAGATAGTAGTCTATTGACTTCTGTCTTGAACACACTTCAGATTTTACTTCAGTATTTTCGATGCCCTTCTTTCGTTTTATATTGACCCTAACTGACTTGGCTCTTATGACTCTTGACTCGTACTTTTCTCTTCATTTCTGATGAATACCAGTCAAGGTAGTTTCTTAGTGTTACAAAAAGTCAACACGGAGAGATTCCTGACGTCAGTGGGCCCAGCCCGACCATGACCTAGCTCGAGCGCTTTTCTGGTTGCTAGGCAACACTCAAGCAACGTGGACGTCATTACTGTAGATAGAGTCTATGAATATCAATAGCAGTTAGCATTCAGCCCTTTTCATTGTGGTTGCAGCATCCCGTGGGCAATATAAACAGCTTTTATACGCCGTGTAAGCGATATAGGTCAAAACTTTAAATAGAGTACTTACTCCCACCAGCTTTCATTAACTGGCCTCATTTAGCGTGTCATGACAAAGAGTTGCTAATCTGATCCACGGTAACTTTTTGTGTTCCTTCACAGAACTTTTCAGCACATACCTTTACTTCTGCAAAATACTGAGATGTATTGTTCACTAATCTCGGAACATCTTCTCTAATTCTAGATGCATATAATTTCAGATTCGTCCAGAAGTAGGGACGACAGTATCCTAAGGGTTACAACAACTGGGCATATTTTTTGGTACATGTTTCTTTCTTATTTTCTATATAAATAAAATTAAAATTTTTGTCTTTCCACTTACAATTTTCGCCTCATGCTTCGTTTTTATTTCAGATTAGGTATGCAGTTAAAAGATAGATTCAGCTCAGATTTTGTCCTTCTGTTAATTATTTTAAGTAATTAGGTTGTTTGCTTGTTGCGACATCACAGGAAAACTGCTCAAAGAAATTTCTCAAAACTCGGGTATTTAATTTCCGGTATATCCAGGTTGTGTTTAGTATACAGTGGTGTGGCAGTAGTTTATTAAGGAGACAAAAAAAAAAGTTCAGTTTGCTGTTAATATTAATTGTACCGAACCACTACATTTAATATTCTGTCTCTTAAACACTTCTACCGGAACTGAGATATTGACGAATTTAGATTTTTATTGCCGAGTCCTTCAACGGAGAGCAAGACTGACAGAAATATTGTTCAGTCGCCATGGTAACGAATTAACTGGCGATGGTTGTGATTGTCCTGTTTTTGTAAAATGTAAAACCGCGTGATCATCAGCCCCGTTTGATCAGGAAAATAATGAATATGACTATCGAAATGCTGCTGCTACTACTACTACTACTACTACTACTACTACTACTACTACTACTATTCGTTTCCGCTAACTGACAGTACTGCTGTAATTATACTGAAACTTGCCCGTTAACGACGTACAACAGCTAGTTGCACAGCTATAAGAAGCGGTTCTGAACAGTTTTTTTTAAAACTCCGTCTGTCCCTGGTTACTGGTTGGTTATGTATCGCAGTTGGTTAGCGCATATGTTCGGATTCTATGTAAAGCTGGAGATCCTGTAGTCACGGTTAAGATATCAACTCCCACGAAAAGTGACAAGCTTGCTTGAAACCACCTTTGTAGATTGAAATGCTACTACTATTACTACTACTACTACTACTACTACTACTACTACTACTACCATTACTGTTACTATTACTATTGCTACTACTATTACTATTACTACTACTACTACTACTACTACTACATGCATTTTGGTTTGACCCCATCTAAGATGCCTGCGTGTCAGTTTCGACGTTCCATTTTCTGTACCAGATGGCAGAAAAAAGGATCTCTGTAGGCCGATATGTGGCTGTATTTTAATTATTTTTTTTCAGTTAACATCAGATTTGTCACGGGAGATGTTTTACATGCCGACATCGTACGACATGGAGTGCCGAATGGCCTTTATTCCGTCCTTCAAAAATCCGACTACCTCTGTTGTGTTTGTACCCGCGATCTTGGTTCCAGGAGGTCATACTCTACCATTGATCCACAGAGACAGCTATTGTTGACTAGGCCTATGTTAAGAATTGTCTAATAGGCTACAGTGTATATACATATGCTTCTGGGTTGAAGTTTGGTATACCGTAAGTACCCGAAAGGTATTATCTCTGAATGTGAATGAGTAGCTGGGCTGAGTGGCTCAGATGGTTTAGGCGGCGTTCTGACGCTAGCTTGGTAGGTTCGATCTGTCTCACTCCGTTAGTATTTGCAGGTCCTCAGATACGTCAGCGTCGTGTCGGTAGATTCACTGGTACGTAAAAGAACTCCTGCGGAGCAAACTTTCAGCACCTCAGTGTCTCCGAGAACCGTCAAACGAAGTTGGTGAGACGTAAAACACAATAACATCATTAGTGAATGATGAGTGCAACAGCACTGGAAGATTAGCACAGTTAAGGGAGTATTGTAGTGTCCCAAGTCCAATTGCAAAACCGTACGCGATAACGCATGACTTTTTCGAAAGTAGTGATAAACAAGTATTAAGCACTCACTTTATTCTCACCTCATTTAGCCAATGCAACGGGTCTGTTTAAGACCATAAAAACAGCTGTTTTCTAAATGTTCGTCGGAATTACCATTGGGCTATTTTGAATTACCATTCATACCTGGCAGTAAAATTTACTCATCTAATAAATTTCCTATTGAAGCTGTACTCCTGAAGAGAATGCAACAGTGACACGCTTCGGTGTAGACACATAACTTCAGTTGTTGCTAGAACAATTACTGCAGCATATTTTAACAGTTTATTCGTTTAGGAGGACTGCAGCTCTGGCTATAGCCGAGTTGAACATGGCTTACAGGGAAACAGGAATGTTTGTGGTTTCAGGTGTCCCAGTCAAACTGTATCGTGTTCTCAGGAGTATAACAATTTTCCTATAGAACCCTCGAACTTCAACTAGTACAGACTCTCGAAAGATAGAGCTCTATGTGCTAGTAAAGAAACTCCAGCAGTGATAAGGCAAGAAATCTATAACCTGGAAAAACTCACCCAAGTTTTAATTTCAATGGTCGATCGACGAACTAGTAAAGAAACTCCAGCAGAGGAAAAGCAAGATATCTCGTACATGGGAAATACCATCAAGTTTAATTTTAACAAGTTAAATGTTACATTCTGATACGCGGAGTTACACAGTGTAACAAGAGGAGGAAATCTTAACCAGTCGGTATTGCAAGTCACTGTTTAGCAGTAGCGTGCACTGAATCCCAGCTACCCCAGCGCTGCTGGGATAAGAGTGTTGTATTTACATTTTCTTATTATCCCTTAGAACGTTTCTTTATCAAGCTAATATATATGTATATACAAACAACTAAGTCAAGGCAAGTACAGCTGTCTCGATAACCTGTTCGCTTAACTGCAGTCTAGATCTCCCCAGCGAGCTGGGTTTCTTTACTGGCACCCCCTGCGGGTGGGGGACGCACATGTAGAATACACCCCCGGTATCCCGTACCTGTTGTAACAAGTGACTGAAAGGGGCAATATTGGCGCGGACATGGATTGCGGCTTGGTATCTTGTGTTGGACACCCTGTGGATGGGAGGGGCTGAATACATTCACAGGTAATCCCTGCCTGACGTAGAAGGCGACTAAAAGGGTCATGTGGCCATCGGTCCCCTCTTTAATTTTGTTTAGGGTTAGTTGTAGACCGATTCATAATTCTTGATGTGCGTGCTGCTTGGAGATGGGCCTCTTACGTGTGCGATTACGCTCGAAAGCCTGCCTGTGACCACCCAGGAAACTTGCGGGTAGGAGCGCCATGTACCCGTGCAGTAGTATCCGCCTGACAACACAGGTCCCGCACAGCCGAATGCCAGAAGGAGATGTTATTATTAATTGTTTTGTATTTTTTTTCTCTATATTTATTACTCTGTACATGCTATGGGGTAGATGCTATTGCGGGTGACTGGAGGAAGGGAGTCCTAGTACCCATTGCCTCAGTCATTCCGTATATAGGCATTGTCCAACATCGGACCCCGGGCAATACCTGCTACGGCCAGGTGGGTATTACCTTGGCTGCTTGGTTTGGCTACAGAGGCCCCTGATCGGAGTGGGTGGCATTTGGGGAGCATGATTTCAGGCATGGCGTCGAAGCCACTTCCGCCTGCCTCCTCGGGTAGTTCGCTACCCAAGGCTTTAACATTTGATTCCCTAAGGGGGCAACCCCTTGGGAATAAGTGCAGCGTATTAGTCTGGATTCCAGCTTCCTAGGTTCCTGGTTGCTACCAGAACCGATGGGCAAAATTTCAAGCTGGTCAAATAGATCCTTTTCAGTCGACACATCGAAGGTGTATACGGCGAACTTGAGGATATTAAGAAAATGCGCAATGGTGGTTTGCTTCTTAAGACGTGCACTGCGCTCCAAGCAGATCGGTTGCTTAAGTGCGACCATTTTGGCTAAATCCCCGTCAAAGATGAAGAGCACAAAACCTTGGATCTGGTTCGTGGAGTTATCTACCACCGTAATCTCGTTCTGAACACTGACGATGAATTAATTGATGGAAGAAATGAAGCACCGTCGCATGAGACACGTCCGGCGCATCACGCGCAAAGTCAACGGTGAAGACGTTGGCACGGATGCGATCATAGTCTCCTTCGAATTGTCAATGTTGCCAGAGGAAGTCGAGGTAACAACCTATCGTTGCGTTGTGAGGCCGTACATTCCACCTCCTGTGTGATGCTATCAATGCTAGAGATTCGGACACATGGTGTCTCGTTCGAATCCATCTATGTGTGGTTCGTGTGGAAGAGAAGCTCATGGCGCGGAAGAGTGCACAACTCCATATAGGTGCGCTAACTGCTCTGGTCTTCATTCTCTTCGAGATCGGAACTGTCGGGTATACCTGAGTGAGAAGACGATTCAGGAGATCAAGACTCTGGATGGTCTTTCCTACCAGGAAGCGCGCCGTAAGTTTACTTCTCTGAATGCACCGGCCAAGACACTAGATTTCAGCATGGTAACACAGTCTCTCCCAGGTTCGTCATTTACAACTGGAACACCTTCTCAGAAGATCACTGCGCCCAAGGCGGCAGTTGCTCCTGTGAGCAACGCCGCAAAGAGAAAACGTCGAAGACGGGTTCATCCCGGCACAGCAGGGGAAGAAGATAACGTTTCCTTCCCTCACGAGGTGGGCGAAAGCCGCGCCTAAGGGGGCGGAGACGGCATCGTCGACCAGGGCTGGGAAATTATTTCCTAGCCCGTCTAAACAAGAATCGACGGCGGGAAAGAAGAGCGCCCTTACAAGGCGTTCTTCCACCTCTCCTACAAACGAGGTCTCACGCTCTCCACCCGGAGGGTCTGAGTCTGCGCCAGCAGGTTTTCGTCCTGGGACACCTGCGCGCTCCCCTCATAGGAAGAAACCCTGCCCCCGGAATACGTCGAAGAAGTTCAAGGCATGCACCACATGGAGCATTTATCTCCATCTTTGGATGGGGATGTGAGTGTAGGTTAGGTAGCATCTCGCTGCTTCTAACCTAAATCTCAGAAGTCCACACCCACATTATGGCACTGTTACAATGGAATTGTAACGGTTATGATGGGCATCTTGCTGAGCTGCGCCAGCTCATTAGTGAGTATTCGGCGAGTACAGTCTGCATTCAGGAAACAAATCTTAGACCAGGTCATCTCACGGTCTTGAGAAATTTTCGACTATACTCGACAGAACGACATTATGCTGACCGAGCTTCCGGTGGCGTAGGAATTTTTGTCCATTCTCCTCCTCGATGGATTCTTAAACATGCTGGTTGGCCAAAGTTCACATCACTAGCTGTCTTTAACGACGTGACCAGGCGGACCGTAGACGGCGATATAACTTACATTACACTACTTATTCTTGTTGCTGCTGAGGAGTCCATTCTATCGTTTTCAGGGACTCCTTGCCGAAAACTCGTTCCTTGGTGGAACGAAGAAATTGCAGCAGCTATCAAAGAACGCCGTCGCGCTTATAAACGTTATCATAGGCAGCCTACTGTGGCCAATTTCGTAACATTTAGGAAACTTCGAGCTAAGGCACGAGTTCTTATTCGACAGAGTAAGAAAGCTTCATTGGAGAGATGTGTGACGTCACATACTCCGTCATCTCAAGTGTAGACTAAACTTTGACGTATTTCGGGTATCCAAGGATCATCTTCTGTATCGGGAATTTCCATTGTAGGCAGTACCGTCACTAATCCGCTCTCGATTGCTAACTTTCTAGCCAGTCATTTCGCGGATGTGTCTGGCTCCGGGAATTGCCATCGTGATTTCCTCGCTCTGAAGCGGGAGGCAGAACGTCGTCATCTTAGTGTACCACTCAAGCTTCAGAGGACTATAACGTGCCCTTTAAGGAGTGGAAACTCTGCAGCGCCTTGGCGTTTTGCAAGGACACGTCTCCTGGACCAGACAATGTCCATAACCAGATGTTGAAACACCTTAGTGAGGATAGTCTGTTATATCTCCTTCGTGTGTTGAACGGAATCTGGATAGAGGGTGAGTTTCCGTCTTAGTGGCGAGAGGGCATAGTCATTCCTGTCCTCAAGCCCGACCAAAATCCCAAGTATGCAGGAAGTTACATAACTATTTTTCTTATCAACTGTTTGTGTAAGCTATTTGGGAGAATGGTAAATCACCGACTTGTGTGGTGTCGGGTGAAACAAGGACTTATGTCCGAGTACCAGTGTGGTTTTCGAGCCGCCCGCTCGACCACTGACCATCTGATACGCCTGGAGAGTTCTATCCAGGATGCATTTCTCCGCAAAAAACATTTGGTGGCTGTTTTCTTTGACTTAGAAAAGGTCTATGGCACCACATGGTGATATGGTATCCTTTCAGTCCTGCATCAGTGGAAATTCCGAGGTAACTTGCCGGTATTTATTGCGAATTTTTTGTCCCTCCCTCTATTCCCTGTCCGAGTTGGGAGGACATATTCGCAATACCACGTTCAAGAAAATGGAGTCCCACTGGGATCGGTTCTTAGTGTCACTCTGTTCGCGATTGCCATAAACGGTATTGTCGCTGCTGCTGGTTCAGCAGTATACCGTCGTTATATGTGGACTCTTTTGTTCTGCATTATAGCTCGTACAATATGGCAGTCGCCGAGCGACAATTGCAGCAAGCTATTAGGAGAGTGGAACAGTGGACTTTAGAACATGGCTTTGGGTTTCCAACCGCAGAGACCTCTGTTGCACACTTTTGCCGGAAGCGCACTCTTCACTCGCATCCTGAACTATATTTAGGAAATGTCGTTCGTCCCGTAGTTGACACTTACCGATTTCTTGGGCTCCTTTTCGATAGCAAATTATCGTGGGAGCTACATGTGCGGCAGTTAAAAGTGCAATGCATGAGGAAGTTGAATATCTTAAAGTAGCAGCACTAATTGGGGGGCTGACCGCACGGTGCTCTTACGATTTTATAGGGCACATATTTTATCCAGGTTAGACTACGGCAGTGCAGCATGTGGATCAGCAAGGCAAAGCGTCCTTGCGAAACTGAATAGCATCCATCACAGCGGGGTTAGGTCGGCGACGGGAGCTTTTCGTACAAGCCCCATTGCTAGCCTGCTCGCTGAATCTGGTGTGCCGCCTTTACACGTGAGCCCCCAGCAAATGCATCTGTCCTATGCTGAAAATTTACGACAGATGCCTCTTCACCCAAGCTATCCTTGCGTATTCCACAATGGAAACCGTCGGCTGTACGCTGCTTATCCTCGAGCAACGCGGCCGGTTGGAATGCGCTTGGATAGCCGTCACAGATTATTTGATGTACCTTCGGTTCCCTGCCTTGTCCGACGATCAAGTGAGGTGCATCCGTGGATAATACGACGACCTCAAGTAATCCTGGATCTGCACACTGGCCCGTATCCAGGTTCAGTCGTCGTTTGTACGGATGGTTCGAGGGCAGAAACGACTGTGGGCTGTGCGTTCGTTGTCGACAATGATATATTTCTTTTTCCTCTGCCGGAAACCTGTAGTGTGTAAACAGCACAGCTCTGTTCTATCTGTGAAGCTCTGCGGTACGCACTGTCCGATGGGCGCCTGCACTTTCTTCTGTGTACTGACTCCTTGAGCTCGCTACAGTCTATTGATACCTGTTTCCCTCGGCACCTTCTGGTGCAGCGGATCCAGGACCTGCTGGCCGGGTGTTCGGATGCCGGCACAAGAATCACGTTTATGTGGCTCCCAAGCCACATGTGTGTAGAGGGAAACGAGTTAGCAGATAAGGCTGCCAAGGAGGCAGTTACACTGCCCCCCTTGCCTTACAAGGTTCCAACCAGTGATATTCGCTCTCAGCTGAGACATTTGGTTATGTTCCACTTCCAAATATGCCGAGAGCGATAAAAGGTACAACGAAGGTATGGAGGACTTCCTTCGGGCTTCTCGGAGGGAAGCAGTGGTATTATGTCGTCTTCGGATCGGCCACAGCACAGTAACGTACTCCTATTTACAGAAAGGAGAACCCCCTCCGGTGTGTACTTGCGGCGATCATCTTACTGTGGTATACATCCTTACGGAGTGCGTGGACCTGGTTGATCTCCCGAGTACCATCTCCCTCATCTTGCGAGATGACGAGCAGTCAGCAGACATTTTCCACTTATCGAGTGAGTTTATAAAATGGTAATGTTGGGTTTAGAGAGAGTGGTGGGGGCTGTGGTTGCTTTTCTTTGTACTTTTTTGCAGCTGGGGTAACGAATGTGTTCACCGCACGTCACTGTTGTTCAGGTTTTTATCTCTTACACTCCTCGATTTGTTCCTTCGAATGTTTATTACTCGTTTCTTACAACTTGATATTGTAAACAGTGGGAAATAAAGAGGGAAGACGAATAATTAAATAATTCAGATCTGAAGCGGCTTATTTTGTAGATCAACCGAGACCTGGTGGTGGGAGCAATATTCATATGAAGGGAGGATTGCTTGACGTTTCTTCAGAACCCCGTAAGTAACACGATATCTGAAGGAAATTCGTAAAAAATTAAGTGCTTCTCTGTGTTTAGATCATTCTCAAGAAATTTTGAAATAAGTATGGAAGAGTTTATTTAATAAATGTGTATAAGTGATACTGTCCTCGCCCCGTGGTGTGAGCCGCAAGCATCATTTTAACAGATGTACCAGCCCTCCGAGGACGGCAGGTTAGCTACGGAGGCGGACTGTGTAATTTGTATTACACATTATCCTTATTCACTGAGCTAAAGTGATCCAGTCTACTGTCCATTGGGATCTGTTAGGGAAGACTCAAGAAGCATGCAGCAAAACAACGAAATATCGGTAAAGCGGTGAAGGAAATTGTTGCCCTCTTCGCATGTGAAAGGCAACTGTACAGACTACAGATATAACTTATGCTGATGTTCGAACTTGTCTTCAGAAGATGACATTGAATCAGATTGATCTGAATTGATTAGTCCCAGTTGGTTTTTTTCTCTCATATACCATGAAGTTAGAAGGCATCTTTAGGATTTCTAGAATGCAATAATTCTCTGTAGTCAGATGTGTGTTGTATCAGGTGAAGGGTAACTTTATTTTTAGACATCTTCTTAATACAGTATTGAACTAAATAATAATTTTATCCGTGCATTCTGTGTTGTATATGTCGCTATCAGAAACATTATAACGGCCGAGTACTGCATTATTTCAAGCCTAGTTCATTATATAATCCCTACATCATTTTCTTCTAGCTAATAATTCATACATTACCGAGCTCAATAGCTGCAGTCGCTTAAGTACGGCCAGTATCCAGTATTCGGGAGATAGTAGGTTCGAACCCCACTGTCGGCAGCCCTGAAGATGGTTTTCCGTGGTTTCCCATTTTCACGCCAGGCAAATGCTGGGGCTGTACCTTAATTAAGGCCACGGCCGCTTCCTTCCCACTCCTGGCCCTTTCCTGTCCCATAGTCGCCACAAGACCTATCTGTGTCGGTGCGTCGTAAAGCCAATAGCTTTTCAATAATTCATACATTAATATTCTATTTCTTGAATTATATAATTAATTTTCAACACAGTTTCAAGAAATAGGTATATTTTCAGTCAGATTTGTAACTGGCCCACTGTGCAGCTGTGCGGTGGGGTCCTGAATACTGTCGGTTGCCTAGCGACGGCTCATCTCGTGTAGCCTCGGTGCGACTGTGTGAGCAGATTACGTCACGCCGTCTAAATTGCAGTATTCTCCTATATTTGTATTTGTTATTATATCAAGAATACGTGCTGTTGGGTGGTGATGAGAGAAACGTCCCTGGTTCCTGTATGCCAACATATTTTGTGATAATTTCCATTTATACCGTTTATGCGTGTACTAGTGCAAAGTGTTCCTGGTCTCGGTCACCTACCCATCCCAGTGACTATACAAGCAGAAGATAGAAGTGGGAGTGGTTTTATGCAATGCATGGTTTTATTCATGTAAGTTAACCTTGGGTACTAACTTCAGACAGCTTCTTGTCGCAGTCGGTGACAGCTGATATCCGAGCATGTACCATAATAACATGCTTCTTAGAAATATTCAATCATTTCTCTGCCGAAGCCGTATTATTATCTGTTTATTCATTCAAATAGAATATTGAATTATTTCCGTCAGACAGAGATGGATTTGAAATGGGAAGGAGGGAGGGAGGGAGTGAGTGAGTGAGTGAGTGAGTGTGTGTGTGTGTGTGTGTGTGTGAAGAACTAGTCATGTTTCATTCATGCTTGTAAGAAGCATAATAAATATTATTTTACTGGCATATTTAAAACTAGCTCTTTGAGAAGTAGGTATAGGTTTATATCTGGTGATTTTGACGATTTTTTTACTGTTAAAAAACATCGTGGTTGTCAGCCTTAGTTTTATTTCTATATTTGGTCGACGCCTTTGTATACTGCAGGGAACGAAGACAGGGTATTCTGTAAATTACTTATTCGGAAAATTCGACTTAATGTTCATGTCTAAGATGGTGATATTTGCTTTCATAATGTTCATGTCTAAGATGGTGATATTTGCTTTCATGGGGACTGATCGCAGTTTGTTGTAACCCTGGAACGCTATCATATGTTCGCTCTGGTGGTAGAATTTACTGAAATGTCATCCCATGAACTGTAAGCGGTTTATTTCAAGTTCGTCTTTTCGTGTTTTGTAAGTTCGTCTTTTTTATGTTTATACCGAAACACATTTAAAGTACATTTTTGAAACGTGTTTTGACGTTTTAAACTATTTAGGAACTTCTTTTCAAAATATGTTTTCTGAATTGATCTTTACTGAGAGATTTAAATTCTTCAGTCTATTTAGACTATATTATTTTTCACCTTGTTCATCGACTGGTAGTATGCACGATTTTATATATTCTTATAGTTTCTTGAAAAAATCACACTAATGGAAAGAAAGTCATATAAGAATGAGAATGGAAATAAAAGCATGATTGTATAGAAGGGTATTTTCTGGTCTTAGACATAGACGAAGCCTGGCATTTCTGTGTATATGGAATGAGCAGAAAGTATGGAATATTGAATATAACTTCTAAACTATTAGATTAAGAAAATATATTAACTGTATTATGTATTAGGTATTTACCACCTCATACAATGGGTATGGCTTGTACAAAATATTTCTCCAAATGTACATGTATTATTTCAAATGGCAACTTGTATTTATATTTTTGTGCTTTGTTTTCTGAGTATGGACATGCAATTTTTTTAAATGACATCACCATTATTATATCAGTAATACTGCCTTGTTTTTGAATTTATATACTTTTACTAATGCTTTTCTTGACATAGACAAGTTAGAGATTTTAAAAGCGATGTTGCCACAGGATTAGCCTACTACTGGGCCATGCCCCAGGTAGTCATTAAATTTATTCAGTGCATTTCACATAGCACACAGTTTGTTTGATGCTTCTTATTACTGCTTCATTGTTTAGGTCTAGTATATTTTGGTTCAAAGCAGTGTATTCTCGATTTCACAAATCACCATAAATAGAAATCTAGGTGATTGAGATCCGGTGATCTCTGCAGGCGCTCAAGTGTCCTCACCTGCATTAAGGAAGTAAAATCATCTCTTCCAAAGTGTACAGGACACAATCATGTTGCCATACATTTTCCTGATGAAGCAAGTTGTCATCAGGAAACAAGTCTTGGCTAGGTGGAATGATACTATTTTGTAACAGGTGTAGGTACATTCCAGAGATAAGATTTCCTCCAACACAAAATTTGAGAGTTGTTAATGCCAAAACTATTCCTACCATGAAAAAAACAACAACAACAACAAAAAAAATAATTCATGCAATTGAGAATAACAAGGCTAAAAAATACAATTATTAATGTTGTGATAGTAAGCTACATAATCTTGTTTTACATTGAATTTGAATCATAGAGACACATTTTCAAATTTAGACAATTTTAGACTTCAAACTTACCTTTTGTTTCTTAATAACCTAGAGTAAATGGTGTAAAGAGTTTTTATTTCCTTATTGGTCCTTGAGGCCAAGTTTGTAGATTCTTCTCAGTGCTCTCTTGCTCTCTCTCTCTCTCTCTCTCTCTCTCTCTCTCTCTCTCTCTCTGAATCTGAGTAGGTTCATTAAAACAGACAAAATACAACAAAATACTATCGGCATCATTCAAAAAAAATATTTTTCTAGACCATTTGTGTGGTGATATGTCATCCATTTAACGTGAATGGTATCTCTTATCCATGATATAATTACTGCTTGGATTAGTGGAACAGTTTTACATTGGCCACCCCTGAGATGCTGGAATATGGTTTGTGTCTGCTGCTGTCATGATAGCTTGGTGCTCTAACAAGCAGGGAGCAGGATATAGGACTGTGTGTTGATGAGTTTGCGTCACCACTAGGCATTTAAATTGCACAAGTTGGTACACTATGGGCAAAGGTACATTGGTGATGATCTAATATAATTTTCATGCTCAACCTGTCATTGGGCCTTCTTGATAATTCAGGTGTGTGTGTGAGGGGGAGGAGGAAGAAAAGATAAAGTATAACAGAATATTATTGTCAATATTTCTGTTCTGTAAAATTCTTCATTATTTTTTTCTTCTTTTCATCAATAACAATTAGCCTATATATAATTCAGATAACTTGTATGCAGATTCAGTTTCATCCACATATGATGTCATTTCTATGAATTTGTTAGTAACGTTAATGGGTCCTATGCTGGGTTCTGTGTAAATTAGATCCAGACTGTGCTAGTATAATTGTTCTTTTTTTGTCTCTTATCCCACATTTAGCTGGGTTGCCACTCAGTTTAGTGTGAACCATACCAAATAGAAGTAGTCTCTCGTGATGATGATGATGATGAATACACTGGCCTTCGGTTAATGTTCTGATCATTTTGAATGTTCTTAAACCTGAAACTACTTTGTATACAGTGCAGTAATTTGTTGCATCTTTTGTACTTCCCTTCCCATTGTTTTAAAGATGGTGAAAAATGGAACTTTGTGTCATAGATCTGGTGAGTGGTTTCAACAAGTTAATTGAAGATAATTATAGCATTGTTCATATATATATATATATATATATATATATACATGATTGTAAGAAGTGCACTAATTTCAGGCAGTGTTCAAATTGACTATCTTACTCTTAGTTGAAGATGTTATGTACCTCGTACTGCAGAATATTAATTGAGAAAAAATATTCTTCTTAGGTAACAATTTCTAGACATATTTGGTTTGAACGTTTTTTTCTTGATGGTGTATCTGATTTTACTTTTAGGGCCTGAGGTTGGTTAGGTTTTTTTCTCTGTTTGGTTGGTCCAGTTGTAAACTCTTTGTCCAAAAATGTCTGTTTCTTCTTTTGACTGATGCCTTTGTTTTTGAATCCTACTTCCTTATTGTTTAGCGAACAAATAGGATGAGAGATCCATGCAGTGATGTCACTGGTTTCCCACCACTTTGGCTGCAGGTCAAATCCAAGCATGCAGGCTTTTAGAAATGGAAAGTCAAATCTCTATGATCTGGATTTCCTGCAAAACTAGAGGTCCTGTGGCTATGAACATGTTGTCAATAGTCATATGAAATTATAAGCTGTCATACTGGCTTTTGTGAATGGTGGTACCAATATGAGTTAATCAAGAAGTAAATAAACTGTTGTTACATGTAGAAATTGAATGATCTGTGGCCAACTTAAACTAATGATTAGGGGACATCTAATGAAAATTAATATTTTTATTGTGTTTCTGCTTTTGTTAATTCACTGTAACAGTTTCTCATTCTCAACATTAGTTTTTCTAAGCAGCATTATTTTGTTTATTGCAGATGAGCCACGCCTACGCTCTGGCTCTTGGGATGACTCGAGCAGCGGAGGCCACATTCTCAACAACTCGCAGCGACGAATCGACCAGTCGCATCGCACCGTGAGCTCGGAAGATAGTTGGGGCTCTGGATCTGATCCAGAGCTGTCTTCAGGTGACGAGAGTGAGAAGAGTGTCTCATCTAGTTTAAAGTAAGTATAACATTGTCTCGGCTAGATGAGCAAGTTTATATCTGAGATTGAAACAAAAGGACTCCAGTTTAACAATGTTGAGATCTATTGTAATTGAAAGAAATAATAATAATAATAATAATAATAATAATAATAATAATAATAATAATAATAATAATAATAATAATTCTGTAAAAAATAAAACAAAAACACCATTCTAAAAACTGATGATGATGTTGATGATGCTTGTAGTTTAAAGGGGCCTAACATCTTAAGGTTATTATTATTATTATTATTATTATTATTATTATTATTATTATTATTATTATTATTATTATTATTATTATTATTATTATTATTATTATTATTATTATTATTATTTCTGTTGAAGGATGGTATCATAGTGCAGTTGTGGATAATGTTAAAAGTGAACATGATAAAATCAAAATTTGAAACAGATCTGGTTTAAATATTAGCACTATCTTTAGTAGAAAAACTGAATATGTGATTTGCGTAGATGCAGGACTATCCATATCCATTTTCTAAATTTGAGTTGGCCTAGTAGGTTGAAAGTCGATTTTGATTACAATGCTGTCGTGAAAATTCAGTTTTCTTCTCTTTGTTGAATATGCAATTTATGTGCATAGCAGTCCATGTTCTGTATTTAAAAAAAGAAACACCATTCTAAAAACTGATGATGATGCTTGTTGTTTAAAGGGGCCTAACATCTAAGGTCATCGGCCCATTCTAAAAATCAACTCCGATTCAAAACTCTATGTCCATCTGAAACTCAGGTGCATAACTTGCTTTGTCCTTTTCTTCCAATCAGTGTGGAACTTCCAGGACAGATGTTTGTTCTATATGCCTAAGACTTCTGGTGGAAATAAAACCTGCTAAGAAACTGTAAAGTAAACTCAGCTTATGGGTCAGAAGAGACTTCACAGTCGTAAAGCTAAGTGTTTCTATTCGTTCCTCCAGGAGGAATGTAATGTTATACTAAACATTGTCTTGTGACTGTCGAAAAAATCTGTCTTTGCCTCAAGTACTGGTGGTACCTGATCACAGTGTCTATAACTCCCCTACATCTGCATAATCTAAACATAGCAATGAGTTCAAGTGAAACAAAATTAACTCCTAACAGTTGCTTCATGTGAAGTACACATGACTTGAAAATGAGAGTGTGGTAAGAAAGAATTCAAAGAAATAAGTTCTGCTCTTTATCATCTGTGTCGTGCCCAACTTGGCAGGTTCGATCCTGGCTCAGTCTTGTGGTATTTGAAGTTACTCAAATAAGTCAGCCTCATGTTGGTAGATTTACTGGCATGTAAAAGAATTCCTGTGGGACAATATTTAGGCACCTTGCCATCTCTGAAAACCATAAAAATGTAGTTAGTGGGACATTAAAAAAATAACATTATTATTACTAGTTGCCAATGGTGGTCATCTGAATGCTATGCCATTGTGTGTGTAAGAATACCTTAAACGTAAACAGAATTGAAGTTACTTTTCCTATTACCGATCTTACATTCTTTCATGCCCCCAGTCAAATTTTTGGGCCTGTTGAAAACGAATTCCAAAAGCATGAAACAGTACTTAAACCCTCTGAATACTACAGTATCTTGCGGGACTGTGGGACTGTTCACAAACTAGGTAGTGACAGATAAGTGGCTGACTGGAAACAAGCTGTTCATGGTGTTACAAAACCTGCAACGGCATAACAATTTCAGATATCGAAGATGTAGGTAATCATTATCATCCGTAATTCTCAAAATAAAATATACGTTCAAGAAGAAAGTAATTACAGATCAGAGATACATTACCTAGTAGGGATATGCAAACAAGGCAAACACTATGACCAAATTAATTCTATCTATACAACAATTGTGACTGTGGCCATCAGTGAACAGAAATTGGTGAATCATGGAGAAACCTTGCGCCTCTTTTGTTGTATGTGTATACCAGCTTGCTAGATTCAAATGAGCACAAACCATCAGTTCAGGATGAATGTGTATTAGGAGAAGAAAAGAAAAAAAAAAAATAAATAAATAAAAGATCCACTCGCTATGTACTGAATGTTATATGAACAATATGTGGAACGTGGTTTATAGTAATTCATTCATTTTATAAGCAGGTATGCAATTATGTAATAATAATAACAGCATAATTTCACTACTTTATAGACAGTTTACAATAAATATTTGCCCAAATGTTCACAACATGTAAGCACTTATGCAGTGTCCACCAGTTCCTGGTCCAGAAATTCCTAAGAATATAGTGGGGTTCAAAACTGTCAGTCTCCCATTTAGTCAGATGCAAAAGTGGCCATCTGAAAAATGAAATTCAAAAAGTATCCTAGTACATTTTTATTATACTATTGTAAATGTCTGGATTGATTGTTCTAAGACAGATTTAGCACTGGTTGTCCTCTTTTTCCTTCTTCTTTTTTATATTTTGATCCATGTGGCAAAATCAAAAAATATGTATAAATTATTGTGTCTAGAATGGACTGTGATATTACCAAATGGTAGGCATTCCTTGTATGGTAGCATGGGAGGTCTTTAGATATGTAATAAAAATGAAATGAGTAGAGATTGTATTGAAACTCCCCTGGACATCTCTTCAGTATGTACAGTATGTACTGTATGTACGTAACATGATCCTAATAGGTTGAAAGTCGATTTAGATTACAATGCTGTCGTGAAAATTCAGTATTCAGAGCAGAAGTTATTTAATGCAGCTATCATCCAGGAAAATATGTACTTCCATAATTAGTCATGTCACAGCTTGATGCAGACAAGAGTGTTGCTCTGTTTAGTAAACTTTTAGTTAATGTTGTGGAGAGGACAGGTTTCCTTGAAGGCAGGCTGGCTGTGTGGCACAGTTGGTTAGGCTTTACCCCTGAATTTCAGGGTGCCATTTAAGAGGTTTTAGGTGAATATGATTATGTTTACTAAAATTGACAAAATTGAGTCTAATAATTTGAGCACAAACCATCACTTCAGGATGAATGTGTATTAGGAGAAGAAAAAATAAAAAAATAAATAAAAGATCCACTCGCTATGTACTGAATGTTATATGAACAATATGTGGAACGTGGTTTATAGTAATTCATTCATTTTATAAGCAGGTATGCAATTATGTAATAATAATAACAGCATAATTTAACTACTTATAGACAGTTTAAGACCATCGGTTGTTAGAGAGACATAGAAACAGTTAAAGCAGTATTCAAAAAATAGGTATGAGAAATTTGCTCAATCAAAGAAGTACTAGTTTGACCATATCTTTTGGTATCATCATAAGCTTTTTTTTTTTTTCTTTTCTTTTGCAATTTGCTTTACATCGCACCAACACAGATAGGTCTTATGGCGAGGATGGGATAGGAAAGGGCTAGGAGCGGGAAGGAAGTGACCATGGCCTTAATTAAGGTACAGCCCCAGCATTTGCCTGGTGTGAAAGTGGGAAACCACAGAAAACCATCTTCAGGGCTGCTGGCAGTGGGGTTTGAACCCACTATCACCTGAATGCAAGCTCACAGCTGCGCAACCCTAAAGCTGTATTAAACCCAAGCATATGTTGTTATTAAGAGAATTGTGGAATTTGATGGAGGACGAATGTTGTAGGTGTCTCAATAGACAACTTATCGATGGTAACCCCAGAAGTGGATCAGCATTACTTCTATTCGTACTATACTTCTTTGTTCCCAACTTCTTTTGATTAACTTTTGTTGTTCTCTTTCAACACTCACTCAGTAGTCTTCGCAAAAGGTTAGAAGTGTTCAGTAACTTATTGCATGGAATTTCTCTTTTCTGTGACCTTCATTTGATATGAGATTGGAACTTTTTATTCATTGTAATATTCAATAGACTACTGGTCTAAACATCTGTCAGAGAAAGAAACAAAGCTAGAGATGTAGTTATTGAGGGTTACAGGGTAAAAGTACCAATACAAACTTAGCATATCTGTGAACAAAGATACCCCAATGCTATTTAAATCACTTGGTTGTTCATGTTGGTACAGATTAATTTTACTTACAATAAAAGATGTGTAACTTCTGCAGACAATGAAGACTCTGGGGGATGAAAGACCATTGTTATTAGAAAGAATGTAACTTAAACTATTCATATATTATTATATTTTTATCAGTTTTTTTCTTAAATATGATTGTTCTACATATACCAAACCAAACTCCATGGCGCAACAACCTCAAAGGGCCATGGCTCACCAAGCAACCGCTGCTCAGCCTTCGGGCCTGCAGATTACAAGGTGTCATGTGGTTGGCACAATGAATCCTCCCAGCTGTTATTCTTGGCTTTCTTGACTGGGGCCCCTACTTCACCATCACATAGCTGCTCACTTGTAATCATGTAGGCTGAGTGGACCTCGAACCAGCCCTCAGATCCAGGTAAAAATTGCTGACTTGGCCATGAATCTAATCTGGGGCCTCTGGGTAAGAAGCAGGCACGCTACTCCTACACTGCAGGGCTGGCAGTACAGGTACTCATTCCTAAGCAGTGGAGAGAAACAAAGGAGTAAAAAATCACGTAATGTATGAAAACTCTCACTCGGTGGACAAAAAGACAGCAGCATGAAGAGGAGTACATAAACACATTGACAGGGCATTGTGTGAAGAGGGAGGACAGATAAGGAGACAGGGATAAATATTAAAACACAAAAGGACAAAGGCAATTTATGTATCTTTATACTGCTGTTTTCACATACATTCTCTCTCGTAATAAACCCCAGTTATTTTACATCTATTTCTTCTCATCCTCTGACAGGATCATTTCTTTTTTTCATGAGGGGGTGGTCGGTACACATTGCAGGACGATCTTGACATAGCAAGTTATGAATCTTGACATAGTTTTGATGCAGGAAGTGTTGAATAAGAAGAAAACTGGATAATACAGGAGAAGGAAAGAGACAGGTGGTAGAATATTGGGACATAAGACAAGCAGCACCCGTTTTCCACAATAGCTTGTTGTTGTGTTTGTATATTCCTCTTCATACATGACTTGGAATACTCTTGATAATTATATTTTGTGAATGTTGATGTAATATATACCAAAATAGGTACATTTTTAATATTTTTATTGGGTTATTGCCAGTTATCATAAATACTGTCCACACTTCGGCAAATGATGTAAAATCATTTCTAGGGCAATATGAATTGTGGGACATAAGTAATCGGGAAGAAAATTCTTGGCAAAGTACTGTAAACTGAATTAACCAGGAATACATGAATCCTTGAAAGTGAATTTCAGGTTTGCCTGTTGACAGTGAAATATACTGTGATACAGTGTTTGTGGGGTAAAGTGTAAATACGTAGGTATTTAATATCAGAGATGAAGATGGAATGGTTTGCTGTTTGTTTCTTTATTGTGCTTTGGAATTGCAAGTTATAAATCTCATTCTGTATTGACGGTTATCACTTTACATCTAAAAATATTTATAAAAGGAGGATTATAAAGGAGGATTTTGTAAATATTTTCATTTGTAAAGTGTGCTTTGGAAGCTTGTTATTTTTGGAACTTACTGTTCTGCATGAGCTTGCTGAAGAATGCTTTAATTTGAATGAAATTAATTTTTTTCCTTTTTAGGAGTAATGGCCAGCTTCGAACGACCCTGAACAAGGCTCGCACTCTGTGTGACAAGTTCCGTGGTGGTAGAAATTCTGCTGAAACCCCTTGCGCAGGGCAGGCTGGTGAGGTGGCGGGGAGCGTGGGGCCTCAGGGACGCTTGTCGCGCTGGTTTTCCATCAGGCGTGGCTCAGCTCATCAGTATGATGTTGACAATGGGGAGCGCGCAGTCAACAGTGGCAAGATGCCTTTATTACCAGAGGTGAGCTCTTTCAGTACAAATACATCTGAGGAATTCAGATTTTAAAAAGAAAAATTAACAGTGTGAACAATTCTTGAACAACATTAAATTATTGGTGGTATTACTGAAAATACAATTTTAATTCTAGGTGGAAGAAGAATCCCCAGCAAACTTCGCTAACTTTTCCTGTGTCTTCCAACGTCGGCAGTTACCTCCATCACTACCTCCACCACCTGCAGGACTTACTCCTCAGCAACTCAAAAGGAGACACATTGTTGCAGCCATTGTTCATAGCGAGAACTCGTATGTGGCCACACTCCAACGGCTTGTCAATGTGAGTCTGAAAATTGACTAAACTATTCCTGTAATTATTCTGTTATCTGCAAATACTTTATATAAGTTATTTGTATTTTGTTAAATAACTTTTTTTTTCAAAACTGATAGTGTGTGAGGATATTAAATAAACAAGTTAGTTTTTAGATTGAAACATTTATTTCTTGTTATTTTGTAAAATATTATACAGATGCAAAACATCATCATCATCATTTTACAATTCCAATTTTCTGGGTACTGTTGGCAAGCCTCTTCCACTCTGTCTTATTGAGATACTTTCTGTTGTTAATGATGTCTTCTAATGTCCTTCCCTGATCAGGGTCCATCTTTATGATGTCCATCCAGTGATGTTCCACCATCTGTTTTCCTGCTACATGCCTCTCTAAGTCCTGTTCTCTAAGTAAGCTGTCCTTTCTGGTTCCATCCTCATTACATGCCTGGACTACCTCAGTCCAGATATGCTGACAGTGATATCTCAATCCCAGGATCCTTTCTCATCATGGCGTTCCATAACTTACCCTTTTTTTTTAAATTATGGACCTTAGGAACTTCATCTCAGATGCCTGTAACATTGATGAGTCCTCCTTAGTGCATGTTTCAATATCATTGGTTAAGATTGGTATGAAGTATTGATTGAACATCACCAGTTTTGTTTTTATTGGTAGTTTGGGGTCCCAGAGGAGTATTCATACTTGGTGGTAAAAGTGAGAGCTCTTCTGCACTCTCTTCACCACCTCCATTGTGGCCAGTATGTTTCATTAAATTGCAATGCTGAGGCGTGCAAAGTTTTCTACACTTCCCGTTGGATGGTTTTCAGGCACGATGTTTTGCAGGTCATCCCTCTCTGTTTATTGCCATTACTACTGTTTTGGATTTGCTTACCTTGAGATTGAATTCCTGGAACTTAACCTTCCAATCATTGAGTCTCAACTGTACTTGTTTCTCAGTTTCTCCCCAGATCATGATGTTATCAGCAAAAGTCATTGCATTAAATTCACCAGAGTTTTTCATGATGTTCTTCATGATGGTGATGAGCAATAATGAGGATAGTGCGTTGCCTTGCTGGACTCCACTTTTGGTCTGGAACCAGGATGAATGTCAGTCACCTCGTGTAGTGCTCATACAGCATCTGAACTTTCTCACCAGTCCCTCTGGCACATTCCTCTTTCCATATCTTCTCCCTTGCCATGCTATCATATGCCTTCTCAATATCCAGGAAAACCTTGAACAGATCTTTGCATTTCTCCCAATATAGGATTCTCACTGATGTTTCACCCAGTCTTAGGATTGATATATTCCATAATAAGTAAATTTTTCAGTGACCACATCATCTCTTCTCTTCCTCCCAACACCATAAGATATTGAATCCCCGACTTAACTGAATATTTCTCAGATGTAACTTTCCTTCCTTGGATACATTTTGATTTCAGGTCCATTCCAACTCTATTTTTCACTTCTTTTATTTTATATATTTTTTGCTATTTGCTTTACATCGCACTGACACAGATAGGTCTTATGGCGACGATGGGACAGGAATGGCCTAGGAATGGGAAGGAAACGGCCGTGGCCTTAATTAAGGTACAACCCCAGCATTTTCCTGGTGTGAAAATGGGAAATCATGGAAAACCATCTTCAGGGCTGCTGACAGTGGGATTCGAACCCATATCTCCCGGATGCAAGCTCACAGCTGTGCGCCCCTAACCGCACGGCCAACTCGCCCGGTATATTTAATATTTAATAGACTATGAATTACATAATTTGATACCTTACTTAGTGGATCAATGAGTAGTGTGTTCAAGTCATGATCCCAAGTTTACTGGTTCAGTCCTGACAGAGGTAATCAATTTTTGAAAGGCAGTCATGGCACTGCATATCATTGGGGGCATGTTAACGATGGTAGCGCACTTATTGTCACCCTGACAAAATTAAATCAGCTTAGCCATAGGAGCCTTTCAGCAGAATTCTACTTACATTGCAAGATAGCAGAACAATCAGAATGTTGAAATGATACCACTAGAAATCTTCAAACTTTGCAGCTGAGGCCACAATATTATTATATTATTACCGTATATATTTTGACTGTTAAATTACATGGTATGTTAAATTATATGATTCCAGTTTCATACCTTTACTTTTAAATTTAGAAATTTATGTTACAAGGGTATGTTTCTTATAAGGGTTGCACAAATTAAACAGAGACATTTGTAGGTTTCTGTAAGGGTTTATTGTTTGGAATACGTGAACATGCAGGTAGTAAAGAGTGATGTACCAGTAGTCACCTTATTGGTTCAAGCAAGTGTCCCAACGGTCCTCATAATGGCGGATACCTTGATTGAGCAATGTCTGTTATTGGCAGTCGGACAATTTTTCAACGGTATCTCGGACTCTCCAGTGCTTGGGAATTAGCGTTCCTTAATTTTTCTTGTCTCCTCTTTCCTTTTCATTTTCTCATCAGGCTGCCCACTGTGTTTGACCTCGTTGGCATGTTCTTTCTTGACCATAATGAAATTCTTAATACCTTGTGAACACACTGTACAGTATGATGCACACTCATTCCCATACACATCCTTCCTATGACGGTAAATGTCAGCTCCACTATCATCATCTGTCACCATAAATTGAATAATTGTCACGGGATAATTCTGCATGAATTCATTGTAAAACCGTAGCTAGCCACTTTGTTTCCATGCGTACAAACAGCTTACTAACACTTCCTAATGATACCACATTTCTTCCTGACACACACAGCCATCCACCGACGCATGTGCAGTATTCTCTTTCTTCAAATAATGACTCTCGTACCAAAGTGTTAGATCCATCTTGGCAACCCTTATACATTAACAGTTCCTTTTGTACATTATAAATCATGACATCTAGCTAATGCAGATTTAAAAGAGTTATTTTGAGCTGAGATTATAAAGATTTTAATTCTTTGCAGGACTACAAGAAGCCGCTGGAAGAAAGCAACCCACCCATCCTGAGTAACAACAAAATTGCTACTCTGTTTTTGCGCCTACCTGAAATCTTGCAGTGCCATACCTTGTTCCGCATTGCTCTGGCTGAAAGTGTGCGCAATTGGGATCGTGATGAGAAGATTGGAGATGTGTTTGTTGCTTCATTTTCTAAAGCCATTGTTCTTGAAATCTACAGTGACTTTATCAATAATTTTTCTGTAGCTATGGATTTAGCTAAGATGGAAGCTAAGCGCAAGTCTGCTCTTGCTGATTTTCTTAAGGTAAACTTTTGAAAATCATTTAGCAGTGTTCTAATCTTTAACGTGTCCTTCTGAACAGTGTGGGGTACTTGTTATGTGTGTATGGTCAGAACTAAGACCAAAGATTATACTACGTTATTGTTGGGTACCGAGGCAGTTTGCTGGGTCTCACCCCACAGTTTGAAACCCACTGGTTTAAACTATAATGTTATCAAATTTACAGTTTCAGCATCCAAGCAGTGTTCCTAACTATAATCCTACTATTACTACCATTAGTAGCATAGTTTCGGTAAAATGTGATATGATTTCTTCAGAAACCATAACTGTCTTGCCTAGGTATATTTTAAATGAAAAAATGAAAATCCACAGCCTGTTTCCAGTCATTCGACTGGGTCAGGAATGGAATGAAAGAAGCTCGCATCTAGCGGCGAGGATAGGAATTGTTCCAGCTGCCGAAGCCTGTCGCACTCCACTGGGGCAATGATTAATGAATGGCGGATGAAATGAAATGATATTGGAGAGTGTTGCTGGAATGAAATATGACAGGGAAAACTGGAGTACCTGGAGAAAAACCTGTCCTGCCTCTGCTTTTTCCAGTGCAAATTTCACATGGAGTGACTGGATTTGAACCATGGAACCCAGCGGTGAGAGGCAGGTGCACTGCCGCCTGAGCCGTTGTTATACTGATATTTAAAAATATTATTTTTTTCTTTTCCTTTTTTTTTTTTTTAGTATTAACATGTTAACCTATTCATTCCTAAGAATTTTCTGTAATTTTATTGAACAGCTGTTAACTAATCATGTAGCCAATGGCATATGTAACTTCCCAAGATACTCTAATCTCCAGATGTCTGTTGTATTTTAAAGACTGAAGAAGAATCAAAACCATGGCAAACATATTTCTTTACTGAGAATTTTTAAATTATTGTGAAAATTATGCTTCCTTTCGATTAAACCTCAAACACAACTATTTTGCGTCTCAAAATAATAGTACATTCCAAATATATGAATTTACTGTATTACATTTTAAATCATACTGAGAAGGCTTACTCATAAAAACAAATTAAATGCTGCACATACACTTCTGATATATACATTTAAAAATATTATCCTTATTTTCTATTTAATTTGGTTTGTTTATGATACTGATAGTATTTAATTCTCAAAGTTAGCATAAATGTTTATTTGCTGGTAAGAATGATATGTGTAAAAATTAGTCTGCATTGCCTGTTGTAAAAAGAAGGCTAAAGTAGAAAAGACTTGGTGCATATAGTTTATCGGCATGTGGAATTGCAAGATCATTTTTATTTCTTAAGTTGTATCCAAATTCATGAAGTGCAGAGCAGTATCGTGTATTCACTACCTAGTTAATGTGATATTTTCCACTACTGGATTAAAGCCAACTTTAGATCAAATAATTACGATTTGTGTTTAAAAGGACCTTATGTTACGGTTATCATTCCATAGATTCAATGATAAAAAGAGTTCATTAGCAGCAAAGATACTTGATTTTAGATGTTAGATGTTACAACTCTTTTTATTAGGTCTAGTTGAATCCCTCTTATCTGGCATTCAAATACCCAGCAATTAAGAAACCAATGGCTCAAAAAAAGAAACTCTCACAAAATCGTAACAATGTAACAACCCCGTGCTACAATGTTCAATGGTCTTTACTGCTTCTGTTAATAGATGTGCTCAGGGCATTCAGAAGTCACCAGTTCAGCTTAAATGAAGTACATTGTTTGTATACCAACAGTAGATTCACTGTAGACTCGGTACATTCAATTTGTTTATCAATATAGCAATATAGCAATATAACAAAAGCTAGAATTGTTGGATATGAACAGAGGAATTAGTAGTGCCATGTGCTTTACGAGTGGTTTTCACTTACACTTGCATCTGCATTTTAGGACCAATGCTATACGGAAGGGCAAGGGTATTTCAAAAAATAAATAGATTCAGGTGACTGTTATTTATTTGTACTTCCTACAATGATAGGCTGCCTAAATCTGACAAAGTATTCCATAGGCTGGTTTAACCATTTCAAGCAGATGTTTCAGGTAGATAGAAAAATGCCAATGAAATCTCTGCTAGTGAATTTCTAGTTGGCTTTTATTTATTTTTCCATTACACTATATTGATTGTTATTAAGTATACTATATTTTGTCTTTTAGGCAACCTCTAAATTGAGGAAGTGTTACCATGTAATAAATATATACAGTACTATAATCTATTAGCTTCATAGTCTGTATTGATAGTTCAAGCACACAAGTATGAAGGACGAGTTCTCCACCTAATCAATACTTTATTTTACATAGTGTCAATATTATTTACATAAATAATACATACATAAATACATAAATAATACAATACAAATAATATAATAAATAATACATAAATAATAATGTAAATAATATTGATACTGTGTAAAAAAGTATTGATTAGGTGGAGAACTCATCCTTCATACTAGTGTGAATATAGACAGTATTTTAAAAAATAGTGAAGGGAGAGCAAATTTATAGTCCTGTTAGACAGGATTACATATTGTGGCTGCATGCACAGCCATCTCTGCTTGACAGTTTTTGGCTAAAAATGTCATGGTTCTGCTGCCCCATGCACCTTACTCGCCTGACCTGGCTTTGTGCTACTTTTTCTTATTTCCACGCATGAAAAGAGGTATGGAGGACACTGATTTGACAACATTGAAGAGGTCAAGAAGAAAACGAGGGAGGAGTTTCAGCTGTCAGACATTTCTGAAGATGACTACAAAAAAAAAAAATGCTTTGAACAGTGGAAACACTGGTTGGACAAATATATTAGTTGTAATGGAGAGTGTTTTGAAGGGGATAAGGTTGTTTTGTAAAAAATGAGAAATTATATAGCTTTTAAGTTTTTTAAATACCCCCTCGTATACTCCCGAACTAAGGCTTGTTTACATTTGAGTTATGTTGCTGGAATGTGACTCGGTACTAGTAGCCAGAATATACAGTAGGCATTGATTTGAATGTGCCAGTCACATTTCTCATTGCCTGATACAATTGAGTATCAACAAGTTTCATATAGCTGCTGTTGAGCCACATTGGAAAGCAATACTCAACTGTGGAGAAGACCAGGCTGAGGCCAGTTGTGTGTAGTGTGTTAGCCGAGAAGCCCCATGTACTACTACACAGCTTCTGATGTATGCTATTTCTGGATTTCAGTTTTTCTGCAGTTTTCTTCTGGTGTTTCTTGAAAGACAGAATAGTTCTGTCTAAAATTATTCCCAAATAGTTGGATTCATTGTTGTGGTTGAAACAGTTGCTACCCAAGTACACTTCTAATTCATAATTAGTTAGCTTATTGCTTTTGTGGAAACATGTCGCTGTTTTATTTGGATTTGGGTTCAGCCTCCAATTGTGGAAATACTCTTAAAGAATGCCTAGATCATTAGTTAAGGCCTGCTCTGTATTTTTTATCTGTCTGTGTTGAGTAGTAATTGCCCAGTCATCTGCATACCCAAATTTTCTTGAGATGGTTGCAGGCATGTCAAAGATGTAGAGGCTGAAGAGAAGTGGGGCTAAAACAGAGCCTTGAGGTAAACCATTATAAAGTTTCTTCTGACAACTACTTCCCAAAATTATGCATTGAATTTGGTTCATTAACATGTTCTTAACATGTTATTCTTATGCAGGGTATGATACGGGGCAGTTTGTAGATCATACTATATCTCCAGACAGTGTCGTATGCAGAAGTTAGATCAATGAATGCAATTGATGTCTTAAGACCTCTCTGGAAGCTAGCTTCTCTGTGTGGTCAGTGATAGTACTTGATCTGTACAACTGCAATGTGGTCAAAATCCAGCTTGTTCTATGGGTAAGTGCTCATGGCTGCTAGAACTTATTCTGTTGTACAGAAGTCTTTCCAGTAACTTGTAAACTGTACTCCGTAGTGCAATAGGCCTGTAGGTTTGAGCTCTATCACTTGGTTCACCTTGTTTCAATATGGTAATAACCAGGGAATGGATTTATATGTAAATACATATCTCGTTAGGAAGCTAAAATTAATTATATTTTGCATTATCTTTACGAATCATGACGTGTGGAGTTGAAAAATGGAGTATTCATTTTCCATATTTTTCCATATTTTGGAGTTTAGCACATATGTTCCATATTCATTAAAATCAATATAGTCCATATTTCGACTAAAAAGTAGTCCTCTCAATAATGGAGAAATAAATTAAAAATCTATATTTGAAAAATGAATATTTTAACTGGTGTGCAGGTCATTATCACGCCTGTCTACGTCTGGGCTGATAAAATAAGCTCATAAGCGGTGCGAAGAAAGAGAGGGGTTGAGCCCGGAAGTGGTGGAGATCAGCCGGTCAGTACCGTGACTACCTGAATCACACTTACAGCACTGATAAGCTGCATTACATAACATCGACTGTGTCTGTGACGTAATTTTGTAACTAGGGAAATCTCATTCATCGACGATGTGCTAGTGGTTTCCGGATTAGTTCGTAATTCTGGCATTCCCTGTGATTGGTTCATAACTCCATCTAGTTCACTACCAGTCATTCACAGTTTGAATTAGCAGTGAGACGGATCATAGTGTTCTTGTACGTTAAGTGTGTGCAGTTGTATAGTGATATTCATAGAAGACATTAACGTTGTTACAATATGCCTAAAGTAGCTCAGTCAACCAGTTTAAAATTGAAAAGTTACGTATCAGAATTTAAAGATGATGATTTATCAACTGACAGTAAGATATTATTTTGTAATTTGTGTCATTGTACAGTGACATCTACTCAAAGGTTCCTTGTGCAACAGCACGTTTCAACCAGTAAACACCAGGCTAACAAACAACGAGATTCCAAGCAGAGACAGTTGTTTCCGACACAACCAGCAACTACCAGTGTAACGTCCGAGTTCAACACCGATCTCTGCCGTGCTCTCATCTCTGCTGACATACCTCTCTTCAAACTGAATAATCAGTGCTTCAGGGAATTCCTCGAGAAATGTACTAAACGATCCATCCCGGAGGAGTCAACGTTCAGAAAAACATACTGTTCAGCCATATACGATGAAACTGTTCGGAAGATAAGGCAAGAGATTAAAGACGGTCCAATTTGGGTTTCCATTGATGAGACAACAGACAAAGAAGGCAGGCTAATTGGCAACGTAATCATTGGTTTGTTAAGCGAAGATAATTGTAAACGGATTCTCTTACACTGTGATGTTCTAGAAAAGTGCGATAACAAAACTATAGCAAAACTGTTCAATGAGGCTATGGGTATCCCCTGGCCACAGGGCGTTAAGTATAATAAAGTGTTACTTTTTATTAGTGATGCCGCACCTTATATGATAAAAGCCGGAGAAGCATTATGTGTTGTATATCCTAAGATGACTCATTTAACATGTGTAGCATATGCCTTTCATTGTGTGGCAGAAGTGATAAGAGGCAGTTACCCCAAAGTAGATTTATTGATTTACTCAGTGAAAAATGTTTTTCTCAAAGCTCACAGAAGAGTTCATCTTTTGAAAGAAATGTACCCAGAGATTCCATTGCCGCCTAAGCCGATTCTAACTAGGTGGGGTACGTGGTTGCAAGCGGTTGAATATTATGTTGAATATATAGACTTTATTAAGAACGTTCTGCATGCCATGGACTCTGAAGATGCAGCCTCACTTGAAGCCGCGAAAAAAGTTGTCTGCGATACAAGTGTGAGAAATGACTTATGTTACATTCAGCATAATTTTTCATGCATCACAAAAACACTGAAAAGGCTCCAAAACTCGCATCTCTCACTTTCTGAAAGTTGTGAAATTGTGAATAAAACTGTGGAACAACTAAATCGTGGTACAGGTAAAGTTGCAGATGTAGCAAACATGAAAATGGCCACTGTACTTTCAAAGAACCCTGGATATGAAGAAATGACAAAGGTTTCTGCAATGCTGTGTGGAGATTTAAGTGTAAAATTAACATTGGATTTAACCCCAGCAGATATTGTGAAAGTGAATTATGCCCCCATTACCTCTTCCAATGTTGAACGCAGTTTCACTCAATATAAATCTGTTCTTAGAGATAATAGGAGAAGATTCTTTCCAGCACTTAAAAGAACATTTTGTAATCCATTGTTTTGGTAATTGAGAATAAAGGATTGTGTGTTCTTCAAATATATTAAAATGAGAAATGCAACATTATGTTGCATGTAGATCTACTTTGTTTAGCTTCTGCGAACTTTGATATTAAATAGAAATTAATGTTATATGTGTAATTTTAAGTCCATATATAATTCCATATTTCAGTAAAAATAACTAAATATATATGTACATATTTCAAGAATTATTGGTACATATAAATCCGTTCCCTGGTAATAACCTTTGTTCTTTTAAGTGCACGAGGTATGTTCTCCGTTTGTAGGATATCAGAAAAGAAGCGTGTTGGCCATATTTGTGCATATTTTCCACAGTGGAGCTGGAATTCTGGATTGATACCATCAAAAACTGGAGCTTTAAATGGTTTAACATCTTCTTGTGCCCTTGAAATGTCCTTTTTTGTGAACGGACAAGAGAATTCACCATACTCCTGACACTTTGATTTTAAGACTTCAAGCTCTCTTTTAACCTGGATGGTGTGCATTCGATGTTTTGGTGTTTTTGATGTTGACACCATGTGTGAGCCTATAACATTTGGTCTGATGGTAATGTTATCATGCATTGTTTTGTGTCTACCTCCTATTTTTTGAAGAAGGGACCAAACTTTCCTGTTTGAGTGTTTAAACTCTAGGTTCTGAAATGTTTCTACCCATTTTTGTTTTCTTGAGGCATTAAGCCTGTGCAGCAATTCGTTAGATATTTCATGGTCATCGGTTGCAAGGAACTCTTCGTATATATTTTCACTAACTTCACTCCATCCAGGGATATGCTACTTCCTACACCCTCTAGGAATAAATTACTTAGCCATGCTGTTCACTACACCTACAAACTTCTCATAATTTTCACTAACTGGAGGAATTCAGCCCAAGATCTTGTCCAAATTTTCAGTAAAAGCTGACCAATTTGCTTTTTGGAAATTCCACTGAAGTCTTAGAAGAGAAGTGATGATGGCCACTTTCACATCAGTTTCAGTGATTACTGGTCAATGTTGGCTGTGAGGGAAGGCATGTATATACCTGCTAACTTTCCCGATTTAGGCGGGAGACTCTGATTTTCGACAGTTTTTCCCACCTCTCAATTATTTTATTATCTCTCCTGTTTTTAATTTATTTTTGGTGAACTTCAAACATTTGTTTTCAAATCCCGCCATTTCAGCTTTGTACGCCAGTGGTCGGAAGTCCTTTGCTGATTGGCTGCTTTCAAATGAAATATCAACGTTTATTAATACGAGAAATGCGCATGAATGTGCGCGAATGTTTATTGAAACTTTCCTATTGCGACACGTATATTGATTGTAAATCTCTTGTTCTCGCGTGCTATGTTAGTGTTCATTCACATCAGTCTAGTCTATTGTAGAGACAAGTCGCTAGGTTACAGATAGGTCTTATGGCGATGATGGGATAGAAAAGGCCTAGGAGTTGGAAGGAAGCGGCCTTGGCCTTAATTAAGGTACAACCCTAGCATTTGCCTGTTGCGAAAATGGGAAACCACAGAAAACCACCTTCAGAGCTGCCAACAGTGGGATTCGAATCCACTATCTCCCGGATGCAAGCTCACAGCCATCCGCCCCTAACCGCACGGCCAACTCGCCCAGTGGAGACAATTCTGGCAAATTTTAATGTGGTACTTGATAACAATAGCATTGTGCTTTGCATAATCGCGTGGGCACGTGATGCAATATAGTAATCCATGCATTTGCTAAGTAATGGTATCTAATTGCATGACTGATTCACACGTGTGGAGCATGAGTTCCTACTATTTTCGGAAGGCTTATCAGAGACTGATCATCTCACTCACGTACTTCCTGTGAGGGAATGGAGACGTGTAAAATTTAGCCTTGTAGCTCCGTATAGCAGCAATCGGGTTTTGAGACAATAAGTGTTATAATATATACCATAGTACTTCTGTATCGCGCAAGACATGTAGAATAAGCAGTTTTGACCAATTGTATCTCCTCATTTCTCCTAATTTTTCCAGTTTTTCATATCAAAATCTTCTGATTTTTGGTTTTGTGAAGTTGGCAGGTATGCATGTAGGACTTTTTGCAGTGTTGGTAGGGGCAGGCAATTATGATCTGTAGATATGAAGCATAACTCAGGGTTGAACTGACATCTCCATGCAGATGACAGGAAAGTGCTTAAGTCTTTGGCATAAAACATAGGTACATGTGGTGCACATTGGTCCAGGTGATCAGGTCCTAGTCATTGACATCATTAACACTATATTTTCATTCGGTGTGGTGACTGTTGAAATTGCCGAGGTAAACAAATGGATGTAAGGGGACACAACAAGAGGAGACTATTGAATGGCTGGTGGTTTGCAGACATTTATGATTGTTGTCCCACTTGCTTGTATGATAACGGTTTGAATGTCGTAGTTGGTGTTTGTAGAAATCAAGGAAGCATTCTCTATACTATGATGCACGTAGGTAGCTGCACCATACACCTTATGATACGTTGTTCCTTAAGATCATATCCTGGAACTTTACCTCGTGTGTTTAGTTAGTCTGTACAGTATGTTCTGTGTGCTGAGAGAGAAAAAGTTATCTGACCACTTTTACTGTTCAGTTCCTTGTAAAAGCCAACTCTGTTCCTGCTGACATCTTGTATCTTCTTCTTCTTCTTCTTCTTCTTCTTCTTCTTCTTCTTCTTCTTCTTCTTCTTCTTCTTCTTCTTCTTCTTCTTCTTCTTCTACTTCTTCTGCTTCTTCTTCTCATTCTTCTTCTTCTTCTTCTTCCTCTTCTTCTTCTTCTTCTTCTTCTTCTTCTTCTTCTTCTTCTTCTTCTTCTTCTTCTTCTTCTTCTTCTTCTGCCAGTTTTTCTCCTGGGCAGAGATATGAATGAAGGATTTCCATCATTGCCTATGTCTCCACCATTTCCTGCTTCCAGTATTTCTTCTGTTCCTTCTCTCTTCTCTGTACTCTCTTCCACTGTATGTAACATCTCCTGAAATGTTAGTTGTTTTCTAGAGCAATTTTAGCGGGTACTATTTCTTGGCTCTGCTTATGCCTTCTACATTGATCTGTAATGTCTGAATGTTAGATCCAATTCTTCTAAAGAGAGAGTCCTTAAAAGGCCTATTTATATTTGATTCCGTCATGATAGTGATAAGCAAATTGGCCAAGAGATTATGAGAATAGTCTGGCCTCCAGAAACAGCTGCTCACTTAGCATCACCCAGGGGACACGTGTAGGGCATGTCAGGGTTAAACCTATGGACGTGAACAACAATGGTCCCCTTATGATACAGTTAACTTTATTATATACAAAACATACTGCAGCTATTTCTTGAAATCTTGACTCTGAAAGAAAAGCAGTATGCCTACTTCCAACAGGGTAACACCACTGCCCATACTACAGCTTGTCAGTCATTACATGCATTAGAACAGTCGTGGACTTTGGTCTCCTTGTTTCCCTGATTTAAGTCTGTGATTTTTATTTGTGGGGAACTTGAAAACAGAAAATGTACAAGAACAATCCATGGTCTCTTGAAACCATGGAGATTGAAAATGGACAACTATCAGTCATTTTTTACTGCCTCCTTGAAAGTTATACAGTACATCTAAATTTATTAATTTAGACCTATTACATGATATGTTGTATAAACAATACATTTTGGAGCTAGTCCATAGAAAAAGTTATCTGGCACTAGTTCGGTTCTGTTATAAGTGGATAAGAGGGATTCTGCTGTACAAAGAAGACAGAAAAGGCTGACCGACTGTGTAACATTGTTGCCTAAGCCCTTTTTTCTCTTCTCCTTTTCATATCCTAGGACTGTCGGTTGTCAGTTAAGAATGCTTAAAGATGACAGACCCATGTCAGTAGATGTACAAAATGCAATACTATTAATGATATTCTCTACATCCGTAGTGCTATATCATTCTGTTCTATCTAATGCTATTTTCTGTTATTCTCATGTGCGAAATATCATATTGATTATAGAGACATGCATGTTTGAATGCTCTGTCCACTAGGCAGCTTCTAATTGAGGGAAGGTGAATTGAAAAAATGAAATAAAAATAATTAAAGAAAAGACTGTTAATTTCTGCAATGTCATCTCTTATTTCTGTAATATTTGGAATTAATTTTCTTCAGTTGGTTTTTCCTTAACATTTTCCAGGAATTCTATTGTACTATTTCATAATATATTAGAATGTTCACCTTGAAAGCAAAGTGGTTATAAAGTGATGCATGATAAGTCTTTAGGGTTTATGCAGTGTACATCACCAAATATTCAGTTACTTTTAAACAACCCATGGAATACACTTAAAATAACTGTTTTTCGCAGAGGAACCAAGGTCTACATTAATGAGCAGGAAAGAATTGATGTGGGGAAAAATTCAAATAAACTTTTCCACACTTTTAGATTTAAAATAAAGCATTGATGTATCTTGATCTGTTACATTTCTTAATATGCCAGTCCAAAAGCCATCCACTTCCGTACAGCCCAACCACCTTTGCTCTGAGGAATTACCCTGGTACTCATTCCTGTTGTCAGTGGAGTGAACCTAGGGCTATGTGCTTCCCCAGAAGTGGAAGTCTTGTTTCTAAATTTAGCAACGTCCTGGTGAAACTTCCAGATGAAACATGCATGCCTTTACTGCCTTAGAATGGCAGCCCCCACTTTTGCTGTTCATTTCCTTGTAAAAGCAAACTCTGTCCATTTCTTCTTCTTCTTCTTCTTCTTCTTCTTCTTCTTCTTCTTCTTCTTCTTCTTCTTCTTCTTCTTCTTCTTCTTCTTCTTCTTCTTCTTCTTCTTCTTCCAGGTTTTTCCTGGGCAGAGATATGAATGAAGGACCTCCATTGTTGCCCATCTCTCCACCATTTTTGGCTTCCAGTATTTCTTCTATTCCCTCTCCCTTCTCTATACTCTCTTCCACTGTATGTAACATCTCCTGAAATGTCAGTATCTTCTGACAGTTCCCTGTTTGTCATACACTAACTTCTTAAATTGAATTAAATATCTATTGAAATGATCTATCATTTAATTATAAATATTGACTGGCTTCTGTTAAATCTTCGTTAAAGTTGCAAGTTCACTTGGGCAACAATGTGTACTATTTGTTGTTACTAAAATATAATATTTTTCTTTCAGGTGAAGCAGATCAGTGCTCATGATCGACTTTCTTTCTTTGGACTGATGGTGAAACCGGTACAAAGGTTTCCTCAATTCATACTCTTCCTGCAGGTAAATACTGTTATTTCGCTTTGTTATCCTGAGTGTTCAGAACAAAACAAGGAGAAGTATAAGTTGAATCCTATCAAAAATGGCTTCAGGCAAGAAATGCTTTTGATAGGCAACATTGTAGAGAAGAAGGAAAGTACAAAAAAAGTTATTCTAGAATTTACAGGAAATGGTTTCAGACTTTAAAGATTTAGAGGATTTAATCATATTAGCTTCAGTTTAGTAGATGTAGTAACGTTCATTCATATAGTACCTTATTACATGGCCTTACATTTGTCTTACATACACCAACCCTGCCCAGGAACACAATAGATAACATTGTATAAAATAGTAAAGAGAAGCATGGATGAAAATTCTACCAAATCCAATGAAAGATTTGTTTTAGGCTTTTATTTATATTGTTATGATCAGCTCACATAACCTGTAAGGCGAGTGTTATCCTTCCCCCCTCCCCCCACCTTTTTTTCTCCTCTTTTTTTGTACATTATTTTTGTATGATATTATCTTTTAAGGACTTGCTGAAACATACACCACAAGGTCATCATGACCGCATGTCCCTTCAGTTGGCCCTCACACAACTCGAGTCTCTAGCCGAGATGCTGAATGAGCGCAAGCGAGAGGCGGAGCAGTTCCAGGCATTTAAAGAAATGCTTCGCCACATCAGTGGGAAGTTTGCTGCTCGTCCTCGCCCAGATGGACATCGATATCTACTTCGGGAAGACAATGTAACTCAGTTGGTAAGTAATCTGTTCTTTTTTGTCCATCATACTTCATCAAGTAGACTAGTACCTTCCTCCATAGAAATGTCAACCTGAGTATTGGTTAGCAAAATGATTCATTTGAGCATTGAATAGAAGTTTGGAGATATAATAAACAAGTGTGTAAATATAATTTCTCTAAGATAGATGAGAACACACACAAGGATTAACACTATGACACTAGTGTGAGCAGGACGAGCAGCAGAAATCATCATCATCATCATCATCATCATCATCATCATCATCATCATCATCATACGTTTGCTCTTCCAGCGAGCCGGGTAGGGTGTTTGAGATTCCCAATACCATCCTCTTCTCTCCACATTTTCCCTCAGTTGGTCCATCCAGCTTCTTCTTGGTCTTCCAGCTGGTCTTCTACATGTTATTCTCTTTTCCAAATAAGCACATGGTAACCTTGTGCTATTCATTTGTTTAACATGCCCAAACCATTTAAGTCTAGATGATCTAAGTCTTCCTCCATCAATTCATTTAGACCAAGGTTAGATCGGATCTCATCATTCTTCACATGATCAAGTTGTGTCTTTTGGAGGGCAGTTCTAAGAAATTTCATTTCACAGGCTTGAATCCTACTATAATTCTTGGATGTTAGTGTGCAGGTTTCTGGAGAATATGTAAGGATGGGAATGAAATATGACTTGTACAGGGTCATTTTTGTTCTTTGTGGGACCTTCTCATCCCATAGTAGGTGTCTAACGATACTGTAAAAGTTAGAGCCTTTGGTTACTCTGTTTGTTATTTCTATCTCAGCTCTATTATTACTAGCCATTACGCTTCGTAAATATCTGAATTGGTGTACTACTTGGTGGTCCTGTTTTTTTAAGTTGCATTTTGTATTATGTCTGCTGATTTTCAACGCTACTGTTTTTGATGGGTTCAATTTCATTCCATAATCATCAAACTTCTTACACTATGCATTCAGATTATTTTGCACTCCCTCCTCTGTTTCATCCCATATTGCCACATCGTCTGCAAATACCAGAACCTGAAGATCTTTATTACCTTTTCCTTGTAGTTTCTTTAAAATGGTATCCATAACTGCTATGAATAGAAGAGGTGATAAGGCACTTCCCTGTTGTACTCCTTTGGTTGTATTGAACCATTCAGAGTGACCATCTCCAATACTGACACAGCTTTTGCAATTAGTATATAGCATTTGGATCTTCCTAATAAGGTACTCCGGTACACCAAGTTTCCTAAGACTTTTCCAAATAGTTGATCTAGGAACATTATCATACACCTTTTCAAGGTCCATAAACACAATAATTAGGTCTTTTCCTCTTTCCCAGTATTTCTCTGCCAACATCCTCAAAGCAAATATCAGATTTATTGTACTTCTTCCAGCCCTAAAGCCATGTTGTTCCTCTTCTGAGACAGGTTCTAGTAAATCCCTTACTCTGGCTTCAATGATCTTCTCCATAATTTTAAGGCCATGTGATAAGAGGGTAATGCCTCTGTAATTTTCACTTTTCCTTCTACTCCCTTTCTTAAAGATAGGAACTATCACCCTTTTGTCCAATCTTCAGGTATTTTGTTATCCTTCCATATTGTTCTGAGAACTCTATACAGCCACTATATTCCTGGCGGACCAGCAGCTTTAATCATGTCAGCTGTAACTTCATCAGCTCCTGCTGACTTACCACTTCTCATCCTATGGAGAGCTTCCTTTACTTCTGTCCATGTAATTGTTTTCTGTTCTACATCCTCAACAGAGATCTCATTAGGGCCATTTAGGAGCTTGTCAAAATACTGTGCCATTGTATCCGTGATCTTTCATATTGCAAACTACAGTAGAAGTCCGTAATAGCGAGAATTCACAATGGCGGAAAATTTACTCGCTATAGCAGATGGTCGTTATATCCGATTTTTGTATAAAAGTTGGAAAACTCTCCACACACATTAAAATCAGCATGAAACAGCAATCAGTTTGTTCAAAACTTGCACTTCCGTGGATGGTAACCATACTACGACTTACTTGTTTGTTATTTTTTGAAATGCGATACTACGTGAAAGTGTGTGTTTAATTTCATTCTGAAAAAATTACAGTACCGTATTTCTATGAATCCTAGATGATCCTCAATTTTTCCTTCAAAAATTTAAATCAGGTTCAAAAAGTGCTTTGTAAAATCACATGAATGACTCTGTTGTACCGTACGCATTTTTATACTATTTAGACGCCGAACATTGGCTTTCGTTATGCTGCATTTTTTTGTGGCTACACATTTCTGCGGTTGTAATGACCATTAACTTAAAATTGGCATAATAATACCGAAGAGAACCCGTTGAAAATTTGCCGGAAAAACCTATTCCACGCGTCTCTACAATACGGCGATCCGCCAGGAAAATATTCTTGTTGTCTATAAAACTGTTACGGTACTTTTTTACTCAGCGTCAGATATAAGTTAACCGGCTACCGCTACACGCATGTCTTGCTTGCCGGGCTCGGCCAACTTCAGCAGCTAGCGATGTATAGGCCTAATCGCAGACGTTGAAGGTCAACTAACGAGTTTATTGCGCCACGGTATCGCCTTTCCGCCCTTGCGTTTTTAGTGCACATACCGGTACCTCACAATTTCATTTTCAACTTCTTTAAAGCGTCCTTGTTGCGGACCACTGAATGCATTTTTCGTATCTTTGTCTTTACGCTGACACCAAATATTGGCTTTAGTTAGGCCTATGCCATATTTTCTTGCGGCTGCACAATTAGTCTACATTTCAGAGTGTTTAATAACCATTACGGTAACTTAAAATTCGCATCATAATATCGACGAGAACACGTTGAAAATTTGCCGGCAATACCTGTTCTGCGTATCTTTATGACTATCCATCATGAAAATATTATTGCTGTCTATAAAAGTTTATTTTATTAAGAGTCGGGTACAGTAGACGCGTTATAACTCAGCCATTGAGTAGCCGTGGCCTTTCTAAGAATTCGAAGGCTCGCATGTTTTGATGTCATTCTGCAGATTTGAGAAACGTTTTTGTAGAGGCTAATAGAATGTCATTCTCTCTTCACTATTTCGCGAGATCCAGTGACGTTACACACAGGTGCTGTATATCCGGTTGTCGCAGCTAGCGATGTATAATAAAGAGGCAGTCATTTGTCAACGAATTTTGTGTATGCGTGTGCGTGTGGGGGTGAAAAGAAGCAGCGTGGTTACCGCGAGAGTTGCCAGTGGTATTCATTACTGTTAGGCCGCGAATACAAGACGACCTTTGATTTTTCGCATGAGATGATTCTGAGGGAAAAAACGTCGTCTTGGATTCGGAGAAATACGGTATCACTCCAGAGTTTTCTTTAAATGGCGTCACCTAACCTAACCGTATATGTGTCATGAAAACATAATTGAAACGCATGTAGAGAAATGAGTTATCCTCGCTAAAATTTACATGTGAATAGTCTTTCCGAAATGTAACTAGACGCGAGAAAATATGAACTATCCTCTGAAATCAGTGATGTAATCTGCCATATCTTGAGGTGTATCACATTCTTACTTAATTTCAGTACATAAAATTAAAATTAAGAGATCGTTTATTTCAGCCGTTATTTTGAACGATTTAACAACTGCTATCGGCCACGTTATTTACGCATTTATTACGAAAACTTGTTATCTTCTTTCATTTCAAATTTTCTTTAGAGAATAGCAGTCGTTGAGTATTACTAACCGACTCCAACATTGCCTCAAATGTCAACAAGAGAGCTTGCAAATGCACATAGTGAGAAAACTATACCATACTGGTACCAAAGATGATCGATCGCATTTTGTGGCAAACGTTTCAGTTTCCTTATTCAAACAGCATCACCTATCCTAATTTAACCGTACTGTAGATATGATGAAAACACACTTCAAGCACCAGTAGAGAAATGATAACCTTCTCGCTATAAATTTAGGCCTACATGATAATAACCTTTCCGTAATTTAACCGGACGCGAGAAAATAAAACTCACCTGTGAAATTAATTATGCACTCTGCCATATATGTAGGTGTATTCCATTTTGACTCAATTCCAGTATTTAGCATTAAAATTAAGCAGTCGTTTTGTCAGTTTTTTTTTAATGAGTTAAGAACTGTCATCGGACATGTTATTTACGCATTTATTACGAAAATATGTTCTCCTTCATTTCAAATTTTCTTTACGGAACAGCAGTCAACGGGTATTACTAACACACTCCAATATCGCCTTCAAATGTCGACATCGCGAGGAAACAATACCGAAGATAATCGATTGCATACAACATAATCGCTGGGTTGCATACATATCGATAACGGAAAAAATCGTGCGCACTTAATCACTTGTAATAACGGATGCGTCAGTGAATAGGCTCTCGCTATAACCAAAGGATAATACACAGTTTAATATTGGAATTTTGAAGGGACAGCAAAATATTGTCGGTATAACGGGGTTCTCATTATATGCCGTACTCGCTATAGCGGACTTCTACTGTATATTCCCATCTGCTGTCTCCAGAACTGTAATTGCTTCTTTATCTGATCTTTTACTTTTTACTATTCCATATGTTATCTTCATATTCCCTTTCCTGTCTTCTTCCAGTTTAGTTGTAAATTCTTTCCAACTTTTTCTCTTTATCTTCGCGTACAATTCTCTTGACTTCCAACTTCCTGTATCTATATTTTTTAGCCATCTCTTCTAATTTATTGTTGTCTATTCGGTCGCTGTTGATTCTTCTGCCAGACTTAGCCACATCAAGAACTTTTTTGGCTTTATTCCTTTTCATTATGGCTTCTTTCACTTTATCATTCCACCAAGATGTTCTTTTCTCTCTAACTCTTCTGCTTGTTCTTCCACATATTTTATCTGCGCTACCAACCAGACTTGCCTTAAAATCATTCCATTCTTCATTACCTTTCTTTGTGTTGGTTATTGGTATTTTAGCTCTGATTTCCTCTTGAAACTGCTGTTTGACTTCCAGATCTTTCAATTTCCAGTCTTTAATTTGTGGTTTTTTCTTCTTATTTACTTTAATAATAGGTTTGGTGACTCTTAGGTCTGCAGTGAGGAGTCTATGGTCACTATCAAGGCTCTCACTAAGTACCACTTTTTACATCATGCACCTTTTCTCCACTTGACCTATCTGTGATGATAAGGTCTATCACTGATCTGTACTGACCATCCCAGCTGTATCTCGTTATCTTGTGGCTGTACCGTTTCTGAAACCACGAGTTCTTCACCAGAAGTTGGTTTCATGTACATAGATAGAGCAGTAGTTCACCCTCCTCATTTCTATTACCAAATCCATATGAACCAATAATTCCTTCATAACCTGTCCTATCAGTTCCTACCTGGGCATTAAAATCCCCAATTATCATTTTATCATTATCAATGATGTCCTCTAGTTTCTCTAGGAAGCTTGCTTTTCGGTCATCGCTGGAGCATAAACTTGGATCACAGTTTCAGTTTCTCTAGGCATATTTTAGCTTGGATTAATCTTTCATTGATGAATGAGACATCTGTTACACTATCAATGTCTCTATGGAGTATAAAACCAACTCCATTCCTTGCCACTGCAGGATTACCTCTCCAGTATAATTTATATCCGTCCTCTAACATTCTTGTGTTGCAACCTTTCCATTTGGTTTCACTTAGCCCTAGGATGTGAATATGTCTATGGTTCATTAAATCCGTGATTTCGTTGCATTTTCCTGTTAGAGTCATAACATTTAAGGTTCCGATCCGAGCCTTGTTTCTATGATCGGTTCTTCTTGTGCTTCTTGAATGAACATCGGATATGATGTCGTCATTAGTTCCAAGAGTACTTGAAGTATTGTCGACATTCAGAATATGTTTCTTTCCGAGGCTCATTTTCATTTTGAAAGTAACTGCATTGTACTCCTGTACTGACTTGCTAGGCCTAACGTACTAGAGGATTTTCTTTCAGGGTGGTCTCCCTTAGCCTTTGGCAGTCCCCTGCCTTGCTGCAAGGCAGCAGCTGATAAATTTGTGTGTTATTTCCCACACAAAGGTCTCGTCTTATCAAACCAATAGATGCGAGCAGAGGAGTTTTCCCTTAGAAAGAAGTAAAGAGAACAAACTTGTTGTTTCTTTATGATTGTTTTCAAATAGTAGTTTTCTGAGTTTCTTCAGTACAAATAGCATACAACCATGCAGTTTATAATGTTTTTGATTGTAAAATTTATGATGAGTAGAGTTGAAAATGAGGAATTTTTGTGGCATTTTCATCTTGTGCCAAAAATAGAAAGTACCTCTCTTTTTATACACCATATGTTAGCTTTAGAGCTTGCTCTGGATAATGCTTCCCTGTCACTTTAAATAGGCTGATGAAGATATTTTTTGTTTAAGTTTTTATTATTATTATTATTATTATTATTATTATTATTATTATTATTATTATTATTATTAAAGTAATCTCTTGGAATGGTGGCTTTAATCCTAGGAGTTCAATCAGGCTGGCCTCATCACCAAATCCAAAAGCCGCCGCCTATTACTGCTGAATGATTTGGTGGTTTGTGTTTCTGTGGCACCAAAAGCATCTGATGACTTCAGTGGGAGTGAGCGGCTGAGTCTGAAATGGACTTACCCTGTCTCGGACATTGAGGTACAAATATAAATACATAATAAATGTGAAATTAAAATGCCTTGAGTATTATATCATGTTACAATAGCAACCTGTGGTATAAACATGTATTTCAATTTGTAAATTTTCCTAGTACTCACTTTAGAAGTTCAACAACAGTAGCTGTATTAGATTGCTCCCTGCATGTTCACCTTAGTAGACTGCAAAGCGATTACCTAATTAATATCATACTTACTACAGCAAAAGAACAAGTGACTTTCCCAACCTTAAGATTTAGTTATTTCTTAGGCATTAATGCAAATATTGGATTTTCAGTTACTTAAGTTGGTATTGCATTAAATACCAATTATTTTAATCATAAATAATTTTAATCATGCAGTTTGAAATTGTGTATGTTGACAGAAAGACAGTAAAAGGCAGGGAGTTAATGTGCCGGTAGTGTTTTATTATTCAAGGAGGTGAGTGTGTGATCTTTAGGAATGTGTATTACATCATAAATCAAAGTTCTAGATGGTATCTTGTGTAATAAATCGAGTTTATAGAGTCTAGTTGTAAAGTTGCCCAGAAACCTTCTAATCATGACAAAAAACTTTTTTATTTCAATTATTTTATCCTACATTGATGCAAATTTTTACTAGACTACATGTTCCTGTTCAAAAGTAGTAATTCAACCCCTAATGGGCTGCTTCAGTTTCTGAATCATAAAATAATTATTCCTTTAAATGGGATATTATATATTTTCCACCATTCACTACTTAAAAGGCTAGAATTACTTGACCTTCTTCAGCTGTTAATTAGGATATGTTGTCAAATAGACAGAAACATGTTCTAATATTTGTATGTATATCTTCTTAAGTATTGAATAGTGGAAAATATATAATATTCCATTTAAAGGAATAATTATATTATTATTTAAAGTCAGTACATCAGTTGTACCTTTTGAACCACTCGGTGTAAATGAAATAGACTTAACAGCTTATAGTCTCTGGTCTGGGACCTTGGTTAGCTGGTTTGAGTCCTGTTGGTAGGAAAAAAAAAATCACAATGATAATATTAGCTGGCAGGGTAGGAGAAGTGATATACAATCTGTAATCGCTAGATTGCATGCAGTAAACTTGAATTAAATTCCGAACCTCTCCGCAGTGTTCATATGGAGTGAGAGCATATGCTGCTGTTAATGGTGATTCATTTGTTGGATGGGGACGTTAAGACTTAGACAATACTGGGTTTCACCTTCTCCCTACCTCATCATGATCATCTCATTCCTATATCTGCAGGCCGCCCATGTCCATCAAGCTGAATATGTCCTGGAACTCACCTGACACTGAAAGCCATACGCTAAATAAATAAATAATGAAATAGACATCTTTTTTGGTTTCCTAGAAAATCCTAGACTCTATTCTACTAGAAATACAAGGAACACTCAATATCTGTTGTGGCCATGAAATATTTTTTAACCAGGCTTAGTTTTCTTAATGAGATTAATGGATGTATGTGTATTAATAAGAAAACAAGAAATTTGGAAAATGAGTTGTTGCCTTCATTGCCCCTCCTGTGTTCATGATCACTGGTTAACAAACAGGTGAATTTGGGTTCAAGATGTGAGTGAGGTTAACATTTGCAACTACGTGAATTTGTAGAATTCAAGTTGATGAGCACATGCCATATTCCTTTAAGAACTTCTTGTACTTTATTTTTGTTAGTCCATTACTGTTGATCTGTGATTGTATATTAAGTGAATTGAATGAAGTAATTGTACTTTTTCCTTTACGAATGTTCAGCTTTACTTGTTATTTAGCTGTACATAGTTGACATTTACTCTGAGCCTTTTATTATATCACATACAAGATCTAGTCTTTAGATCAGTTCTTTCCTCCAGGTCTGGCAAGGCTGCCAGTCTTCCTCTTTGAAGGTGAGCTATATTGAAGTCTTGGTGTTGTAATAAAACGTACACATTTGTGCCACTTGTTCTTCAGGAAAGGAAACTTTTTCTTTACTTCCAGTTTTGTTAAAAACATCTAAATAAAGAAATTCCAAGAGAAATCACAAGAAAAGCCCTTGTAAGCTAGATCTCAAATTACCCTTCTTGCTAAAAGATAAGGATTTCTCGTTCCCAACCAGATATGTTGTAAAGACATCGTTTGATTTGGATTTGGATGTTAAGTTATAAATATTATTGGTATTACTGTGATGTTTGTGACTTTTCAGTCATGCTGTACAACCGTTGAAAAATGCGAGAAAGTATAGGGTGGCGTGGACAAGATAATTTGAACATGTTATTGAAACCCATTTTATGAACTTGAGAAATGTGTTGCTAATCTGGAACGTCCATTGCAACTGAAATTCTCACACATTCTGGTTTGAATAGAATGGCTTAACTGTAGGAAATCACAAATTTCAATATTTTCCCATCAGTTAGCATTAGTTGCAAATGATTTTTCATACTGGTAGTTTGTAGTATAATCTTATTGTATGTATGATTATGAAATATATTTATGTGCATCTGCAAAACTGAGTATATTGTTACATTTTTAAAAACTTAAGTTGCTGAGGTAGAAATTAGTATTACAAGGTGTTATATAGACTACATTGGTATATTTTAACAGTAAATTCATTAGGTCTGTTCTTGTAACTGTTAACATCACTATGTAATGTACATCAAGATTGAAAAGAATTACTTGTGCAAATGAGCCTCATGGAATTTACTGTAAATAAGAGGAATGGGCTTCTAATAATTATTATTTTAATATTGATATCAAGTTTTAAGACAGTGTATTCTAGAAACGATCCCATATTTGACAACACTTCATCATTTTTTAAATCTGTAAGTATTTTGGGTCTTGTTTTTGTTTCTCTAATTTTGTTTTGCACGATTGTTTAATAGCAGTAATGTTACTTCCTTTCCATTACCTGCACAATATAATGCGACAATCGTTTATGGATCTGTTTGATTTCAGTAGGCCTACATATATATGAAAGCTTTTTATAAGCATCACATCATTAGAAATTCATTAATATGAGTCTCCTCGAACTAGCTGTACTTATAAACCATAACTAACATGAATTAAATGGAAATAAGCAATTAGTCTGTTTGTTGTTAGGTTGTGGACACCAGTGCATCCCCTACACTGAGCAGACTGCTGACAGCAGGATTAAATCGTGGTGGTAGTCTGAAATCAGATCGCAGTTCAAATTCAGTGGATTCTTCTAATAGTACCATTGGAGTGGATAACCTTTGTGCCGAGATGAATAACCTGATGCATGATTATGAGGTTGTCAGTAGGATTGCAGATCTTGTGTCTACACTGAAAGGCAGCTATAAGGTATGTTCAGTAGAAGAGAGAATGTCTTGCTAATTGTGCATGAGCTAACAAACTTTCAGCTACCATCTAGTATAGTGTACTCCGGATTCTTCGGGCTAATGAAGGGAAGAACCTGTACAAAAAATCGAGAAACACAGAAAATCCAGTTTCATAAAAATGTATTGGCATCAGAAAAGGATACATACAGTAAAATTCTGCTGAAGTGAGTACGAAAGATAGGGAGAACCCTATTGTAATGTCAGGTTTTTCTTTAATGCCCCTCGGAAATTGCTATATCCTTCACTTACAGCAAGAACCCTTTCACTGATTCATCTATTATTACGAGTAAATTAGGGCATGTTATTTTTCTGTTATTGATATTTATAAAATCCATCGTTTATACTGAATACAGCCTGTATTGATCTCTCGCCATGTGTATGAACAGGCCTCTTGCAGACATTCGAAGGTACTGTTGACGTTTAATAATAATGTGGCTGGACAGCATTTGTTAACTTCTCAAAAATTAAGACTGAAGTAAACAATTACAGATTATGAATCTCATTGTTCGTTTTAATTGAACATAAAAATATGTAGTATTGACTAGGGGGATTAGAATAGTTTTTGTACAATTTTGTAAGTATGAAGTAAACGATCATTGAATTTTAATATTAGGTACTGAATTAAATAAGAATGTGATACTTCTCATGATACGGCAGTGTAGATCACTGATATCAGATGTCAGGTTATATACTCTCGCGTGTGGTTAAATTTCAGAAAGCTTATTCCCATGTAAATTTACAGTGAAAAGGTTATCATTACACTACACGGGGCTTGAAATGTGTTTTCATAATACATGCACAGTAAAGTTAGGTTAGGTGACCCTGTTTGAAAAAAAATAATTGTAATGTTACCTTCCACGTCAGGTCAGGTATATCCTGCTACCATATGTGACTGTCTGGCTGAGGGTTGGGCAGCTGTTGCCAAACCTGACAAACTAAGGGAGAACCAATGGCTATGGGCAGAGGAGTTCACCCTTAGGGGGCTTATTGAAGCCATTGTATAGGAAATGACACACACATTCAACTGGAAGCTTCTGCCTTGTAGATGTGGCAGGGGACTGCTAAAGGCTAAGGGAGATAACACTGACAGAAAATCTTCTCTAACGTTAGGCCTAGCAATTCAGTTGCAGAGTTACTGCAATCGCTTTCATCACTTATACGAGCCTCGGATGCAAACAAAGAACTCGGAGTAAACAACAGCACCCGCAGAACCTCGCCAGGTATGATGGCTTACAGCCTGATGATGGGCCAAGCCTTGCGATTGTGCAACAACCTCCGAGAGGACAATGCACTCGAATAGGAACAATCAGTGTACTGAGTTTGACTGGAAAATATGAGGAATTAGTGGACATCATGGAGAGAAGGAAAATATCAATCCTAGGAATGAGTGAAACTAAATGGAAAGGTAAAGGGAAGAAAGAGTTGAGGAAAAACTATACCTTCTACTGGAATGGTAACAACAGAGAGATTACAAATGGAGTAGGATTGATATTGTCTAAGAGGTTAGATGTTACCTATTACAGAGATCCAGTACATCAATGAGAGGATTATAAAGGCAACAGTTCTGATTGGGAAAGAGAAGCTGACACTGGTGCAAGTGTGTGCCCCTCAGACGGGTTGCAGTCAAGATGAAAAGAACAAGTTTCTCGAACACCTAGACGAGACCATTACTGAAGAGAGGGCAGTCATCATCAGGGACCTCAACGCACAGCTCAGGACAGACAGGAATGGCTATGAGAAGGTGATGGGACCACATAGCTGTGGGAGAAGGAAATCAGAAGGGGAACATCTCCTAGACTTCTGCATAAGAAACTGTTTGGTAGTAAAAAACAGTTGGTTCAACAAAAGAGTCAGACACAAGATTACCCGTTACACCTGGGAGCTGGGATGGAAAGATCAAGACGGTTATTGACTATGTCAGTACAGATAAAGAAAGAAGTAAACTTGTGACTAACGTCAAGGTGATTCCAAATGAGAACCTCAATAGTGACCACTTATTAGTTACAGATCTGAAAGACATTAATGTACCAAAGATAACAACCAGGAAATTGCCTAAGGTGTGGGAACTACAACAGATTGGGAAAAGGACAAAATATCAGGACCATATAAGAGGACAACTGTCTTCAGAAGAAGTGGAGAGTGGTGATGCAGAGTGGACAAGATTTAAAAACACCTTGATAAAAGAAGCAATAGAGGTTCGCGGGAAGAAAAGTGTGAGAGTACGGGAAAAAGAGACCCCCCTGATGGAATGAAAGAGTAAGATCCTCAATAAAGGAAAGGAGGAGGAGGAGGAGGAGGAGGATGATTGAGGTTCTCATTTGGAATCACCTTGACATCAGTCACAAGTCTACTTCTTTCTTTATCTGTAATGACATAGTCAATGACTGTCTTGCTTATCCAGCTCCTGCTGGGTTGGGGTATTTATGGCACTTCTCCATCTTCCTTTTTCCTTCCACTATTCTTCTTCCATGATCTTATCCCAGTCTAAATTTCATCTTCTTACGCTTCTCTTCACTGATTCAATCCACCTTGTTCAAGGTCTTCCTCTTGCTCTCTTGCCTCGCACTTTGCCTCCAGCATCTGTCTTGGAATTCTATTCTCCTCCATCCTCTTTACATGTCCAAACCACCTTAGTTTATTCTTTTCAACTCTGTCACTTAGCTTTCCTATGCCAGAACATAGCACAAAAAGAACAAGACAGAGAAATCCAAGCTGAACAGGTGAGGGACAAGGGTAAGATTGGAGACCTCGAGCAAGTTTACCGGGACAAGAAATTGAGGGTTAAAAGAATAGTAGAAGAGGAGAAGATAAAGTGCTGGGAGAAATTTACTCAAAAACTGAAGGAAGACAGCAATTAAAAAAAAAAAAAAAAAAAAAAAAACAAAACTGGACAAGTTTAGGAATGATGTGGTTAGGAAGGAAGCTGGGATTGTTACATCATTGTTAGATCGGGTCAGCATGTCCAGACTGAGGTGGTTTGGGCATGTAATGAGGATGGAGCCAACAAGGACAGTATATGTTAATGTGGAGAGACATGTGACAGGGTAATGGGTGGTGGGAAGACCAAGAACCCACTAGATGGACATCATAAAGATTGCAGATCGGGGAAGGACACTGGAGGACGTCATTAACAACAGAACGTATCTCAATAAGACAGAATGGAAGATGCTCGACGACAGTACCCGGGAGACTGGAACTGTAAAATGATGATGATGATGATGATGATGATGATGATGATGATTGTGACGACTTACCTTCCAATAAAAGATAAGTGGTAAGTAACACTCACCCTTCCCTCTATGGGGTCGAATCTCTGATCATATTACATTCAGCTAGCACACCTCTCCTAATTTACTCCAATCATAACAGATTTCTGTAAGGGAGACTATTCTTTTCACACCAAATGTAACAATGTTCATTGGTTTTTATTTGTTTGTTTGTATTTACTTCAAGCCAGTTGTATAGAGAAGCAGTAAGGGCTGGGTACTGTCGGGTGTCAAGTTTGTTTGGTGAACGTTTGCCAAAGAAGCCTCTGGAGTGATACTATTTTGGAAAAAAAATGGAACTGAACATGCGCGTTTTCTGAGTACTGTATCAGACTTATTTAAATGTAAGAATTTCATTTACTATCTTCCAGTATCAGACTTAGAAAATGCTGTAAGTAACAAGTAAGCATCTATATAGAAAACATCTGCGAAAAGTTTTGAACAAACTGATTGCTGCTTCACACCAATTGTAATGTGTGTACGTCTCTCCCCCACCATATGACTTGTACAAAAGTTGGATATAATGACAATCTGCTATAGTGAGTAAATTTATTGCCTTATGAATTCTCATTATAACGGACTTCTAAACAACACAAGAGAGTTTATTTCAAAAATAACTCAAATTGCCAAAAGCCTACCCTAGTTCACCAACTTTTCCTTTTCTAAGATAAATAATCCACACATAAAGAATCGGGAGTACATTCTTAACAATCAGTCAGTCAATGTCTAAAGGCAATGCCTTGTCGATTCAACCACTTCTTAACAAATTAATAAATCAAGTTATGCTGCATTTTGAGTCTTTAGCACTTGATGTCATGACAGCTTTGTGCAACTAGCAAGAAAATTCGTGAAAGCTGTAATTGGGTTTTTTTTTCTCAAAATACAATTTTCTTAATAGCAACAGTCAATAATTAATATCTTCTAAAGTATTGCAACTAGAAGGATGAACTCTCTTTTTTTTTTTTTTTTACACTAGAACTGCGACAGTTTGGCTCACTCCTAGAACCTTGGCTGGGTCACTTCCTGGCACCAGAATCACTTTCACATGGCTTCTAAGCCACGTTGGGATTGCGGGAAATGAACTTGCGGTTGAAGCTGCAAAGGAAGTGGTACTTTAACCTCCAAGACCTATGAATGTACCTGCTGAAGATATTTGTTCTCAGCTACATTGAACCATCTTGGCATCCTGGGAATCGGAGTGGCTAGCTATCCGAACTCACAACAAGTTGAGAGCAATTAAGAAGACAACTACCATGTGATGGTCCTCTTTCCAGCCTTCATGGAGAGAGGCCAAAGTCTTGTGTAGACTGAGGATTAAGTCATGAACGATCTACACACTCTTATCTCCTGACAGGTGTCGATTTCACCGTGGTCCACATTCTCACAGAGTATGCCGATCTCTCTGGTCTAAGACGGAGCCTTAGCCTGCAGGAAACACTCGAACACACATTAGCCGATGACATGACTACTGCTGATCTTGTTATCCACTTTATGTGTGACAGTGGATTAATTAAGGGTATGTAAATTGAAAGTGTTCTGTTACTCAGGGAACTTGTGTTCCCTTGTGATTCATTAGTGATTTTTCGACTTAATTCAATACTTTTCTTTTTTTGTACTTCGTTCCGAAATTCCTTCATTGAATACATAATTTTGCTTTATTTTAAATTCCTTTTCCACTTAATTTGTTCAGAGAGGATGATTATCTAGTTGTATTTCCTCTTAAAATAAAAATCACCACCACCACCACCACCACCACTTTTTACGTGACTTTCGATTAAGAAATGGAGTTATTGATCACTAAACATTAAATTCTTGAGGATTATAACATATTTATTTAGTATCAAACAGTAAATGAAAACTTACCCCGAAGTATAGGACAAATTTCAAATGTGGGTTGCTGCCTTTACAGTCTGCTGTCACATGAGGGACATTTGTAGTAGTCTTTGGCTGTTCATTTGCTTCAAACAGTTTTTCTGTAGGCAGGACACTTCACAAATTACTTGTTTCCAGTGCAGTTAGTCTTGACGGTGAGTGTGTTTCTCTTGTCTGTCGGGGATTTCTTCAGGAACGTTAGCTAATGTTTACCACCCTCCTGCTGCATAAGTTTCAGCTACTTCCTCTTCCTACTGCAGAATGAGTTCTCTACACTTACGTTTAGTTTTGTGTAGTGCATTGTACATCGCCCACAAAGTTATTCCTGCCAAATCCAATAAATTGTAAAAAGTGTGAATTGGCCATTGCCTGGATGGTGTTTTTGCTGAGTACTTACAGGACATTTGATTAACCATATCAACTCCATATTCAGATCCATTATAAAAAGTTGCAGTGTCTGGTTTCTTCTTTTCATCACTCTCAATTTAAACATCTGGTGCATAGTACTTAGAACGAGAACATTTTTGTTCATTAATAGTGTAGCATCATTGGTCTTCAGCATTGCTGTGGTATACAACTTTTCCTTTGCCTCTTTTTTTTTTGACAAAGACTGGCAGGAGCTCTGTTCATAGTACCGACAAGGGTAATTGAATTGGTTAGAGACAAGGAGGTAAAGAAACTGTTGCATGTGGTATTTCTTCCTTTGTACATGTAAGATCCCATCAGTTTCTTTACCACAAAGTCACCAAGGCATTTACAATTGAGGCTAGTGCCATCCCTTCCAAGATAAGGGAAAGCATCCACGACATACTTCAACATACTTCTGTAGTTATCCATCTGGTTTTGAGGCCATGAACTGTGTAAATCTGCAGTTACGTTTAGAAGAAAAGAGTTGCTCATCAGTAATTATATATGGCACTGGTGTGTAGCTACATTGTGTGTTTGCAATGAAATTGTATCAAATCAAACTTATCTTATGTTGTCCTTTTGGATCTTGTAGATTTAACATCAAATCTCAAAAATCACATTATTTCTCCGAATCTGTCACGTGCCATCGTTGCCTTTGCAAAAGGAACATCCCACTTCACTGACCATAGCCAATCCAGTTCTAATCTCTTCACTCCTATGGCACCACGGATGTACAGTATTCTAAAAATGCTTCTATTTCTTCAATTTTCAAATCCTCTGTCTCAGTTGACGCCACAGTATCTTTCAGCATTTTGTCAGTGATCATCGGACACCAGGCACAGATACAAGTCTCATTCACGTTGTATTTTACATGTGGAGTGAGGCCATGGTGATCTTTGTAAACATTGTGGTGTGAATGTCGACCAACTATGGCATCATTCACTGCCCCAACTATCCAGGTCATTGTATCTGAGGCAGTATCTGAATTAATGTGTTTCTTCATCAGACGTAATGTTCAAAGGTTCATCCTCCAATTCATGGTCCGAAATGTTATTTAGGTTGTTAATAATATCTTGCTCTTTCATAAAAATAGTTTTGTTGCTCCTACAACTTGCTAGAAAAGTTGCACATTGATACTGTACTGACACAGGGTGCAATTGTTGAGGAAGTAGGAAGAAACAAGACACATAAAATATAAAGTTGAACAAACTGATATATTGCTATCACTGATGGGTTAAATTTGACCCAGTCACGGTTCTAGGTATATGCAGATTTTTCTCTTAATGGGTTGTCCCCCAGAAATATGAAATTACGTGTGGAGGTTTATTACAGTTATTGATGAAAAGTTATAAAAATTAAGGATCCCAAGTAAAATAAAAAGAACAATATAAACGAAAGAATTAGTGAATATTCCAGTAAAGACCCAGCCACGGTTCTAGTGTTAAAATGCTCAATCTATATATATAAAATAGCTTGTCCTGACTGACTGACTGACTGACTGACTGACTGATTCATCATCGCCGAGCCAAAACTACTGGACATAATGAAATGAAATTTTGGGGATACATTCATATTAAGATGTAGGTGCTCGCTAAGAGAGGATTTTTGGATTTTCCGTTGCTAAGGGGGTGAAAACGGGGGGTGAAGTTTTAAAATGAGTGCACCTATATCTCAAAACTTTAAAAGTTTACAAATGTAAAAATTGGTATTTAGAATCTTCTTTGAAAATAAGGAAACACGTATTTTTTTGTTTTCAGAAAATCCCAATAGGAGGGGTGAAAAAGGGTGAAAATGGGGGAAAATGTGTTGAATGCCTTTAATCAGGATACCGGTACTTATATCTCAGAAACTGAAGATATTACAGACCTGAAAATTGGCACTTTTGATCTCTTTTAAAAATAAAGAAACACGTATTTTTTTGTTTTTGGAAAATCTAATTAATGGGAGGGTGAAAAGAGGGTGAATTTTTAAAATTAGTGAATCTATATCTCCAAACTTTTAAAGTTTGCAGATGTAAAAATTGGTATTTAGAATCTTCATTAAAAATAAAGAAACACGTACTTTTTTGTTTTCGGAAAATCGCAATAGGAGGTTGAAAAGGGGTGAAAAAGGGGTTGAATGCCTTTAATGAGGCTACTTATATCTCAGAAACTGAAGATATTATAGACCTGAAAATTGGTGTTTGGGATCTCCTTTAAAAATAAAGAAACACGTATTTTTTTGTTTCTGGAAAACCCAATTAAGGGGGTAAAAAAGGGGTAATATTTTAAAATGAGTGTATTTATATCTCAATACTTTTAAAGGTTATAGGTGTAAAAATAGGTATTTAGAATCTCCATTAAATGTAAAGGAACACGTATATTTTGTTTTCAGAAAATCCTAATAGGAAGGGTGGAAAAGGTTGAAAAAAGGGTCGAATGCATTTCATGAGTCTACTTATATTTCAGAACCTGAAGATATTACAGACCTGAAAATTGGTGTTGGGGATCTCCTTTAAAAATAAATAAACACGTATTTTTTGTTTGTGGAAAATACAATTAATGGGGGGGGGGGGGTGAAAAGGGGGTGATTTTTTAAAATGAGTGTATCTATATCTCAAAACTTTTTAAGTTTATAGATGTAAAAATTGGTATTTAGAATCTCCTTTATAAATAAGGAAACACGTATTCTTTTGTTTTCGGAAAATCCCAATGGGAAGGGTGTAAAAGGGTGAATAATGGGTTGAATGCCTTTCATGAGGATACTTATATTTCTGAAAATGAAGATATTGCAGACCTGAAAATTGGTATTTTGGATCTACTTTAAAAGTAAAGAAACGGGTATTTTTTCGTTTTTGGAAAATCCAAATATTGGGAGGTGAAAACGGGGGTGAATTTTTTAAAATGAGTGTGTCTACATCTAAAAACTTTAAAATTTACAGATGTAAAAATTGGTGGTTAGAATCTCCTCTAAAAATAAAGGAACACGTATTTTTTTGTTTCCAGTAAGTCCTAATAGGAGGGGTGTAAAAGGGTGAAAAATGGGTTGAATGCCTTTAATGAGGATGCACATATCTCAGAAACGAAAGATATTACAGAACTGATAATTCGCATATGGGATCTCCTTTAAAAATAAAGAAACACATATTTTTTAGTTTTTGGAAAAGCCAATTAATGGCGGTTAAACAGGAGTGACAAATTGGGGTGAATTTTTTGAAAGACTATACCTACAGAATATCTTGGAATCGTAAAATGTTACAGACGTAAAAAGTGGGTGTAAATCTCCTGTAAATGTAAAGAAATATAGGTTATTTGTTTTTGGAAACTCTACTTAAGGGGAACCCAAAAGGGGTGAAATTTAAAAATGAGAATTTTTACGGATATCTAAAAAACTTAACATGTTACAGAAGTGAAAAATGGTATTTTTTATCTCTGTTAAACATAAAGAAAAGTGTATTTTTAGTTTTCGGAAATACCACTTGGGTGGAGGGGGGGGGGTAAAAGTGACTGAAAATGGTGATGAATTCTTTTAATTAGGCTACTGATATCTCAAAAATGAAGATGTTACAGAAGTGAAATTTGATATTTGCAATCTGCTTTAAAAGTAAAGAAACACGTATTCTCGGAAAAACCAATGAAGGGGGGGGGGGGGGGGGGAGGGTGAAAGAATTGAAACATTAGTTGACTTAATTGTATGAGAATACATACATCTAATACTAAAGTTGTTACAGACGTGAAAATTCGTATTTGGATCTCTTTTAAAAACAAAGGAAAAGGCGTTTTGGTGGGGAAACATCTTGGAGGGCGGGAGTGTAAAGGAGTTGAATTCCTTTCATGAGGACACATAAATCAAAAACTGAAGAAGTTAGAGTCGTGATAATTGGTATTTAGAAGATCCTTTACTATTAAAGAAACAAGTATTTTTTTGCGGGAAAATTCATTTAGGGGGAGGAGAGATTATTGTGAAATGAAGTGAAAAAAAGTAAATTATTTTTATGTGGATACTTATATCTCAAAACTGAAGGTAATAGACGTGAACATTGGTGTTTGGAATCTCCCTTAAACATAAAGAAACAAGCATCCTTTTAATTCTTTTTCGGGGGGGGGGGGGGGGGTGGCTGTAAATAAACTTAACGGCGGTGGGGTATAGAAGGAGGTGGTCTCACACCAATTGATTTTACTGTTATTAATGTACTTATAAGGATCCTCCGTTGCTCAGGCGGCAGCGCGCCGGCCTCTCACAGCTGGGTTCCGTGGTTCAAATCCCGGTCACTCCATGTGGCATTCGTGCTGGTCAAAACGGAGGCGGGACAGGTTTTTCTCCGGATACTCCGGTTTTCCCTGTCATCAGCCATTCCAGCAACACATAATAATAATAATAATAATAATAATAATAATAATAATAATAATAATAATAATAATATTCCGGACCGTCGTCAAATTGCGGACTGCGATGGAAACGGCTCCTGGACGGGTAATGACTAAGAATGCAGTCCGGTCGCGGGTTCAGTGCCGCCAAGGCACCCAGTATGACAGCACGCCGGATCTCCTGAAGGATTATATCCGTATTAAAAATATTATAGGAAAAGGTGGCAAAGATTTACGGACCCAACTGACCTGGAAGAATACCTGAGCCTAACCAGGGAAGTACGAAATCGATTGCTGGAAAGGAAGATTTAAAAATGGGAGGAAACGTGCCGTAAATTAATAGATCGGGAATTTTGGTGGATTCTCGCAGAGAACGAGTCAGATCGCGAATTTCGGCGGATTATATATCTAAAACAATAAGCATTCAATTATAAATTTCAGTATAATACCGTAGCGAAGCACGGGTATCTTGCTAGTATCTTATAAATATAAAATTTATAATTTCCAATAATGGACCATTTATATTGGAATTATTACAGTATCTTATGTCAATTTAAGAACGACAAAAATTCAACTTTAGGTTCTTTTCTACACAACAGGTTACACATGTAAAGGAGATATGTATTTGACTCTGTCAATTACAACTGTAGGTTATTCTATTCTGTATTAACAATTTGACCCCCCTCTCCTGCCTCTCTTTCTCAAAAGCCTTAGGTGAGTGGTTGGATCCTAGGACCATGATGACCTTCAGTATCCATACGAATCATGATTTTCAGCAGGATAGTGTGTTTTCTATCCTATCCTGGAACACATTTCCCAGCTCTATGTCCCATTAATTCATCAGTAATGATACTGACAATAAGACCTCATTCTCACATTGGACCTGTCATAATGTCTCTAGCTTCTAAATAAAACAACTGGAATCTATAACTAGTTTTAGAGGATAAATTCTGTTAAAGCAGTTATTAGGTATAAGGCAAATATGCCTACCTTCAGAAATTTGAACATTAATTCCCCATTCTCATGAAAAGTACTTTAACAAATTCATTTACTCTCAGTTGCTGAGTTCTACGGCCGAGATGTTTACCTTTCCGCTTGACTAAAGATCCCAGCAACGAACAGTATGACACCTCACACTGGAGGAAATCACAGAAGCAGGTCTCTTAGTTACAACTGGAATGTATTCTTCCAGGCGCTTGTTGTTAGGCCCCTTTTAAACAACAAGCATCATCATGTATTTTTCCGTGCAAGGTCATAGTTGAGTGACTTTAAATAACCAATTGATTTTATTTTCAGGATCTGACTGTCGAGAACATTCGTCGCATCTTAAATACAATTCAGAGTTCAATCCAGCAGAAGGATGAAGAAATGGCATGGGTTGACTCGTGCTGCCTGCAGCTTGCTGTACGTGGCAAATCCAACAAAGAAGAGACATATACATTCCAAACAGATAATCCTTCTGTTAAAAAGGAATGGATAACAGGTACTAGAATAGTTAAGGTGGAATTAATTACGATGTTTACAAGCATTTCTGTTATGAGCAGCTGTTTAAAAATATGCACCAGGAAGCTTATAGCCACTAATAATGTAGTTGGATCAAATGTAAGCTTATTTCTTCCTAGGGTATATATTCATATTTCTGCTAAGTACTTCTGAAGGAGAAAGACTATGTGAATTATATAGAGGAAAAATTAAGAATCTACCTTATCAGATATTTCTAAGGTAGAAGATATTTTAGAATCTTCCACATTTAATGGAATAAGGCTCCCTTGTAGTTGTGCTATCACTTTCCCTCTAAAATAGTGTCATAATTTAAATTCCTTTCGCTGGACCACCTTTCTATAAACTATGTATGGAATTTACACTGTTGTTGCAGATGGCATAAAATATGTCTTGTAGCATTTCCTACCTGAAGTCCTATATCACTTTTCTTTCTTTCTTTCTTTCTTTCTTTCTTTCTTTCTTTCTTGTCTTCATCTGATGGATCAGAAGTTTGTTTTTCACACTCCAGATTCCCTTTTAGCACTTTTTAAAAAAAAAAATTAAATTTTTCATCCTTGAGAAACTAATTTCTTTCTCTCTTTGCATAGCGTTTGTCCTTCCTCATGTGTTTTAAGCTTCCGATACAGAAAGAGTTTTGAATAGCCTTGATCTCTCTTTTCATCATTCTTAAGTTCTCATAGGCCTTTCCTATCCCATCGTCGCCATAAGACCTATTTGTTTTGGTGTGACATAAAGCAAGATTGAAAAAAATGGAATTACTTTGGTATTGACGAACATTTGACCAGCTTGGTTGTCAGTCATCATGTTTCAAACTTTACATCTCAACTGTACCATGCTGAGATTGATGCTTTCATGATCCAGAATAATAGATACAATATTCTTTGAATTTATGCTGTATGAAAGAGATAAACTGCAGGTGAACTGTTCATTTCACAAAGCCTTTGCTCCTCTTCCTCAGAAGTAATCTCAACAAACCAGAACTGTTCTAATACTATTGATGAAGTAGTACTCTTGTTCATCACCAGATGGCTCACAGTGGTCTGTCATATTCGTAGAATTATTTTTTCACCAAGCATGATGTTTTCTTGACCATAAGTTAGAAAAATAGAAAATAACAAGGTTATCTTTTTTTTTTTTTTTTTTTTGACAATTTGTTTTACATCGTACCGACACAGATAGGTCTTATGGTGACGAGATAGGAAAGGTCTGGGAGTGGGAAGGAAGCGGCCATGGCCTTAAGTAAGGTATAGCCCGTTGCCTACGCTATAATACAAGGCCTTGAAATGCACTCATGGAAACGGGTGGGATCCTAGTTCACCATTCAGCTGCTAGGATTGCTTCCTTGCCCCCTTGTATTCACATGGCCGTATACTGTATGTCAATAAGTAAATTATATCCTAAATAAAAAAAACTGAATATTTTTGCGAGTATTGACAGTACTTTATTTATAGAGCTGTGCTGCATTGGCTTGGATATGTCATTGAAGTTTCAAAACTTTCCTTTTGAGGGGCTTCTTATCAAGTTTCAACACTTTCTCTCTTCTACTTGAGTGACTCGAAGCAATGTTGTCTAATAGAGGTCTCAGAAATTTTCATAGTAAAAGGGAGGTGGTTTGTCGTCTTTAAACTTTCTACACTTAATTTCACTGCTGAACATGTCTTTCGAGAAAAAAAAAAAGTACACCTTTTTGTAACTCTCTTCGGGGCAAGTACTGCGTAGTGGAGGTGATAAATTCCATCGTTCACTGCAGAAGTGCCACAGACGATGATTTTAGGTATCTGAGGGCTCCTCGATCTTGAAAACGAATAAGACACAATGTTGGACTTGAGTAGCTGGAGAAGAGAGATGTTCTAAACAGCCTTTACAGTCTGTTTGTTCTTTTGCCACACGAACCATAATGTCATTGTATTCTGCTTGATGCCTTAGATAACTGAAGAAGAGCTCTATGTCATCGCTTGTTAGGTTCTTCGTCAGTGCATAATGCAAATGTATACTTACGAGGTATTTTACGCAGGTCACAGTGGATTGGGTAGTCAAGATCTATGCCTGATATATTTTCCTCATGACTGTTTTTTACTTTCTCTGAATGCATTAGAATTCTTAATATATGACAGGAAATCATTATTTAACCAACTGAGATGTTCATCTTCAGTACTAAAAGATGCTCGTTTGTTCTCATTCCTGGAATATGTCCCACGTGAGGTGTTCCAGATCTCATGTGCATCGAAGAATTTCATAAAATGCTCCATAAAACAATAATGGTTTATTTTAAACTGTATTTAATGCTCTTGGGACAAACCACCTCCATACTTTTCAAACCAGAGATTGTTTCAGGGGAAAATACAATATTTTTAGCTCTTGCTACATTCATTTTCTCCAAATTTGTTGGACAAATTATTTTTCTGGTTGGTTTCCCATACCTGCCAACCCTTCCGATTTACCCGGAAACTTTCTGGTTTTAACTCATTCTTCCGATTTTCCGATTTATTTTTACTTCCGATTTTTTACTAATATAAACTCTAGTACGACCAATACTCTTCCTCTAGAATAAAGGATAAGTTCTTATGTGCTTGTGTAATTTACGAAACCTCATTTTCAAGCGTATTTATTTGATACTTTATTTCGTGAGTCTTTCTTCCGTTGCCTTCATGTATCATGTTTCCCGTTCACCACAGCAACGTGTGTGCTTGATTCAGCTGGGGATTCGGGGCGGTGATTGTCCTGCAAGCAAGCGGGCGCTAACAACTCAGTTAATCGGAACGAAAGAATGAGTTTGTTATTGTGTTGTTCGCGCACTGTTGACATTGTTTCTGTGCATAGTTTTGTCGGAGTTTAGGCCACATGTTTTTTCTTGCATTTCTATGCTTTCTCCCTCTGTCAAAGTCGCATGTTAATAATGTATGGGACATATTTAATTGTTTTGTGTGTGGTAGTTTCGCGTATTTAAGTGCATAATTTTAATGAGTTGAATATTTTTAAGGGGGTTGTGTCGGTGACAGTTTCTGGCGTTTTCTTTTCTCGTTTTGGCCAAAATATATAACAAAAGTTACCTCCAAGTGTTCAGAGATATCTATAAATTTCCATCCATTTTACAGTCTGATAAAGGAAACTACCGCATTTTCTCGCGTAACTAACGTCCTTGCATAATTTACGCATCCCAATATTTTTGGGTCCAAAGTGGAGAAAGATGATTACGTATTTGACGTAACCACAACTTCGAACATCCATCACTTAGCTCCAGATGTGTTTCAAAATAAAGATGTCAACTACTCAAGTAGCAGGCTTCCTATTGCGAAAGCGGGCATTCCAAACACAGGGCAACGTGCTGTTATTAGTCGTCAGGAAATCCCACTGCACTAGTTTCACAAGTGTTTCGGGTACGGGACATTCTGTGATCTCAAAATTGTTTGTCAGTCCACAGTATTGGAGTAATACTGCGTCATACAAACTCGCGGTGATCAGTTACGCCGAAACATAGGGAATGGAGCAGCGGGCAGCAAGTATTCAGTGTCCAAATGAAACGTGCGCTACCGCAGTAACAGAAGTGCACTTCAAGTGGCTAAGTCTCGCAAAGCTTTTTGCGGACCAAAAAGCGGCAAGTTTCCGCATGTAGAGGATTATCTGCTTAAATATATGATTTTGTTACGTGATGTTGGATAAGCTGTTTCTCACGAAATGCTGTATTTTAAAGAATGAGAAATAGTCGCGGCACATGGAATCAGTGTCTCCGATTTTAAGGTTAGCTGAGGCTTGATTAATTTTATGAAGAGAAATGGACTTTCTCTTCGATGAAGAACAACGTTATGCACAAAAAAATGACGAATGATTTCAACCATTTTCATCGCTTTGTGATTGAGAAGGAATATTTAATCTCCCTTATAGGAACCGCAGGTCGGACGCCAATCAGTTTCCATATGCCACAAAGTCAAACAGTCGATAAGAAAGGAACATACAGTGTTATCGCACGCGCTACCGGAAGCAAAAAACAATGATGTACCGGTACAGCAATGCTTGCTGTAACAGCTGATGGCAGAAAGATTGCACCTTACATTGTTCTAAAACGAAAAACCATGCCTAAAGCAAAATTTCCATGAGTGATCCACGTTCGTATTCAAGAAAAGGGGTGAATGGACACGTCACTCGTACAAGATTGGATACGAATGGTTTGGGATAATGTAGCAGGGTCCCTCCTTCGATGCCCGGCCCTTCTCGTATTGTATTGGACAGTTTTCTTTCTTGCCGGTATATCATTCAGGTCGTATTGTCAGCTCGTAATGAGAAGAATATTTTCTAGTGTTGGTACTTCAAACCCACGTGTCTAACTTACCTGATATACCCTATTTGACTTTTCAGAAAAAGAAATATCTCACGCTGGAATTTTACGTCAAATGACGATAACCGCAAATGAGTTGAACAGTTGTATTTATATTATATTTGATGTATCTTTAAATGTAAATGAATTGTAAATAATTTGCAAGGATATGAATTCCTTGAATAATTTACGCATCCAAAGTTTTCGCCTGTATTTTTCGTCAAAAATGTGCATTAATTACGCGAGAAAATACGATATTATGCATTTTGTTGTGTGTGTCGGTGTGACATAAATATTATTATTTGTATATAAGTGTCACTGAGAATGATGGGTACATTTTCTTGTAACCATTTTTATGTTTTCTTAGATTAAGATTTTAAATTTAATGGCCAGTTCGCATTGTAACTGTAGATATGTATGCCTTTTATCCTGACCTTTTTCACGTAGATTGTGGTGGAATATATGCGATGAAATCGAAGAATTTAAAAAATCTTCCTGTTTTTGGTTTCTAAAAGTTGGCAGGTATGGTTTCCTAATTTTAGATTTCTGAGTTTGAAGAGGCCTCTCAAATGATCGCCGGTCACGGTAGCATTGTTTACAAAAAAGTCCAGTGACAAATTTTGGGATCGGCCAATTCTTATGTCGTAACTCGGATCAATACTTAGGAACAGAGGCCTAATTTCATCAGATGGAAGTTATATCTCATGCGTAATACTTCCTCTATATAATGTTTCGGACATTGAACATTCACTGGAAACTTGTGAAATGAAATTCCATTACCTTTAATTTCTCATGATTAAACCATGACTGGAACTGCGGATGCTTAACATCAGACGAATACATAATACATTCACACCAACTTGGTTAATAAACATGTTTAAAGGCGCGAACCTGGTAGTCAGGGGGCAAGAAAGTGATCCTAGCGGCCCAGCATTGAACTTCAGTGTGACCACTTCGATAGCGTTTTGCGGGCTCTATTTCCAGGCCTTGTATTATAATGTAGGCAACGGTATAGCCCCAGCATTTGCCTGGTGTGAAAATGGGAAACCACGGTAAACCATATTCAGGGCTGCCAACAGTGGGGCTCGAACCCGCTATCTCCCAGATGCACGCCCCTAACCACACGGCCAACTCACCCGGCAACAAAGTTGTCATCCTGGTTGCAAAAATGACAACACTTCCTGGAACACGGCTATCCCTTCTGAAGCAATGAGTTTTTTGTATGGCCAGGTTATTATACATGGTTAGTCTGAGGTATTCTTCTTCAGTATTCCTGCTCCTATAATTCTGTGTGTGTTTTGGGAGTAAGGTGACAAGCTGCTTGACTATGCTGGATGTTCCAAGCTGTCAGTGGAGAAATGGCGTGTAATGACATTAGTAGACGATTAAACATGTGCGGAGCTTTTACAGGTGGGAAAGATCATGATATGAAGCTAAAGTTGGAATTCAAGAGGGCAGATTGAGTCAAATATTCATTTATAGTAAGAGGAGTTAGGGAATGGAATAATTTATCAAGGGAAATGTTTTATAAATTTCTAAGTTTTGAAATCATTTAAGAAAGACTAGTTAAACAATTGATATTACACACGATAAATTTCATATTTGAGCTCATATTACAAGTGTTCTGTTGACCATATTGAAGTTCAATTATTAAATGTTAAACATCAATTTATTGAAACCACCTATTCAATACTGGTTGAGTCTTTACGACTATAACAATGTCATTACATTAAGTTTGAGTATGGTACATGTTTCGCCTGGCATTGAGGCATCATCGCCCATTAATTCTATCTCCAAGTCAGAACTCTGAGTGGATGCTATTTTAGGATTAATCATAGTCAATATAATTTATATAACAGTGCAAAGGAGTGATCAAGCCGTCCATGTTTTAAAGTTCTAATGTGACATTCGACTCATGTTCACATTTAATGGAAATATATTGACTGTTAACTTTCATAATGTCGGTAATGAGAATGGTTTGATGCAATTGGGATTAATCATCTGTACATTTTTACAACTTATTGGAGATTAACATGTGCTAGAACTATTCTTAAAAACTATTTTTACACAATTTACATAATATATTCAAACTTATGGTACATTTTGCAACTGAACTGGTCGAACTTGTCTTGAAGTTTCAATGGGATGTCTTACTCATATCCTGTTACATGGAGAAAATGCTGATACTGGGATAGCATTGTAGTCTATTGAAGTCGTAGCATTTAAATATTCTTTATATATTTGTAGGAAATTGAAACATGTTCAGCTTATATGGTTTTTTTGGGGAGGTCTAAATATTCTATAGATCAGCATCACTTCTTAGAAGATTGAGCATCAATATTTGTGCCTTATAGTGGAATGGCAAGAATGCTGTTGGAGAGTTTAATCAAGATTTGTTAGATAACAGATTAATACATGACTGTATAAACTTGTTGTATGTTGTTTTGTTGTGGAGCTTTTTTGAGGTTATTCAGTGTAAGGTTGAAGAGCAATTCACTGGATTCTGGATGTAGTGTGTGGCTGGTGGGTGTGTTGAAGTCTGTGGAATAAAACAAAAGTGTACGAGTGCTATATTAGGATGATTTATTAGTTAGTAGATTTAATGTTCTTGAAACTTACCCTTTAGACTTTAGGAGGAGGTCCCGCCAGGCGAAACATGTACCATACTCAAACTTAATGTAATGACATTGTTATAGTCATAAAGACTCAACCAGTATTGAATAGGTGGTTTCAATAAATTAATGTTTAACATTTAATAATATGAGCCCATATTGTCATTAAGTATTAATTTGTGAAATCCTTAGATTAAATGTTCCACCTTTACAGTACCAGAAGTAGTCTTTATTAATAAGACTACATGAAAATATATTAATGGTACATGTTTTTTAGACATCCTCAGTCACTAACAAAAAACCATTAAACCATTAAAAATATGGTAAGGATACAATAAAGCCATTAGATAAAAAGTATGCATCTTAACGAACATTAATATAATGTGAATGTTGTTCAGTTTTAAGACTCAAGATTTGACAAGATGCCAACACGTCACGCTATAGAATGCTTGTCCTTGATTTTAAGGGTATGGGTGATTATTTCCTCCTCCCCCCACCAAATCTCCAGAGTTTCAGGGTGTTTGCTATCATAACATTGAGAGTTACGTGTACAAAACATCATGCCCATTAGTTGTTAGGATTTTACTCCTGAGGCGTTTTGAAAATCGTTTGACCAGTTTTCTCCATTATGGCTCCAAAACTTTGTTAACTGTCCATATTTATAGTGTCTGTTGATCGTTCGTGATTACAGTATGGATCCTGGGATGTATTTCATCCCTGCTGGTACTTTCCCATTTGTAGCTTGACTAAATTGCCCATATTCTACCTTTGTTTCATGGTCAGAATTACCTACCAAGAAATCAGAAGTTTAAGTCTAGTCATGATCATTTTCACTAGTGGAATCTCAACATTGTCATCATATCCAGGAGCAGTTTTTTCTTTCTCTCTTTTCACAATAGCATTAAGGATAAAACGGGAGAATATTCAGTGCTATAAGTAGAAAGTAGTATGTATATTATCCCAGTCTAGAAAGCCACGAATAACTGCCGAGAGGATTCGTCATGCTGACCACACGGCACCTTGCAATCTGCAGGCCTTCGGGTTGAGCAGTGGTCACTTGGTAGTCCAAGGCCCTTCAGGGCTCTATTACCATGGGGTTAGGTTAGTATGTATATTTCCTAAACATTTATCACAGTTCACCACACCTGGTCAACTGGAGATGATGATGATGATGATGATGATGATGATGATGATGATGATGATGATGATGATGCTATTACAGTTCTGATGTGTTTCAAGTTGACAGACTTTTTGTGTTTCTTCATTGTCTTAAGTGAATCTTGATTCATCTTTATTGTTCTGTAACGTGCCTTCTCTAATTGTTGTTTATAGAATTACGCTTGGCCCAGTTGGCGCTAGATCCAAACAACTCTCCTGCATGGGAGGTACCAGAACAGGAGCGACGTCCATCGACCAAGATGCCTTTGTTTGTGCGAGCTCAGCCTGTATACAAATCACAGCATCAAACCGAAGTAATAATACTTTTATAATGTTATAAGATTTTAGTGTGTATTGTCATGTGTATGTACACTTATGAGCAAAATGTGTGGTCCATATAAGAAGTTGTGATGCAGGTTGGTAATGAAATATCTAATAGCCCCACCTTCTCCATTGTCAACTTCCTTTTCCATCTTATGTGCTTCTAGCAGCACAATTGACAGCTTGCCTTCAAATAAAAGATAAGTGGTAAGTAACAACTTCCCTCTACAAGGTCGAATCTCTAATCATATTACATTGGGTTAGCACACCTCTCCTTATTTACTCCAATCATAAAAGATTTCGTTAAGGAAGGCTATTCATTTCACATGAAAAGTAACAATGTTCATTGGTTCATATTTGTCTGTACAGTAGAAGTCCGTTATAATGAGAACTTTGTTGTAACGACAGATTTTTTTCTGACCCTTGAAAATTCCTATATTAAACTGTGTTTTATCCTTCGGTTACAGCGAGATCCCTATCACTGATGTATCTGTTGTTATGAGCGATTAAGCGTACGTTATTATTTCCATTATTGAAATTTGTGCACTCCAGTGTCTATAATGAATGCAACCTTAGGTATACTTTTCTCGCTATGTGCACTATTATTATTATTATTATTATTATTATTATTGACGAAGACAATGGAATATGATTGGGAGCTATCACTATTAATGGGGCTTATGGAAGAAAGAAAATAGGACTAGCTGAATCAGCAAAGAGGATGCATTTGGATGTGACAGGAACTAATGATGTTGCATTTGATCCACACAACACCTGTCTGGTAGCTCACGAAATAATTCAAATTGCACTGAATGAAACCACATGTTTATTGTACACATAGATCACTTAAAACTAACAAATACATTAAGCCGAAACACACGTGTCTACTCGAGCTCCTCCATTTTTACACTCACTCCCATCATGCCACTCTCCACTTACTCAGAGTCCTTGACCAGTGCTGCCACTGTCCACATGCCAGGTGAAATAAAAAGAGCTAAGCAATCAAACAAATGATATTCAGGTAAGGGGAGATAATGATGAGGAGATTATAAAGTGTTCCTGCTGGGTGTTAGAAAGGGAAGGGCAGAGTGTGGTGTAGGACTGTTCTTCAGGAATAATATTGCTCGCAATATAGTTTCTGTTAGGCATGTAAATGAGCAAAGGTCACTGTCAGAGGCAGAACTTCACATGCCTTGATGAAGGCCATTGCGATTTGGCAGAAAGCTCGGCTTTATTAAATAAATATATATAGTGGCTTTAATCCAGTTACACATTTATTTCTTTATGTTAATACATTCTTTCCTCGCTCACTCTGACACTTTTCCAATCCAGGTCTTTTCCATCATGCTTAGAATGCTGTTGTAAGGATTGGAGCAATCTAGCAGTTCATAAACTTAACTTATATTTCTGTCACCTACTACTTTCAATAGCTCACTCAAGGTTGCAAGGTACTATAAGCTACTATGCATGTAGCTAACCATACAATACATACCTATATCCTGACTGCAATAACTTTACCCAGTCTTTCCAGATGTCAAATCTTCAATCCATTAACTGAGGTAAATTGTATTTTCTCCCTAATTTATATCATTCATTCATTCATTATCATTATAGACTGTTATGCCTTTCAGCGTTCAGTCTGAAGCCTCTCAGAATTTACTAAACGTCGCCACAATCCTCGATTTGCAACTAGTGTTGTGGCCTCATTTAGTTCTATACCTCTTATCTTTAAATCGTTAGAAACCGAGTCTAAACATCGTGGTCTTGGTCTCCCTCTACTTCTTTTACCCTCCATATCAGAGTCCATTATTCTCCTAGGTAACCTATCCTCCTCCATTCGCCTCACATGACCCCACCACCGAAGCCGGTTTATGCGTACAGCTTCATCCATCGAGTTCATTCCTAAATTAGCCTTTATCTCCTCATTCCGAGTACCCTCCTGCCATTGTTCCCACCTGTTTGTACCGGCAATCATTCTTGCTACTTTCATGTCTGTTACTTCTAATTTATGAATAAGATATCCTGAGTCCGCCCAGCTTTCGCTCCCGTAAAGCAAAGTTGGTCTGAAAACAGACCGATGTAAAGATAGTTTCTTCTGGGAGCTGACTTCCTTCTTACAGAATACTGCTGATCGCAACTGCGAGCTCACTGCATTAGCTTTACTACACCTTGATTCAATCTCACTTACTATATTACCATCCTGGGAGAACACACAACCTAAATACTTGAAATTATCGACCTGTTCTAGCTTTGTATCACCCTGACCACGATGTCACTCAATGCTTCATAAAACTTGTCAACTTCATCCTCATCTGCACCCTCACATGGTGAATACACGGACACAGTTCTTGTCCTAATTCCTCCAACTGACAAATCTATCCCCATAATTCGCTCATTTACGTGCCTAACAGAAACTATGTTGCGTGCAATGGTATTCCTGATAAAGAGCCCTACCCCAGACTCTGCCCTTCCCTTTCTAATACCCGTCAAGTACACTTTATAATCTCCTATCTCTTCCTCGTTATCTCCCCTTACCCGAATATCACTTACTCCTAGCACATCCAGATGCATCCTCTTTGCTGACTCAGCCAGTTCTACTTTCTTTCTTCCATAAGCCCCATTAATATTGATAGCTCCCCATCGAATTCCATTTCGTTCGCCAAGTTGTTTCCAAGGAGTCCCTCGCCTGTCAAATGGGAGTGGGACTCCATTACTCCCATAGGTCCGAGGCTTGCTTAAAATGTTCTGAGCTCGGTAAATTCATGAAGCAGGATGCTACCCTACTTGTACATAGTCCAAGTGAGGATCTCTCCTCTAACGGGTTATGAACCACCGGTGAATTGTATAGTCCTAGCCGCCTGAGCACAAGGAGGGCCAGGACTCAGAATATATCCGAGATGCCCATTCCCATTCCATAGCAACTGGTATCCCGACTCTCAGGACCACTTACTAGGCCACTCAGCCGTTGCCTATGGTTCACGAACTAGGACATGACTACAGTAATCCACAAACGTGAATATATCAGGGACTTGAAATATCCCTTCAGATTTTGGTCACAGAAGCCGAGCAGTATGGCTGAGGGCATTGTCACTGACCAGTTGGTACTCCAATATCTACTGGCTGAGCAGCAGCCATCTTGACAGGCCAGGGCTGTTAATGAGCTATCTGTGCCATGATTATTGTTGTTGTTCATTGAAGTAGGCAATGTAAGGAGAAATAAAATTCATTTGAGTTTTAATTATCTCTCTCTTTTTCCTGTTCTTCCAGATGCTTACTTACTATTCCTTGGTATTTAATTTTTGGTATCATACAAGGCTGTGGATCTAAGAAAGAAAGAAAGAAAGAAAGAAAGAAAGAAAGAAAGAAAGAAAGATCGAAGAATGACTAGATTTGTTTGTTTGTTTGTTTGTTTGTAGGTGCGCTGTGGTTGTTTCTACATGGCTAGTTCTGTAAAGCCGAACAGAAGGCGCAATCGGCCAGCCAGTTACCTGTGGGTGTGCACAACAGATGGAGCTAGCAGTCATATCACCATCCTGTCTCAACCTCATCAGCAGGCAACACAGCTCAAGGATGTAGGTGCATTTGACTTGGTGGAAACCAAAGTCACAGCCATGGAGTTTGTACGGGGTGTTTCACCACAAGCTCATGGTCTCTGCGGTGACACTGTGTGGATGGGCACTGACAGTAGAAGGTAATAGATATTTAGCAATGTTCAAAGGAAATCACATTGTCACATTGGGGATTTTAGCTTCATATCATTATGGTAATGGTGATTGGTGAGTTTAAGGCACTAAAATGCATGAGAGGTGAATTGGAAGAAATGGTAGAGGGTCTGGTGTTTTAGAGATTTTTTCAGTTATGTTCTTTTTCCCTCAACTTTGATGTGAAGATAAAAACTACTACTACTACTACTACTACTACTACTACTACTACTACTACTACTACTACTACTACTACTACTACTACTACTACTACTACTTGGGGTAATAGACCAGTGACCACCACCTCTGCCCATTCTTCCACCATACTTTTCTGAAGATTCTAGGACAGTACAGCCTCTACTCTCCACTGCTTCCTCTGCTTTGGTTATGTGCCTCTTCCTTGGTTTCCTCCTCGGTCTTCTTCCATTCACCTTTCATTGCATCATTGCTCTAGGGGTTCTCATTATTTCTATCCTGCTTACATGGTCAAACCACATCAGTCTACTGGTCCCTGTTCTGTTTTATAGCTTCTCTATCCCCAGTCTTTGCTACATATCTTGTGTTCCTTACACGGCCCTTCTTTGTTTTCCTGGGAATGCTTCTGAGAAATTTCTCTTTCACTCCCTGGATCGTGCTTTCCTCTCTAGATGTTGTAGGCCATATTTTTATTCCATATGTTAGAATAGGGACAAAATAGGTTTTATAAAACACCTCTTGGCATTGTTGTGGAACCTTTTCATTCTATACTGAATTCCTTATTCTCTGGTGAAGTTTTCCTGCCATTTGCATCCTGTTACTGATTTCTTGTTCGACTCGTTGGCTGAATTGTCAGCGTACTGGCCTTCGGTTCAGAGGGTCCCGGGTTCGATCCCCAGTCGGGTCATGGATTTTAACCTTCATTGGTTAATTCCAGTGGCCCGGGGGCTGGGTGTTTGTGCTGTCCCCAACATCCCTGCAACTCGCACACCACACATAACACTGTCCTCCACCACAATAACACGCAGTTACCTACACGTGGCAGATGCCGCCCACCCTCATCGTAGGGTCTGCCTTACAAGGGCTGCACTCGGCTAGTAATAGCCACACAAAATTATTATTATTATACTGATTTCTTGTGTTATAGTCCCATCTTATGACACTACACATTGCAAGTACTGTACTTGAAGGTGTTGGTTACTTCCAGAGGCTTGTTGTTTTACTTTATTATGCACCTTCCAAACTTCTGTCTCCTTGTCACCATGTGGATTCCTGTCTTTACTTATTTTCATGCCCCAGTCTTATATTACTTCACTCCAAGCATCTGACTGAATTTGTACTGTATGTTCACTCTCACTTCATATTTTACTTCCTTCTCACTTATTACTTTCTCTTGTACTTCGTTCATTACAACCAAGAGGGGGGACAACATGCTTCCCTGTCTTCAGTTCAGACTAATCCTCTTTCCAATCCTCGTTCCACTCTGCTTTTGCATTTCCTGTACAATGCCTGGACCATGTGTACCATCTACTCTCCAACTCCGTTATTTCTTAATGCTCTCCATACTCCTTCTCTCGGCACAGTATTATATGCCTTTTGGATATCAATAAAAGTTATCACTACATCTGCATCGTCCTCCCAACTTCATCCTCCAATTGTCTTATCACAATATCAAATCCTGTCGATCTGCCTCTTTGGAAATCATGCAGCTCTTCCTCCAGTTGTTCTTGTACCTTCTGCAAACCCACTCGCATATGAGGCAACATGGGGAATTAAGGTGATTCATCGATAGCTGTTACATATCTTTTTGTCACCTTTCTTAACCCTAGAACTGGTATTGTTAAATCTTGTGGTGGCAGCCATATTTGTCAACTTTTACTTGTTTAAATAAAATACAAAATATCTGCATGGTATGAAATAAATCTATAAAGTTTTATATATCTGTGTAAAACCAATACAATGAGGATTGTAGTGCTGACATTAAATTGCATAATGTTTTGACTAGAAAAATGTACAGTCTGTTCAAATAGTGTAATTCCTAAATTCAAAATAATAATAATAATAATAATAATAATAATAATAATAATAATAATAATAATAATAATAATAATAATAATAATAATTTAAAAGCTAAAAGTTATTGACGACTGTCGAGCTCTTACTGCAGGCAGTAGCTCATAACTCATAACACAACAAGTTACCCTCACCACCGTCAAATGATTTTACTTCTGATTCAGCATTCAACACGTTAGCTACATTCTACTGTCACATTGCATTTTCCACCAGCTTGTCAACAAACCCATATTCTCAACAACGTTATAACATCATATTAAATGAGATAGTCCGTAGAGGTCCAATATAAACATCGTACATTAACTTGCAACGACAACCTCGTACTTCTGCATCAAAGTGAACCACATCACCACCATATGCTATTGACTTTTGACTTTTAGGTAAACAAATTATCACAGGTCATTTGACCATCTCTCAACTTTATTTTATTCAATATTATGTTTTAAAAATATGATTCCGATCGTCATTCTCATTATTATCTAGTTCCAACCGCTAGTCGATGAACATCATTTTACAGCAATTTTACTACTAGTCTACAACAAACTATCGTTTTATTCATTTTACTCATATTAATAGTCTTTCATTGTTACTATTGTAAATACTTTCCCCAATTATAAACTTCTCACTCATAGCTAGGGTTGGATTAAGGGGGTGGGGGGAGCTAAAGGGGCTGCAGCCCTGGGCCCCACGTACCAGGGGGCCCCAGCCCTTGGCTGAAACTAAAATTGTATAAAAAGGACATGCTGCTCCACCTCCATGCATGTATATGAATATTTACGCTCGCAAAATATCGAACACGCATTCTTCCTTCCTTCCTTCCTTCCTTCCTTCTTATCAGCTGTCCGTGTTAGTATTTCATCACTGCTAGACTCAATTACCGTCTCGAGACACGAATCCTCGCTACTTACGCACTGTAATTATTGTAAAGGTTATTGTTGACGAAAATTTAAATCTGGCAGCTTGTGAGTACGGGCAGAGGGCGAAGGGGGGAAGAGGTCTAGGAAGTGAGCAGGAGGGGAAGGGGAAGCACGGTGGAATGCGCATGCTATACTATATCTTTGCATCAGGAAGAAAACTTCCAGTTCACCTCTGATTATTGAACCATTCATAAGTTACAACTGTAATGTTCTTGTAAAATAGACAGAAAATATCTTAGTGGTGCCAAAAAAATGTAAGTTCTGTTTTGTATGCCGATTTGATAGTGATGAGACAAATGTAAAATATGTTCTGGCATTATGAAATATTAACATGAAAAAATAGAGAAAATTTGTAGTCTATTTCAACACTTCCCTATTCATCAATTTAAGTGGAAGTAGTTCTATAACGACTTCAGTATGCTAGTCTTACGTGATGTCATGAAGAAGGGGCCCCACATTTTTAAATAGCCCAGGGCCCCCAAACACCTTAATCCGGCACTGCTCATAGCATTGTCTTTAAAACCAATATTGTACAAGTCTTTTACTATATGTTAATTTTCTTTCAAGTCTCTTCAAGGCTTTTTATAAATCAGTTTTATCTTATTTATATGTAATAATGTGCATGATTTATCACTTCTTCTGTGTCTTTCTCCCCTGTTTCCTACTTGACATTCAGAAGCATTTTGAACTACTCTTTCCACCCCTTTTTTATGTCTTCTCTCTCAACCAACAGCTCATCTTTCTTATTTTTTAATGTTACAACCTCTTCTTTCTCTTTGACCAGCCTGTAAAGTTTCTATCTGCTCTCACAAGAACACTATTTTGTAGGAATCCTGATTACTATCTGTTGTATTTTTAATGTTGCTGTACTTCAACAAAGCCGGCCCTCCAGTGTAGGGTTAGCCTGCATGCTTCTCACCCGGAGGACCTGGGTTCGATTCCCAGCTTGGTCAGTGATTTTTACCTAATCCTGAGGGTTGGTTCGAGATCCTCTCGGCCTGTGTGATTAAAATTGAGGAGCTATCTGACGGTGTGTTAACGGCCCCGGTCTAGAAAACCAAGAATAATGGTTGAAAGGATTTGCTGCACTGACCCTGCGCCACCTAGTAAACTGCAGGTCTTTGAGCTGAGCAGCGGTCGCTTGGTAGGCCAAAGCCCATCAGAGCTGTAGAGCTATGGGGTTTGTATGGTTTTGTATTTCAACAAATGTTTCGTGTTTATTGCAAATTGTATCTTTTACCTTAAGATTTCATTGGGTTTTGTTCCTTATTTAATTCATTATTTTGGCTGTCAGTACTTTTCCTCTATCATTTTATCATTTTAAAGTACTGTAAATAATTTGTTTGAAAGTGATTCTTATATTTATTTATTAAATAACTAAAAACAAAATATCTTAGGACTGTGTGAAGTACGATTGGAACGTGAAGGAGAACCTGGAGGTTACAAACTGATATACAAAGTAGGAGAAGATAAGAACAAAGGTGCAGGATTTATGTTTAAGCAAAATTATGAAAAGTACACAACAAAGGTTATAGTGGTGAACAACAGGTTGATTGCAATGAAGTTACATGGAGACCTGCAAGACACATTATTAATTCAAGTGTATACGGCAACTTCAGATGCTACATAACTCGACATAGATGAAATTGATGAACATATTAAAGAGTTGTATGAAGAAAATGGCAAAGGGAAAGTAAGAACTCTGATGATTGAGAAAGGAGGCTGGTAAATGATGTAGGCAAATACAGCCTAGGAAAAAGAAATGATAGAGGGAGAAAACTGATAGATTTCTGCAGGGTGTTTCAGTGGTAAGTCCTGCTTTTTAAATAGCTGTAGGATTTGACATAATAATGTTACATAGAAGCTGACAACCTAGATGTTAGGCCCCTGTAAACAACAATCATCATCATCATCATCATCGTCAGTAACATTACAACAATGCTACCATGTGAAATTAGAGGTAAGATGTGGAAGAATGATTTACCAATATACCAAATACTGAAAGTGACCCCCATTCTGTTCGAAACACATTCTCACAAGATTCACCATGTTTTCTGATACGTGCCTCAACATGTTTGCACCAATATTGGTTATTTTAGCTGTGATATTTGCCTAGAGATGCTGAATAGTTTTTGGTCTATTCTATTCTTGTAGACTCTCTCCTTAAGATAGCCCTACAAGAAATGATGTGCTGATGAGAAGTCTGGTAATCTTGGAGGCTAAGAGGTTTTTGAAGATAACATGGTCCTTGAAGAACCTGCAGATTGCCATTGACTCATTGGAGTGTGGCACATGGTGTCGTCCTGCTGGAAGTACCCTGGCGAAAATTCAGTGTCTTCTAATTGCTCCATGAAAGCCATGAAAATATTTTGGTGAACACTGTGTTCGTAGTGCTGTACATCCCATACCATGCAGCCAACTTCTTCTTCTTCTTTTTTTGCCACTGGTTTAACGCCTCACTAACACATGGGAGGTTTTCGGCAGTGCAAGGATGGGAAAGGCTAGAATTGAGAAGGAAACGGCTATGGTCTTAATTTATTGAGGACCGAGCTCAATAGCTGCACTCGCTTAAGTGCAGCCAGTATCCAGTATTCGGGAAATAGTAGGTTCGAACCCCACTGTCGGCAGCCCTGAAGATAGTTTTCCGTGGTTTCCCATTTTCACACCAGGTGAATGCTGGGGCTGTACCTTAATTAAAGCCATGGCCGCTTCCTTCCCACTCCTAACCCTTTCCTGTCCCATTGTCACCATAAGACCTATCTGTGTCGGTGCGACGTAAAGCAACTAGTAAAAAAAAAAATATATATTGAGGCACATCCCCAGCATTTGCCTGGTGAGAAAATGAGAAACCATGAACAATCATCTACAGGGCTGCCAGCAGTAGGATTCATACCCACCATATTCCGAATGCAAGCTCATAGCTACACAATCGAATTACACAACCAACTCACTTGGTCCAATTCTTTCTCTTTGTCCCAGCCTTCTTAGAAGCTAACATGAACTCTTCTAACTTATTCACAATTGCTCATTGTCTTCTTCCTCCCGTTTCTCTTTTTGTTTCAGTCTGGAAAGGTATGGTTGAGAGTCTGAGTTTGAATCTGTTACTATTCTGTTCATAATATTCTCAGCTATTATGCCATGACACTTTGAGTTACTGATATCAGCTGGGCATACCACAGGATTTTGGAGGTATAGATGAAAATGATATTAGTACCTAATTGTTAGTTAACAAATGTTGTTTAATTATTGTTATGTCCAGTAGATAGTGACAAAAAATATATTGACATGTTACTACATAAGAACCAAGAATACCAGTTCCCATTGATGGTGATGTGATCAACCAAGAATAATCCCAAGGTTAATTGCTTTTCTTGCAAGATTCTGAAAGTTTTGACTGGACTTATAAAAGCGTGCAAGCACAGTGTACTGTATATATACAGTAAAACCTCATTAAGACTTTACTGCACGGGACAAGGAAAGAGAACGTGTTCAGCGTAAAAATGTACTGTTGAATATACAGATAAAAACTATCTAACAGGGATATGTAAACACTTGATATGTTTCTTCTAACATGCGTGCATTTCACATTGTGTATGTATGGACACAGTGGAAAATATAGGCCATCTACTGTTTCTAAAGATGAGATGAGAGCATTAAAAGGCATGGAGAGAGACAAGAGAACAAATATGATTACCTGTTTCACTAGGACTTATTAAATAATAACAGTGTATTAAAAGGTGTGTAAAAACCCAGACAACAAATTTTAAAATGTATGCACTGGGGCCCATAAAAGTATCAACGTATTATTGCAGATCACATTCTTTCTAAAACAAATGTTAGCTGAAACCTTATATTTTGGACTAGTAGGTTATTAAACATTGTTTTCTGGTTACAATTTTCAACAATGAATTATTTAGAGGTTAAACTCGGCCATGTGCGAGAGAATATGATTTTCACCGCCATCTTGAATCTGACAACACTTTGATTTGAGTTTTGATATACGCGCCACTGGTGAAAGATGCGGATGCCTGTCCACTTCCTGGATTTTAATTTTGTCTTCAGTATAATAGTAAGTGATTTCTCGAATTTTTCAGTTTCCATAACTAGGCTACCACAAGACAAATAAGCATCACGCTAGTCAACTTCACGTCATTATGTTCCCAATCCATAGGTAAGCTATCACGCGACAAATATTCATTACCCTTCACTCTATCACTCAACACAGAATTAATTTCTAACTTCTGAATGGAATGCGAAATACAAGCATAAACAGGCTTACTGGGTTATTCAGCAATATCGCTGAAAATCGGCAAGCAAAACTGAACTTCCCTCTCCAAAGGTGTGATTTATCCCAGTAAATTTCAGGAATTCAAGGCCATTTCCCATTTTCTCACAACTTTCCCTGACCTGCCTGCTGTGGTGAAAGCTCTTATCTGTGTTGGAAATCGCATTCATTTCACGAGGGATGAAGTACATTTTCAAGGCTTGGAAAAATATGATCGTACTAAGCGGTAATAGAGAAAATTTGTGTCATGATAAGAGAAGTATTTTTATATGATGTGAATCGGGACTTTGAATTTACAACGTTTACGTGAGAAAATGTCTTAATGAGGTTTCACTGTATTTGGAGTTGGCTGTGTTCACAGTATCAACAGTCAAGTAAAACTATGAATGTTTGGAGTCTTGTAATTTAGACTTTTAACAATAATACATTAACACTGTATAATTGTTGATCTGTGCAGGTTACTTCTTTACGCTGCTGCTGAACCAGAGAAGCAGGAAGAGGTTGGAAGTTGTACAGTTCCAGCTGTAATTGTGCAAATCCGCTCCCATTGCGACTGTGTGTTTGTGGCTCTGGCTAATGGCAGTCTGCTGCAATATAAGCGGCATCCTCATGACGGGGCCTGGGCGCTCAAAGAGCCACATTCCCTAACCCTGGGCTCAGATCCTGTCTCCTGCTTGTTACCTATTAATGCCTCCTTGTATGCTGCATGCGGTAAAAAGGTGTGGGTTCTTCATGGCAGTGCTGGAGAGATTCAGGTAATATATTTGTTTATCTCTGCTATTTCACTAAATACCTATCCAATTCTTATTCAGTGAACCTGTTTTAAAATTATATTTTCTACACATTACAATTGTTATGATTACGCAGATAACTGACTAATACAGTAAAACTTTGTTTATAAGTTTACCAAGTGTGAAGAACACTTGAATAAAAATCTGTAAATATGAAGCTGATTTATATTGCAAAATATATATGGCAATATGAAACAATAGAAACACAAAAGAAATACACCCAGATAGAGTTAAAAAACACCCAAAGAAAGGGGAAAGAGGTGTTTTGTGAAGTACAGTCTTTTATCCTGGCTTGTTTTATTTGTTGGCCATGGCATGAACAGTGGTACAATTCGGCCATTATTTCCTCAGAAAAGTATTAGTGCATCACAAAATGTGTGATAATCTGTAGAGCATTGACAGCATCATAAAAATCCACTGAAGTATGCTGCGACGCTTCAGTATCATAGTCTTCATTGTCATCGTTATTACAGTCCTTGCTCAGATCCCGTTGTGAGTCTTCAACTATCTTGAAGATAGTCATGACTTCTGCAGTGATGAGGTTAGCGCCAGCGTTTACATAATCGTCGAATGATGCTTCCTCATCCAACTTCCTCCATTCGCCATCCTTATCAGGAACGTCGCCATTATCATTGATAATATCACCATCATCAGCACATCTCCTTATCCAGCTTTTCAAAAACAGTTTTGAACTGTAAGTTCTGAAACACAGTGTCATTACACTGCAGTGTAATACATTGCCTACCAGAAGAAAATAAAATTAAATAGTTGTCCAAGATGCTGAATGTATTGTCATCAACATTGTCAGATTCACACTGCTAAATATGGGACTTGGAACAGTCCTGTTGAGGATGCAGGAGGCAGACTTTCTATGACTTTTGCAACTCCTCTAATTTAACAATACTAAGCAATTGTGATAAACTGACTTACAGATACACCAGCACAAGGTTATTTAGATGTAAGTGTATGCAGTCCAGCACTTCTTCCTCTGACCACTTTCTAATTTTAACGACCTTGAAATAGACTACAGAAATACAGTCAGTAAATTATAATAATTACACAACCAGGACATATAGAACAGAAATGTCAAATGGTTTCATTTCCAACAGGTTGCCAAAAGAAACCTTCTAAGGATTGAAGAAGGAATAGCTTCCTGCAATACTACCGAATTGACAACGTAGTAGAGAAACTAACTGATGCCATAAACAAACTGGCAGAAGCAAATCTACCAAAAGTTTCTAAAAAATTGTGTAAAATCTTCTTGCGAAATGAAGAACTGATAATTATGCGAAAACATGTACTGGTCTGTCATAGGCAACATAAACAAAGCCACTGCCCAGTCCTACATCAGAGATATCATGACATTTATCTAATGGTCAAAGAGGAATCTGTAATACATACATAATTATTAAAGACTGTTATGCCTTTCAGCATTCAGTCTGCAAGCCTCTGTGAATTTACTAAACATCGCCACAATCCTCGATTTGCAACTAGTGCTGTGGCCTCATTTAGTTCTATACCTCTTATCTTTAAATCGTTAGAAACTGAGTCTAACCATCGTCGTCTTGGTCTCCCTCTACTTCTCTTACCCTCCATAACAGAGTCCAGTATTCTCCTAGGTAACCTATCCTCCTCCATTCGCCTCACATGACCCCACCACCAAAGCTGATTTATGCGTACAGCTTCATCCATCGAGTTCATTCCTAAATTAGCCTTTATCTCCTCATTCAGAGTACCCTCCTGCCATCGTTCCCACCAGTTCGTACCAGCAATCATTCTCGCTACTTTCATATCTGTTACTTCTAACTTATGAATAAGTTATCCTGAGTCCACCCAGCTTTCACTCCCGTAAAACAAAGTTGGTCTGAAAACAGACCGATGTAAAGATAGTTTCGTCTGGGAGCTGACTGCCTTCTTACTGAATACTGTTGATCGCAACTGCGAGCTCACTGCATTAGCTTTGCTACACCTGGATTCAATCTCACTTACTATATTACCATCCTGAGAGAGCACACAACCTAAATACTTGAAATTGTCGACCTGTTCTAGCTTTGTATCACCAATCTGACATTCAGTTCTGTTGAATTTCTTACCTACTGACATCAATTTAGTCTCCAAAAGGCTAACTTTCATACCATACTCATTGCACCTATTTTCAAGTTCCAAGATATTAGACTTCAGGCTTTCGGCACAATCTGCCATTAAGACCAAGTCGTCAGCATAGGCCAGACTACTTACTACATTTCCACCTAACTAAATCCCTCCTTGCCATTTTATACCTTTCAGCAGATGATCCATGTAAACTACGAACAGCAAAGGTGAAAGATTACAGCCTTGTCTAACCCCTGTACGTACCCTGAACCAAGAACTCATTCTACCATCAATTCTCACTGAAGCCCAATTGTCAACATAAATGCCTTTGATTGATTTTAATAATCTACCTTTAATTCCATAGTCCCTCAGTATGGCGAACATCTTTTCCCTTGGTACCCTGTCATATGCTTTCTCTAGATCTACGAAACATAAACACAACTGCCTATTCCCCTCGTAGTATTTTTCAATTAACTATTGCATACTGAAAATCTGATCCTGACAGCCTCTCTGTGGTCTGAAACCACACTGGCTTTCATCCAACTTCCTCTCAACTACTGATCGCATCCTTCTTTCCAAGATGCCAGTGAATACTTTGCCTGGTATACCAATCAATGAAATATCTCGATAGTTGTTGCAATCCTTCCTGTTCCCTTGCTTATAGATAGGTGCAATTACTCCTTTTGTCCAATCTGAAGGTACTTTACCAACACACCATGCTAATCTTACTACTCTATGAAGCCATTTCATCCCTTCCTTTCCACTATACTTCACCATTTCAGGTCTAATTTCATCTATTCCTTCTGCTTTATGACAGTGGAGTATTTACCATCCTTTCCACTTCCTCAAGCGTAATTTCACCATCATTTTCCTCCTCCCCATGAGCTTGGCTGTTCGCAACACCACCAGGGAGATTTCCTTTTACGTTGAGATGATGTTCAAATTATTCCCTCCACCTCTCCAGTGATTCCCTGGGGTCTATTATGAGTTCACCTGAATTACTCAAAACACTGTTCATTTCCTTTTTCTCTCCCTTCCTTTGTTTATTACTGTTCAGAAAGGTTTCCTCGCTGCTTGACCTAGCCTTTCCAGGGTATTACCAAAATCTTCCCATGACTTCTTTTTGGGTTCATAAACTATTTGTTTCGCTTTGTTTCTTTCATTTACGTACAAATCCCTGTCTGCCTCAGCCCTTGTTTGGAGCCATTTGTGGTAAGCCTTCTTTTTACGTTTACAAGCTGCTCTCACTTCATCATTCCACCAAGATGTTCGCCTTCTCCCATCTTTACACAGAGTTGTTCCTAGGCATTCCCTTGCTGTTTGTACTACAGCATCCCTGTATGCCACCCATTCTGTTTCTATATCCTGAACCTGCTTACTATCTACTGTTCGAAACTTCTCACTAATCATATCCATGTACTTCTGTCTAATTTCCTTGTCCTGGAGATTTTCTACTCTTATTCGTTTGCAGACAGATTGCATTTTCTCAACCCTAGGCCTAGAGATACTTAGTTCACTACAGATCAGATGATGGTCTGTATCATTGAAAAATCCCCAGAATATTCTTACATTCCTAACAGATTTCCTGAATTTGAAGTCGGTTAAGATATAGTTTATTATGGATCTGGTAGCAGTGTAGCAGTGAATAGCCTTATGCGTGAAGAATGTATTCATAATTGCTAAACCCATCTTTAATCCTTAAAAGAAAATTGGAATACTTGGGAATTTGTTCAGAAACTTGCCAGGAAACAAAAAAATTTCAATAACCTAACCTTAATAGAGACTGATCATGGGTTTACTAAAACCTTTTCCGATATTGCATATGCTCTATGAAACACATTTTTCCCTCATAAAACAGAGGATACAGAAGCACAAAGAGCAGTGGGAATTTCATCCACAAACCCTCCCCAATATAGCCGACTTAACTTCTCATATCAAGAAGTTAATCACATCATCCTACAACAAAATTATAAGAAACTGCCTGGATGGGATGGCTTATTGGCCATTGTTATTTGTTACACCGTTCAATAAGTGCCTGTCTTTGAACCATTTTCCTGTCTTATGGAAAATTGCAGTAGGTAGTAAAAGTAATTACTGAAGAAAGTGCCTTAAAAAAATTTACAGCTAAGTCTTTCAGACCTATCTGCCTCCTGTCAATTCTAAGAAAAATTCTGGAGAAGCTAAAAATCAACAGAATTATGTACCATATGCATCATCTTGACTTGTTATACCAATTTCAGCATTACTTTACTCAACAAAAATCTACTGAAGGGGCTGTTCTCTGTGCAACTGAATGGATTCAGAACATCATCTCAAGGCAAAAAATAAGCATATTAATCTCTTTGGACATAACTAGTACATTTGATAATGCTTGGTGGCTGAAAATTTTGTATGGACTAAAGGAAACACAGTGCCCATGTAATCTGTTTGAAATCACTCAGGCATACTTTTTCAACCTGCTGACCAGGATTTTGGAATGTCTTGTATGATGTCCTCAAAGTACCTCTTTCCGGTGACTGCAAGATTGTTGCTTATGCTGATGATGCACTTTTGTTAATTGAAGCTGACAATGATGCTATCAACAAGGATGAGGAGGTACACCTATTCAATAGTGATACATAAACAATATGGATTTAAATGAAATGTATTTTATATGAATGATGCTGACTTTACGCACTCAAGCGAACACAGCGCTACATGTTCTATTCGACTAGGACTCCAAAAATAAGCTGCAGTTTAACACATTGCGGACCGGGTGCCCTTCACGCCATGCAGAGCCCTGTTCCCGGCCACTTTCTAACTACCTCCAAACTGGAGTGCATGCATTCAAATAAACTGCCAGAACTTCACTAGCCTTTGAAGGACTACTGTGTTTTATTCTGGAGGCCTTCCTGATTAGTAGTTGAAATGCAGTTTGGTAAGTATTTGCTGAAATCTATTTCGGCTCATAGTTTTCCGAAATATGGGGTTTTTTATTAGGGGATCAGTTGTCCAGTAATCTTTCAGACACGGTTTCTTCACCTGCCCTGTCAATATACACAAAGCAATTTTTTAATTTCCCTGCTAGGGACATTAGTCCACTTTAGGTTTTACGGAATACGTTATGAGAATGTGAATTCTGCTCATAGTATTTGACTGCTCAGCTACATAATGAAAAAGTCCTCAGAAACATAAGTACTGCTACTTGCCCTACGTTTCCAGGTTCATTAGGCCATACCTTTATACCAGGAGCAGTTCAAAATCCTCTAGCCTAGGTTTACTGTTGTCCATAACCCAGTTTTCAGAAAACACTACATTATTTACAATATTTAGAATATTTACACCTGTAACACAATTATGAGACTCGTTCTGCACCACGTGAGTTCCACACCTTGAAGATAAGGCTATCTCCTCGTCATCACTTGAGACATTTCCGTTAGAATATATTTCATCATCGAACTCTAAATATTCAGCGTCACTTCGACATTTGGAGCCTGTATCAGCACATAATACGCGAATAATTTCATCCCTGTCTAAACACGTGCGATCCCTGAGCGCTGCCATCTTGCATGGCTCTTCAAACTTTGTAAACATGTTGTCAGGAAATGCAAAGAAAAGCTATGATATGAAGAATAATTGAAAAAACCGAGCTCGATAGCTGCAGTCGCTTAAGTGCGGCCAGTATCCAGTATTCGGGAGATAGTAGGTTCGAACCCCACTGTCGGCAGCCCTGAAAATGGTTTTCCGTGATTTCCCATTTTCACACCAGGCAAATGCTGGGGCTGTACCTTAAGGCCACGGCCGCTTCCTTCCCACTCTTGACCCTTTCCTGTCCCATCGTCGCCGTAAGACCTATCTGTGTCGGTGCGACGTAAAACAACTAGCAAAAAAAAAAAATAATTGAAAAGAAATGCGACTATCGATTGTGTAGAACCAGACATAAGAGTTCTAGCACCCTTGACCTCCAAATAGTTCCGGTATATCTCAAAATACAGCACTAAACTTCAGTCTGCTGCTAACACGAGATAACTCGGGACCGGTCCGCAACATTCGGCCAGGCATGCACGAGTTTTCTCGGGACCGGTCTGGAATGTGTTAATCCCACTGAAAACTAAGGCCATAGTTGTCGCAAGAAGAAGAAATCTGATACAACCACAACTCACTATGAACGGACAGGAAATCTTACTAGATCAACTTTTATATCTGGGAGTCCTACTGGACAAACATTTAGGCCATATTTCAATAAACAAATCTTAAATCAGATAAATTTCTTCAGGCCATTGCGATTGCATGCAGGTCATCATGGGGAGTACCATATTTGCTTGTGTATTAGACCCCCTTTTTTCCCACTTTTACAGCCAAAAAAAGTAAAGGAGGGTCCAATGTGTGATAACCTCAAATTTTGTGCAGTGAACACATGACTTCTAGGCTATAAAGAGCTATAAATTGTACATGTTAACATTCTACACTATTCTTTAATAAATTTTGAATATATTTGAGTTATACTGGCTATTTTTGATGGAGATCAGAGCTGCAATAAGACTTGTACCCGTTTCAAAGCAGAATCATTGTTCTCATCTGACAAATTATGTTGGGGGGGTTTTGTATGCAAGATTAATTTTTTTCATTTTCTTCGTGTAGAAAAACCAGGGAACTCTAATACACAAGGTGGCCTAATACACGAGTAAATGCGGTAAACTCAGAGTTCTCCGCATTATATACTACACAGTCTTTTTTCCACTAATACTGAATCGTGCCTCATCATTTCGTTCTGCACTTGAAAAGTAGTGGGAAGGAAAAACTGTAGATTCAGAAAGGAATCGTCCTTCAAAGTTCTTGTGCCTATCATACAGTATCTACACAAGCAGCATTTGTCATCGCTGGAATAGAGCCCCTGTTCTTATCTGCTATTGGAATGACTGAACTTACTCTAATGAAGGAAAACATAACATCTCCTGCGCACATTTTCGAAACCACAGTGGAGAAGATCTGTCACTTCCAGGAATCCGGTCTCACCCTAGGATCTTCAAGATTTGAGTTCGCAACAGCTGCTTACTACATTTACACAAACGGCTCTCACACACCTCTGAATCTGACAAAGTGGTGAATCTGACAAAGTGGGATGCATATTTGTTGTCTATGAGAACAACAGTGAAGTGTTTTCAGCCCAGTATAATTGCCATACAGCTGCTGAGCTGTGAAGTAGTGTGAACACAACAGAAGTGCTTGGTTACTGACTGACTTGCAGGCTGCACTAAAACACAATCAACAACAAGAACAATGTCAACCAATACCTGCTACTATAAGATCTATAGCATAGCATTGTCTCCATGTCTGTTTTTCCTGCATTCAAGGACAAATTGGTTCTCCTGGAAATAAAAAAATGGCAGACATCTTCGCAAAACAGAAATTACCTACAACAAATCACCTCCAAGCTCCGCCAAATCCCAAATCAAAACATATCCATTAAGTCAGTGGAACAACGTTTGGACATCAAGTACAAAGAGGTCAGTCACAAGAGAATTATTTCTTCCAGATGTATATTGCCGGCTTCAGTGCAAAACATTAGTGCCCGAATTCATTCTCACTCTGTTTCTCTTCAGCCATGGAAAGTTTAAGTGGTACTTTGTAATGCTTTTAAAATTAATGTTGCAGATGAATATTTGTGCTTTTGTGGATCTTCCTAAAGAGTGGACTATTTACTCTTCGACTGTGCCATGTGTGGAAGGACAAGATTTGATCTTGAGTGTCGGGTGGAGCTCTCAGAGCCATTATACCATCTGTTTAGAAAATCCTGCTGCTACAAACAGTTCCTTACATTCATTCACCACGTCAATAATTCAGTTTCCTAATTTTGTGTCAAGGATCAATAATTAATTAACTGATCAATACTGTACTTGCTTCAGCGGTACATATACTAAATTTATTATTATTTATAAATTTCATTTTCCGTATTGACAGACTCAAAGTATAGATAAGAAATGTGTTTTTCCACCATTCAATACACAATTTATTTTAATAGATTAAGCTAGTACCGGTTTCGGCTCTTTAACGGCCATCATCAGCTAGTACATGTTTTTGTTACAGCCATTAGACAATACACAAGTTGTTATATTAGGCATCCGGATGTCTAATGGGGGATGGAATAATAGCATATAATTAAAATATCAGTGGTCAAGTTAAAAAGTTATAAATAGAACATGAGTATGTAAAACATATTAAAAACACACAGGTTACAATATATAACATTTAAAAAGTTTCAACACATTAAAATTGTATGTATAGGTAGACACTTGTTAAAATTTTCAATTTATGTTATATGGATTCCATTCTTCTGTCCTCTGTGCAGATCCTTCTAAGTAATGTTGATTTTAGTTGCGTAGGGTAATCTTCGAGGACATTTTGAAACTAGTGTACGTCTTATTGATGTGGGCCTTTGTCATGATGAAATTTCGTTATGTTATATATCCCAACTTGTGATATACTATGGCAAGTTTCAATACAGTAAACAGCAGGTCTCGAGCATGTATTTAGAAGTAGTCGGTGGTAACACTTCTCTCGTCTATGTTTGTTCTTGTAGTCTGTAAAGATAAAGTGATATAAGTATGCCGGTAGTGTGTGCATGAAGGAATGCCTAGTGTGTGTATGGAAAGAGTACTTACTATAGTTGTTGTGGAAGTCTTGTGCTGATGTGTTTGAAGGCCTGTTGTGTTCTACTGCGAGTGAGTCTGGGGCTCATATTAGCTGTGAAGGGGAATGTAGGTGGAGGGGAAGAAGGAGTGGCCGTTGGAGAAGTAGGGGCAGGGTCAGGCTTGTGATTCGTTGGTTTGTTAGAGCGTGTGTTTACTATTTTGAGATAATCATTCTTTAATATCGGAATGGCTTTGTCAAAAATAATGCTGGTTTTTTCATTAATATCATTAATGTTATGATTGGGGTTGGCGTATTGGTCTAAAGAAATGTAGAAATCTTCGGTTATGTTGAGCAGGGGGCCCTTGGAGTTTATATTTAGTATCGTCATGTCGTTATTGATGTTTGTGAAACTATGCTTGGATTCTTCTACATGTTGGCCTATTGATGAGAAATGGTTATGTTTTATAGCATTTATATGTTCATTGTAGCGGATGGTGAAGTTTCTGCCTGTACGTCCTATGTAACTTATGTCACAGTTGTTACATTTGATACGGTAGACACCTGATTGGTTGTATTTATTGTTATTATTGACAGTTTTTGTGTTATGTATAATGTTGGTACTATTGTGTGTGGTTTTGAATACTGTTTTTATGTTGTGCTTCTTGAAAATATTAGTTATAGTATATATGTGGGTGTTGTTGAAGGTAAATAGAGCATAGTCTTTTTTGGGTTTGGCTGTTTTTGCTAATTTAGTTTTAGGTTGTGATTTTATTTTGTGAATGATTTTGTTGACCATTTCTTTGCTGTATCCGTTGTGTTTAGCTATGTCGTGGATTAACTTCAATTCATTATTTTGGTCTTCTGTTGTCATCGGGATGTTAAAGGCTCTATAAATCATACTATAATAGGCTGCTCTTTTATGTGTATTGGGATGAATGGAGTCATTTTTTATGGTATTTGAGGTGTGTGTGGGTTTCCTGTAGATCTTGTAAGATAAGTGGTTGTCGTGTCTGGTTATTGTTAAGTCTAGGTAATTTAGTGCACGGTTATTTTCGGTTTCTTTGGTGAATTTAATTTGGGAATCTAGAGTGTTAAGCTTATCTAGTATAGTTTGTGCGTCAGTGGATCTATTATCTAAAACTACGAAGACATCGTCAACAAATCTGCACCAAAAATGTATATTCTCTATTTCTTTGATGGACGTGTATTCTAGGTTATCTATGTATATTTCTGCTAATATTCCGGAGGCAGGAGACCCCATAGGTAGGCCTTGTTGCTGATAAATGGTATCGTGAAATCTGAAATAGTTATTGTTTATGGCGAATTCAAGTAAGTTTTTAACTTGACCACTGATATTTTAATTATATGCTATTATTCCATCCCCCATTAGACATCCGGATGCCTAATATAACAACTTGTGTATTGTCTAATGGCTGTAACAAAAACATGTACTAGCTGATGATGGCCGTTAAAGAGCCGAAACCGGTACTAGCTTAATCTATTAAAATAAATTGTGTATTGAATGGTGGAAAAACACATTTCTTATCTATACTTTGAGTCTGTCAATACGGAAAATGAAATTTATAAATAATAATACGGAAGCCAACCAGGCAAAACGTAAGGCATTTAAATATCAGAACTTGAAAATTAAACTAATGAACACAACCAAAAGCATTGCCTTTTTGAAGGAATGCCTTTCAAACAACTTAACACCGAAATTTCTCCAGAAATACAATAATCAACACAGACGCACCGCTCAGACACGCAAAACACAAAACAGGACTAATGAAATTTGGTTAAAAGAAGAAATAAAATTCCTATATCGGAAGAAACAACACCTTAATAATGAACTTTACTCAACACACCTGAAAGCATCCCATGAACTCCCACACAGTTATTGGAATTATTTTCAACGAATTTCCAGAGAAAAAATAGAAGACTTAGCCATAAAGAAACAAAACACCCTAAACAAAAAACTGGAAACACTGAAACAACAACAAAGTAAACCAAAGCCACTAACCATAATCCAAAACAAAGATCCCTCTCTTCCTAACAAGAATTCCCAACATAAATTCCATCCGCCTATAAAAAATCTTACGCAAACCGTATTTGACGACGTAGAAACGGATATATTGAACAGGGGACCCAAACACAACTGGGGTAATGCATCATCCTACCAGAATATTATAACTACCATTACCGAAACAGAACTTGCTTTACAAAAGATCCCATATGACATACGAGATGAAGCAAGACACGAAATCAGTAGAAAGATCCCGCAATACATCAATAGCGTCCACAATAATAACCCAAACATGAATACCACCAATAGATCGAACTTAAACAAACTCAAAAATAAAATAAAACAGAACAATCTACTAGTAACGAAGGCCGACAAAGGCAACACTACGGTCATTATGGATAAAAATGAATACATAACAAAGACTAAAAAATGTTTCCAAGACAATACTTTTTCTATTAAACGCCGAGATCCAACCAATAACATACAAAGGAATTTAAAAATTTTACTTAAAAACACACATTTTCTTCTCACCGAAACTGAATCTGCTAAACTCATAACAATGAACCCCCAATTACCGACCGCAAAAGCCTACCCAAAAATACATAAAGAAGATGTACCTATGAGACCTATTATAAACTATAGAGCCAGTCCAACCTACAAATTATCGCAATTCATCCAAAAATTTTTAAAAAAGCACTATACATTTTTAGCAAACAAAACAATACTAAACTCAATAGATTTTTGCAACAGAACCAAAGAGCTAAAGATCGAACAACACCATACCCTTGCTTCATTTGACATAATAAATATGTACCCTAACATTCCTGTTAAACAAACAATCAAAATAATAGAATCTAACCTAAAAAACAATAGCAACTTGAGCACCTTAGAAATAAACGAATTCATAAACTTACTTGAATTCGCCATAAACAATAACTATTTCAGATTTCACGATACCATTTATCAGCAACAAGGCCTACCTATGGGGTCTCCTGCCTCCGGAATATTAGCAGAAATATACATAGATAACCTAGAATACACGTCAATCAAAGAAATAGAGAATATACCTTTTTGGTGCAGATTTGTTGACGATGTCTTCGTAGTTTTAGATAATAGATCCACTGACGCACAAACTATACTAGATAAGCTTAACACTCTAGATTCCCAAATTAAATTCACCAAAGAAACCGAAAATAACCGTGCACTAAATTACCTAGACTTAACAATAACCAGACACGACAACCACTTATCTTACAAGAT